>NC_092157.1:36628107-36965412 GCF_045791955.1 Oncorhynchus clarkii lewisi | reverse complement strand
TAACCTGTACCCCTGCACATTGACTCAGTACTGGTACCCCCTGTATATAGCCTTATTATTGTTATTTTATTGTTACTTAAAAAAAAAAAAAATTAAAATATTTTCTTAACTCTATTTCTTGAACTGCATTGTTGGTTAAGAGCTTGTAAGTAAGCATTTCACTGTAAGTTCTACACCTGTTGTGTTCGGCGCATTTCTCTCCCACTTGAAGCATCAGCTATCTGAGCCGCATACCGATCGCTGCAGCTGTACATAGCCCATCTGTAAATAGCTTACCCAACTACCTACCTCATCCCCATATTGTTTTTATTAACTTTTTTGCACACCAGTATTTCTACTTGCACATCTATCACTTCAGTGTTAATTTGCTAAATTGTAATTACTTCGCTACTATGGCCTATTTATTGCCTTACCGCCTTACTCCATTTGCACACACTGTATATAGATTTTTCTATTGTGTTATTGACTGTACTTTTGTTTATCCTATGTGTAACTCTGTTGTTTTTGTGTCGCACTGCTTTGCTTCATCTTGGCCAGGTCGCAGTTGTAAATGAGAACTTGTTCTCAACTGGCCTACCTGGTTAAATAAAAGTTAATATTTTTTGACAAATAAAATGTGATTTTATTTACAATATCAAAATGATTGAATTAAATAAAATGTATTAGAAGTACTTGGATGCTTACTCTGAAAGTAGCTATCGTGGCTAAAGTCTGCTTAAGTTTGTAGTGACTGTTTATCGACCTGAACCATGGATTACAGTAACTCCTGGCCCATAGACTATTCAGGGTGAGGAACCATCTAACATTAAGTTGTAAAATAAAAGGGGAGGTTCAGGTTAAGTCTTTGGTGTAGTCAATTTGAGTTCATGCAGGATCTGGATCTGCAGTAGTGTCAGTTTGTTTAACACACCAAATATTAATGTACAGCACTATAGAAAGTTTGACGGTAATGTTAGCTAATGTAGCTGGTTGACACGCGAGGAATGGTTAGCAGGCAAAGCCATCAATGGTAAAAGCAAACCCACTCCCAACGTTGGAAAAACATCCCTGATATGGCTTTAGCCTCCATAACGGTAGACACGGTTACAAAGGTTACAGACATATCAGGCCAAACCATGCCCGACTACTCTAAAAAGCTGAGAGCGGGAGAGAGCGGGAGAGAGCGAGAGAGAGCGAGAGAGAGCACTATGAACATATGGTCTGACTACGCTATGGTTTACCACACTTGACTAACAGGGGTACACAGCAGTTCACACACACTCGGGCCAAAGTTCAGAGGAACACACACGTACGCAAATGCACAGAAACCGTATGTGAATCCTACCAATAGGAGTTGCTTATCCCAGGAAGTCACCTGAATCAAAGGGATAAAAGTGATCAGGGTAATATATTGTACATTATTATGGGCTACGGTTGCAAAATTCTGGTAACTTTCCCAAAATTCCCAGGTTTTCCAGATCCCAGGTGGAATTTTAGAAATCAGTAGGGAATAAGCAGAACATCTAGGAATCCTCCAACCAGGATTTCTGGAAATGTTGGTAAAGTTACCAGAAATGTTGCAACCCTAGGGCCAATTCTACTTAAAGCACCCTATTTTACCAACAGAGATGCTGGACCCTACTTGATATGGTTGTCAAGAGGTTTTGTTGACCCTGACCCACTGACACTCACCTGGGTTACTGGAGCCATCGTCAATGAACTGAATGTCATCGACCACGTCAGGGGACTGCAAGAGAAGGACACAGAGAGTGTGTGTGAGTGGATGACGGCTAGGGGATGTGGCCACCTATTATCCCAGGAACACCGTCACCAAGTTGGGCTAGGGGACTGGTAGTGGGTAGGTGTGGGTCTTTCTCCCAGGCGGTCACAGTGGCAGCAAGGGTGCAGAAGGTAGGTTCCACTTGGCCACAGCAGTCTGGTCAGGATGACGTTAGGATTGGGGGAGGTTAAATGGAGGCTTGTGTTAGTCCATCAGTTCCGGGGGTTGTTCCATCTCACAGGCAAAGCGCAGGGAGCAGCTGTTCACAGGCAAGGAACCATTACAAGACACTTAGCCGAACCACAGTCACCAACGCGGCAGAGAAAATCACAGCACAGCCCAGCCCACTACACAGGTCTCTCCCACTGGACTAAGCACACATACAATAACCCATTTTTGGTGTGAATTCAACACTCAAACACATACCTTGCTTCCCAGTTCTCCACAACACTTCTCCCTAAGTGTGCACTCGCATCATCACAGGGAGTGTGCATGACAAGTGCACACATCGGGAGAAGTGTGGAGAGCAAGGTTGCACACATACCGTACACTGAGGTCTATACACACTGTTAAGCTCAGTAACCGTATGCCAGAAATGATGCACATTCCAGTGTCCTCCTGAGTTCGTGAGAAGCATATCAGTATCAGAGAAGCCTATTGGTCTCTACAGTAGTTCTACTGAATTTAGATCACGAGGCCTCAAGACAAGGCAAGCTTGCTTAAAGAACAGCAAATTATTAATCGAACGGGTGGAGCTATTAGAGTTAAGAACAGCACGTTAAATGTAGAACTCCACGGCCAAATTACATTGGGAGCAGTGGAGGAATACTTGGCGGCCTTTCATTGAGGAAGACTGATTGATAAAACAACCCACAGAGACCGGAAAAAAAGACTGATAGCAGTACATACTACAAAATACTGGACCAGAAACCACCACAACCACTGAGAAATAAGTCTCCCTGACCCCCAAGGAACCCCCTGTAGAATCATCCGTACGCAGGCTGAGATCCAAGCTTAGGGAGACCTCATTGAGTTTAGCCCAGGAAGTTCCCATCACCCATGTTGGTTAAGTGATAGACTGGAAAATACTTTGCACTGGGAGTCAAGAGCATGACAGGACAGGAGATCCCAAAATATGTGTTGTTGTGATACAGGGAGAGGTGATCAGGAACCAGGACAGACACGGCAATGAGCCCCAGCCATGGAGAGATATGGAGAGCTGGTGAGAGTGGCTGAGAAGGAGGGGGAGATGCAGGATCTGGGCAGTTTCCTCAAGAAGCTGGTTAGTGGGGCTCAAATCACTGGTTGGTGAATGTTGATGTTGCCTGGTTGAGGCTGGTTGTTTGGAAATAACTGAAGGTGATTGGATGGTGAGTGGGAGAAAAGGGATGGAGATAAAGCTTTAAGCAGAGGTGAGAGGTCACCCTGATAGAAAACTGACCCAGGACCTGATTTGATTACGTGGTCAGTAGCTTACTGGTGTATTAGCGTATTAGCATTATATTTTCAAGATCCATTCATCAACTAAATCGGAGGCAGCAACTAACAAGCCAAATCCCCAGAATGGAGCACTGAATAATCAATCAGGGGGAAAGCCAAAATGGCGGCAGCTGTTGAAGCAGTGGCACCACCAGCGCTGCTGTAAGGACCAAAGGGGAGAGGGGGGGACTGGGGCGGAGGCAGAAGGGAAAGTCAGGGGGAGGGGGCTGGGGCCTGGGAGCTCAGCATGCAGTCAATACCTGGATGTCGTATACGGGTTTGGAAGAAGGAATGGCAGCAAACTGTCGGTAGTCAAACTTCTTTTCCGACAGGGACTAGAAGGACAGCAAAATGGAATGAGTAGAGGAAGAGGTGAGGAAAGAGGGGGGGAGAAGGATGGATGACTCAGCGGCGTGGCTTGTGTAGAGAGGGATTTGATTGGCTGTAGTGATGATCCAGGCATTTGATAGGCTGAAGTGATTGTGTACAATGGTGGCGAAGCATTTCAATGTGACTTAAAGCCCATCAAAACAACTTTCTGTCTACAAATAAGCACACTTTAGATGATGGAACATCTCTAAACGGAACAGCTACTTAAAAGATAAGGAAGGCAAAAGTTAGACTGTGACATTGTTATTCTCAACAAAAATTTGCTCTGGTTGTCCAAGCAACAATCTGAAGTCTCTATTACCCTGGATTGAAATACGTCAGTGGAGACATCTCTATGAACTCTGACATTTAACAAACAAACGCAGTAGAGAACTCAGTTCTTACCAGTCTGCCTGGTGACGTTACTCCTTGTGGACTGAAATCTGTTAGACAAAGGTTAGGACACTATTAGTCGATTGAGGTCTGGTATTGAGTGAGAGGCTGCATCCCAAACGGCAACCTATTCCCTATATGTATCTTTTTTTTTACCAGGGCCAATAGGACACAGGTCAAAAGTAGTGCAATATACAGTGAATAAATAGGGTGCCATTTGGGACGCAGACATTGAGTGAATTAATGTAGGTGCTAAGCTGTGTGAGAGTGTATGCGATGGCCACTGATGTACCTTCCAGAGGGGTGGGGGATGGCGTGAGGGCGGGCGAGGGCGACTCGGCCAGCTGGTCCAGTGTGCCACGCTTCTTTCCCTCCCTGGACTTAGCGATGACCATCTGAGCCTTCAAAGCATCCTGCTCCAGAGACTTCATCCTGTTGGTGAGAGAGAGAACACCGTCAGATAGAGAGATGGACCGGAGAGGGAGAGACAGAAAGAGTGGAAAAATTAGGACAGGACAGAGAGAAAACTAGGACACGTTGCTCTAATGGCGTGGGGAGGACAACCAGAAAACAGCAGATGTTGGGTGCTCCTTGTCCTGGCCTGCGGTGGTTCACTCAATGCAGAAAATGCTTGTTATTAAAACTAAAGTATAAAAGTACAAGACCAGCGTGGCAGCATCCAGGAGAAGGACTACTTAGGCGGGCCCTCCCCTCAGACTGCTACAGCCACACTGGAGGCAGTATGTTAGTATGATGAAAGATGCATTAAAACCAAGAGAAGAGCGAGAGAAAGAAAGACAGCGATTGAGATGTAGAATGAAACAAAGTGAGAGAGAAAGGAAGCAAGCTAGCTGAGTCAATGCCCCCCCCCCCCAAACCAAAGCACCCCAGGCAGCAATACCCCCACAATGACATGCGGGCCAGGGCCTGGACTGGTGAGCAGACCTGAGCTGGGAGGCAGCGGAAGAGGCGGCGGCGTTTTGGGACTGAGGGGGTGGCGCGGTGCCCTGAGACGCCCTCACTCGCGACTGGTAGAGCCTCTTAGCCAGGTCCTGCTCATACTGCCTAACATCCTCCTCTAGGCCATAGGGCCTGCACCCACAATGAGGGGGAAGGTGGGCAGGGAGAGGGGGAGGAGGAAGAAGAGGAAAGGAACACGCACAGAGGGACAGGGCACACAGAGGAAAAAAACACAGAGATGGGCAGTAAAACATTGAAACGAATAGGAGAGAGTCAGGAGAAAACCAATGAGACCAGTCTAGTAGTAAGAGATGAAAACAGTGAGAGGGAGGATTTCAAAAGTAGATACGCAGCCTTCAGAAAGTATTCACACACCTAGACTTTTCCATTTTTTGTTGTGTTACAGCCCGAATTGAAAATGGATCAAATTTAGATGGTCACTGGACCACATAAAATATCCCATAATGTCAAAGTTGAATTATGCTTTCAGAATTGTTTACCATTTAATAAAAAAGGAAAAGCTGAAATGTGTTGAGTCAATAAGTGTTCAACCCGTTTGTTACGGCAAGGCTAAGATCAGGAGTAAAAATGTGCTTAATAAGTCCCACAGTGCATTGGGAAAGTATTTAGACCCCTTGACTTTTCCACATTGTGTTACGTTACAGCATTATTCTAAAATTGATTAAATATTTTTTTCCCCCTCATCTATCTACACACAATACCCCAAAATGAAAAAGCAAAAATAGGTTTTTAGAAATGTTTTTAAATGAAATATCACATTTCCATAAGAATTCAAACCCTTTACTCAGTACTTTGTTGTAGCACCTTTGGCAGCGATTACAGCCTCAAGTCTTCATGGGTATGACGCTACACATTTGACACCTGTACCGGTTCTAGGAAGAGTCTTGGTGGTTTCAAACTTCTTCCATTTAAGAATGATGGAGGCCACTGTGTTCTTGGGGACCTTCAATGCAGCAGAAACTTTTTGGCACCCTTCCCCAGATCTGTGCCTCGACACAATCCTGTCTCTGATCTCTATGGACAATTCCATTGACCTCAAGGCTTGGTTTTTGCTCTGACAGGCACTGTCAACAGTGTGACCTACTCTTAAAAGGTGCGTGCCTTTCCAAATCATGTCCAATCAATTGAATTTACCACAGGTCGACTCCAAACAAGTTGTCGAAACATCCTCAAGGTTGATCAATGGAAACATGAAGTACCTGAGCAATTTGAGACACAATTGGAGTGTCTCAAAGCAAAGGGCCTGAAGACTCATGTCAATAAAGTATCAGTTGTTTTATACATTTGTAAACATGTACAAAAACCTGTTTTCGCTTTGTCTTTATGGGGTAGTGTGTGTAGATTAGTATAAGTATAAGGCTGTAACGTAACAAAATGCAGAAAAAGGGAAGGGGTCGTAATACTTTCCGAAGGCACTGTAAGTCTCACAAGTTGCATGGACTCACTCTGTGTGCAATAACAGTGTTTAACATGATTTTCCTATAACGGGTTGGTCAAAACAAGCATTGTGATTGGCTTAGAACGCGTCTCTCGACCATACTAAAAAAAACATTTTGCACCGGTAAGCCTATGACACAAAAATGGGAATCTTGTTTTCTGTTCCATCTGAGAAATCATGCTCATCCACTGTCCCATCAGCACAGCCAGCCAATTCATTAACTTGACCTCCACTGTAAAGGGATTATTATTTCCACGCTTCTAGCCTAACATTTAGTTGAAACAACGTTGCTGTCTCTAGACATTTGCAACATAGTTTCAATATTACACTGAACAACAATATAAATGCCGAGGAGGTATTTCTGTCTGTAATGTGGGTTTTTCCCTTCTGTGGGGAAAAAAACATTTTGATTGGCTGGGCCTGGCTGCCAAGTGGTGGGCCTATGCTCTCCCAGGCCCAGCCACGGCTGCACCCCTGCCCAGTCATGTGGAATCCATAGATTAGGGCCTAATGAATTTATTCCAATTGACTGATTTCCTTACATGAACTGTAACTCAGTAAAATCTTTGAAATTGTTGCGTTTATATTTTTGTTCAGTATATACACTGCTCAAAAAAATAAAGGGAACACTAAAATAACACATCCTAGATCTGAATTAATGAAATATTCTTATTAAATATTTTTTTCTTTACAGGTCTGGATTTGGAGTCACACTCAAAATTAAAGTGGAAAACCACACTACAGGCTGATCCAACTTTGATGTAATGTCCTTAAAACAAGTCAAAATGAGGCTCAGTAGTGTGATCTCCTGAGGGATCTCCTCCCAGACCTGGACTAAAGCATCCGCCAACACCTGGACAGTCTGTGGTGCAACGTGGCGTTGGTGGATGGAGCGAGACATGATGTCCCAGATGTGCTCAATTGGATTCAGGTCTGGGGAACGGGCGGGCCAGTCCATAGCATCAATGCCTTCCTCTTGCAGGAACTGCTGACACACTCCAGCCACATGAGGTCTAGCATTGTCTTGCATTAGGAGGAACCCAGGGCCAACCGCACCAGCATATGGTCTCACAAGGGGTCTGAGGATCTCATCTCGGTACCTAATGGCAGTCAGGCTACCTCTGGCGAGCACATGGAGGGCTGTGCGGCCCCCCAAAGAAATGCCACCCCACACCATGACTGACCCACCGCCAAACCGGTCATGCTGGAGGATGTTGCAGGCAGCAGAACGTTCTCCACGGCGTCTCCAGACTGTCACATGTTTGAGTTTATTTTTTTATTTTTACAGGGACAGTGCACATTAATCAACGTTTCAGTAAAAGTGCCGGTTTTAGCCAGCCGGCTAATTTTCAACCGCAGTGGTGTGAACCTGCTTTCATCTGTGAAGAGCACAGGGCGCCAGTGGCGAATTTGACAAACCTGGTGTTCTCTGGCAAATGAAAAACGTCCTGCACAGTGTTGGGCTGTAAGCACAACCCCCACCTGTGGACGTCTGGCGTCGGTCTGTTTCTGACCGTTTGAGCAGACACATGCACATTTGTGGCCTGCTGGAGGTCATTTTGCAGGGCTCTGGCAGTGCTCCTCCTTGCACAAAGGCGGAGGTAGCGGTCCTGCTGCTGGGTTGTTGCCCTCCTACGGCCTCCTCCACGTCTCCTGATGTACTGGCCTGTCTCCTGGTAGCGCATGCTCTGGACACTACGCTGAGACACAGCAAACCTTCTTGCCACAGCTCGCATTGATGTGCCATCCTGGATGAGCTGCACTACCTGAGCCACGTGTGTGGGTTGTAGACTCCATCTCATGCTACCACTAGAGTGAAAGCACCGCCAGCATTCAAAAGTGACCAAAACATCAGCCAGGAAGCATAGGAACTGAGAAGTGGTCTGTGGTCACCACCTGCAGAACCACTCCTTTATTGGGGGTGTCTTGCTAATTGCCTATAATTTCCACCTGTTGTCTATTCCATTTGCACAACAGCATGTGAAATGTATTGTCAATCAGTGTTGCTTCCTAAGTGGACAGTTTGATTTCACAGAAGTGTGATTGACTTGGAGTTAGTGTTCCCTTTATTTTTTTGAGCAGTGTATTTAATCTCCACTGTCCTCTTGAAAATGAACGTATTTTCTCAGCCAGTCGAAATATACTGTAACGACCCTGGGCCCAGGGTCGTTACTATACATTTTGATGGATAAAAATAAATAAATGTCAATCGAAAAACAGGTGAAATGAAATGCAGCTGTTATTCTAGCTGCACGGTTTACAGGCAGCATGGCAACGGCACATTTAGAAAGAACGACTGGGTCGCGCCCATACATATAGAACATAGACTTCACGACTGTGTCACGTTTTTGGCAACCTAACCAATAGAATGAACAGACATCTTTTCTCAGCCAGTCGAAAACAAAGAAATTTCAATAGAAAAACTGGTCAAACGTCATGAAATGCAGATAGTTTGCTGTTTTACCAGCTTCAGTTTGAAGTGATTACATTAGCTGTGTAGTTGGGCTAGCTCCTCTGAACAGTGTGCTGACGAGAGAGCACATGTTATATGCCAGGCGAAATCCAAAACAGCTTAAACAAATGCACATGCACCTACTTTGTGGTTATTCTAGCTGCACTGTTTGACCTGACTGTTTAGCAGTAGTTGGCTGGCAAGCAATGGATTAGAGCATGGCAACCGAACACTTGCCAGCCAGCATGGCAACCGAACACTTAGAATGAACGACTGGGTCGTGTCCACACATATATAACAAAAACGACTGGGTCGCGTCTCTGGCAGCCTAAACGACAGAATGAACGGCCAGCCGGCTTGGCTAGCAACAGAGGACTAGGCCTATATTTTCGTTCAGTGATGAAACAGGCAGGGAGCAGGTCTCAAGCAGTGAATTTCTAACAGATTCGACCACAAAGGCCAGGGAGGTTTTCCAATACCTCGCAAAGGGAATAAATTGGTAGATGGGTAAAATAATAACGCAACTAAATATCTCTAGAGTGTAGTGAGGTTATTAATTACACTTTGGATGGTGTATCAATACACTCAATCACTACAAAGATACAGGCATCCTTCCTAACTCAGTTGCCGGATAGGAAGGAAACTGCTCAGGGATTTCACCATGAGGCCAATGATGACTTTAAAACAGTTACAGAGTTTGATGGCTGGGATAGGCGACTGGATCAACTGAGGATGAATCAACAACACTGTAGTTACTCCACAATAATAACCCCAATGAGTGAAAAGGAGGAAGCCTGTACAGAATAAAACTATTCTAAAACATGCATCCTGTTCGCAACAAGGCACTAAAGTAAAACTGCAAAAGATGTGGCCAAGAAATTAACTTTATGTCCTGAATATGTTTGAGGCAAGTCGAACATAACACATTACTGAGTACCACCCCCCATATTTTCAAGCATGGTGGTGGCTGCATTATGTTATGGGTATGCTAGTCATCAGCAAGGACTCAGGAATTTTTTTTAGGCTAAAAAGAAACGTAATAGAGCTAAGCACAGGCAAAATCCTATAGGAAAACCTGGCTTTACAACGGACACTGGGAGACAAATTCACACTTCAGCAGGACAATAACCTAAACACAAGGCCAAATATACAGAGGAGTTGCTTACCAAGACGACATTGAATGTTCCTGAGTGGTAGTTACAATTTTGACTTAACTCTGCTTGAAAATCTATGGCAAGACTTGAAAATGGCTGTCTAGCAATGATCAACAACCAACTTGACAGAGCTTGAAGAATAAAAAAATATATAATATGCAATAATATTGTACAATCCAGGTGTGGAAAGCTCTTAGAGACTTATCCAGAAAGCCTCACAGCTGTAATCACTACCAAAGGTGATTCTAACATCTATCGACTCAGGGGTGTGAATACTTACGTAAATAAGATGTCTGCACTTCAATTTCAACAAGTTTGCTAAGATATCTAAAAACATGGTTTTCACTTTGTCATTATTGTGTATTGTCTGTAGATGGGTGAGAGCATGGCGCTTGCAACGCCAGGATTGTGGGTTTGATTCCCACAGGGGACCAGTATGCACTCCTAACTAAGTCACTTTGGATAAGAACCTCTGCTAAATGACTCAAATGTAAAATATTATAATGTATTTAACCTTTATTTAACTACCCAAGTTCCTTTAAGAGGAATCTTTGATAATCAGTCACTATAACGCAAGGAAAAGATAAGAAACACGACATCTGACAAAAGCAAAAATAGTAGAAACACAGAAAAATAGAATTGGAAGACAAAGAGGAATCTCCTAGTTCTCTACCTAGCTCAGTATTTAGAGCATATTGATCTATGTCTCTTTATTTTGTTCACACATATTCAAATGTACTTTTGTGATTGTGTGTGTGACCTGATTCTGTGTGTGTAAGTGTGTACCTTGCTGCCCTCCACAAAGCTCTCTTCTCGGCTTCCAGAGCCCGTTTCTCGGAGGGGGAGAGGTCCTTGTCTCCAGCTGGGGCCAGCTCTGGACTCTGCATCCTCAGCCGCTCCTGTTGCCTCCGTTCTGCCTTGGCTGTCCGGATGGGAGCCCCCGACTCTCCAGGGTACACTGGGATCAGACTGGGTGGAGATGGAGGAACACAAAATGTCAAAACACACTGCTAACACTCCACATAACACCTCACACACACTGCAGGAGACTTGGGAGTCACACACACAGAAGAGGTGCTGAGTCACTACACACACAAGTTTGGGAGATGCGTCACCACTGCAAAGACTATAATAATCAACACATACATGAATTTGTGATTTAAAATCTAGGACATGTTTGGTTGTCTTTACCCAGTCATGGAGTTGGGCCTCTGCTGCTCCAGCTTGAAGCTCTCCTCTAAGGAAATCCTCTGGGAGTCTCCTTTACCATCCACTGACGAGGGCCTATGGGCACAAACATATAACATATGTGAGGGAACATTTAAAATAAAATAAACTCACAATATAATCTTCCATTACTCAAAACAAAGGCAATCAAATCAATCTTCATTTAAAGTACATTTCCTAATAAATTCAAGAGAAAAGGCTGTACCCTGAGCTGCCACAGTAGCTAGGGGGTGTGGCGCTGTAGCTGGGGGGCGTGTTACAGTGCCTGCGGGGGGTGGCTACAGGCTCCACCTTGTACTCCACCCCGTCCAGCACCACTTTGCCCGTGGCCTTCAACACTCCCATCTGCTTCACCAGGTCATCCTCCTCCTCGTCATCTTCATCCATCAGGTACTCACGTGCCCGCTGCTCGAATCTCCTCTCTGGGATTGTAGAAACATAGTTCCATTAGGATTCCATTCATCAGAGCTTATGCTGCATTCGTAACAAGTGGGAAACTCTGAAAATACTACTTGTAAACTGGGTTGCTTGGATTGACATGCTTTGAACTCGTTGAGAATGCTGCGTCAACCTGCACTAAAAGTACAGCTTCCATGCTTGTAAACAAATTAGTGTTCAAAAACCAGATGAACAGATTAAAAATATATATATATAAATATTGCGCTGGGTTGCATTTAAATAATGTTTTGTTGTTGCATTTAACTGCCAAAAATGCTGTTATCGAGGTCATTTCTATTGTATGTGACGTCAGCGTCAGAGTTTAGCATGTGAGAAGCCACCACTAACATACTGTGGCTGCTGCCAACATACTGACTCAACTCCAGCCACTTTAATAATGGAAATTGATGGAAATTGATGTAAAAAAAATGTATCACTAGCCACTTTAAACAATGCCACTTAATATAATGTTTACATACCCTACATGACCCATCTCATATGTATATTCTGTACTCGATAACATCCACTGCATCTTGCCTATGCCGTTCTATACCATCATTCATTCATATATCTTTATGTACATATTCTTTATCCCTTTACACTTGTGTGTATAAGGTAGTAGTTGTGGAATTGTTAGGGTAGATTACTCGTTGGTTATTACTGCATTGTCGGAACTAGAAGCACAAGCATTTCGCTACACTCGCATTAACATCTGCTAACCATGTGTATGTGACAAATAGAATTTGATTTGAGCTCAGATGAGACCATTTCCCACTTACTAATTACCAGTTGGAGGGGCGTTCAAGTAGATATTTCCAAGTCGCATGCTGGTATTTAAGAATGTAAGATATGTTATGAAGGCAGCATTAGTCTCTCTGACCAAAATGAACCAGAGAGTTGTACCATTTTCAGAAGGGGGTAGAGTTGCAAGATTCCTGTAAGTTTCCCCAAAAATATTTTCCTTAATTCCTGGAGTAGTACCGGAATCATGAAGATTAAGCAGCAAATTCAGAATCCTCCAACCAGGATTTCTGCAAAACCTGGGAATGTTGGGAAAGTTACCTAGAAATGTGCAACCCTAGAAGGGGGTGAAGGGTATTATTTGGGCTTGAAATAAAGGAGCTGGCTGGCACAAACCTTCCTCCTCCCTCATCTTCTTCAGGTCGTCTGCTCCAACCAGGGACACGCGGCCTTTGGGCTTGGTGTCGGGCGTCTGCTGCTTCATGTCGATCTCAAAGTACTTCTGTCTGTCCCTGAAGGAGCGCTGCGCCAGGTCGTCTCTGCCACCAGGTGATGGAGTCTGTGGGGGAGGGGACCACGGGGATAGGGTGGTTAGGATGGTGGAAGAGAAACAGGGGACAGAGGTTGGTTTCGACTTGCCCAATCAAATGTTCAATGGACACAGACATAAGCCAGATCCCACAACAAAGTCCATAAAAATATGAGGATTTTTTTTTAATAAACAAGGATTTTTTTTTAATAAACTGAAATACTTTGATTTGACCATTTCAATTGAGAATCATCACAGAGTTATGAAAGTTTTACTGTATATCCAGCACAGTATTCATTGATTGTTAAGCAGGTGGGGAAAAACTAGGCATTAAAATTAGGCAGTCGAATCACAACCCAACACCACTAGCTACGATTGATTCTGAGGATGATTTATTGACAGGATCCCACCTCTGACACCAAATGTAGCACCACCGCCCCTTCCCACTGTAAGTAACAGTGATATAGACACTGCAATCACCACCAAAGCAAAGGAGACCACAGCCCGATCTGAGCTTTTATTGGGGGCACCCATGGTGGGGCAGGGGGGGGTACCTTTACAACCATGTCCATGGAGGCTCTGTAGAGGCGTGGCACTGCTGCCAGACTCATATAGTCCAGACAGTCAGAGGAGAGGGAGGGTCGGTGAGAGACGGGGGCTGCCTGACCCATACCCATTCCACCGTCCCCCTCTACCTCATCCTCAAACACCTCGTTGTTCAGCTCAGGCTGAAAGAACCACATGTACAGAAGTGGTCTCGTCACCGAAGTGTCAGCCAAATGGGACATGACCAACCGCCAATGTCACTTTAAGCAGGTTTTATCGGCACTTTTTCAACGTCTTCTAATTAACACACACTGACCTGCGTTGCCATTCAAACTCATTCGATGTCACACAGACAACAAAAACCACACGTATGACCATTCATTTGTATTGTCACTGGTGGTACAAACGCTAACCTCTGGAGAAGGCTGATTGTGGTGGACGTTGTTCCTCTGGCCAAACAGATCCTGTCGATAAGACACAGAAGATAACGTGTGAGAGGGAAACAGGAGGCAGCCATTGGAACAGACAGAAAGACAGACTGTGGAGAGGCACAAACATAGGAATAGAATCAGAGATGGAATCTATTTCTATGGACACAAAGCAGGCAAGGTGATGAGAATGGTTGAGATGGGACTTCTCAGCACAGACACAGACGGCTGATGATCAATGATCGCTTTCAGAATGGAAACTGTGAACATCACGCACCACCAGTACAAAAACAAGTACAACACAACTGCATTCCAACACAGTACGGAGCACGGTTACAGGCCCAGACGGGGGGGGGGGGGGCCTGCGTCAGTCGTGAAGGGGGGGCAGGAGCGACTAAAACAGTGACGACGACCATCACAGCATGCTGGCTGGGGCCCACGGGGTGTCTGGGTGGGGCGACCTGCCTACCTGCGGGGGAGGCTCCAGCACGGCCAGCCAGTGAGGCACGGCGGCGAATGCCTTGTATGCCTGCTTGGGGTTCAGGGGGAACTCATCTATCGTGTCGGGGGAGGGGGCACGAGGCTGCAGCTGGGAGGGGGGGGGGGGGGTCCATGAAGTGGGAGGAGCCAAAGGGAAGAGAGGAACAAGGAGAGGGGCAGACTATGAGAAAAAAACTGAAGAGCTGAAGAAGACAGCGTGAGAACAAGGTGGAGAAACGATGATGCGAAGGGGGATGTGCAAGAGACAGACAGTAGGGGTGGGCGAATGAGGCTGTGCCTGCCTTGTTGAAGATATGGCACTCAGATAATGTGTGCGCAACTCGGCGGCGGTGGCATTATATACAGGAACATGGGAGATTGTTGAGATTCAACCCATAGCTGCTTTATAGCAGTTGGATGATGAAGTAGGGTTAGCCCAATCACCAGATGGAATGAAACATTTCAGAACTCCCCTGTGAGCCATTGGTTGGCTCTGGCTACAGTAGTAGCGACTTAGATAAATCTTGCTGAGAATGCAAGTCCACTTTTACGCCGCTTGTCTTCAACAAAGGTGCTTTTACAGCGAGTCCCTGTGCGCGAATGAATGCATGGACAGGGACCCAGCTCAAACTCCTTGGTAAGTAGCTTCTACAAATAGTAGGAAATAGTTGCGATGAACATCAATGACACTGCTGTGAGACGGCACCCATGATCGGGGGTGGGTGGGGGGGGTCTCACCCTCACCCTACGTGGTGGTGAGGGGTCTTACAAAGGTCTGAGAGTTGATGGGGGAGAGGCCATGCTGGAAGGGATTGGGGCTGCTGTGCCCGTCCGGAGTGGCTGGAGAGGTGATCGGCCGCCCGCCACCACGGGAGAGGGGCTGGATGGCACCTGGCCTTGTCTGGAAGGGAAAACCACAACAAAAGACGTTATCGTCATATATTTCAATGCAGGCTATGTCCAAAATGGCACCCTATTCCCTTTTTCTAGAGACTTAGGGTGCAATTTGGGATGGAACAACAGTCTGAGCACGGAGAACAGACTATGAATGTTTACTGTCAATGATGGACAGTGAGAGTACAGATCTTGCCCCATTCATTCTCTATGACTGGATTTAAGGTCAATACCTCATAGGGACTCAGTGGTGAGATTTCCTCCTTGGCAGGCAGTGCAGTAGGGGTGAAATGAATGCTTGCCTGAAAAAAGAAATACAGAATAATGCATGGAGTTGACGCTAATATGATGCTAATATTTCAACATAGGTGTAAGGGTGAAGTTACCCCTAGACGGTGTTCCTGTCAGTTTTGGAGATAGGAAACTGATACTAAATGTGTTCCCAGAGGAAAACTTCACTCCGGAGCTTTCAACATACAGGCGCGCTTTCTACAGGCGCAAACATGGATCTCACACAAACGTGCACACAAAATAAAAATGGTTTTGCAATTACTACCCTGACTTGAGCTACCCTGACGATGCAAAATGAACACTAGCTCTGAAATCTGTAACACATACGCTCTGAAGCTGAATAACGTGCAGTAGCTCAGAGCTAGGGCTGTGACGGTCATGGATTTTTGGATGACGGTAATTGGCCAGCCAAATGACCGCTGTCGCCGTAATAACCGTTCTCACTGCATGTGCTTCCATAGAAATATAATTAATAGAATGGGCATCCCCATTCAAGTACATAATGGCATAATTGTATTTTATTTTATACTTATGTTACCAGGGAAGTTGAATGAGAACACATTCTCATTTATATCATAACCCGGGGAATAGTTACAGGGGAGAGGAGGGATGAATGAGCCAAT
The DNA here is from genome assembly GCF_045791955.1 of Oncorhynchus clarkii lewisi. Taxonomy (NCBI): domain Eukaryota; kingdom Metazoa; phylum Chordata; class Actinopteri; order Salmoniformes; family Salmonidae; genus Oncorhynchus; species Oncorhynchus clarkii. Next base: position 36,949,190 of record NC_092157.1, on the reverse strand, counting down.
TGGAAGCTGGGGATGATTAGGTGGCCATGACAGTATGAGGGCCAGATTGGGAATTCAGCCCGGACACCAGAATTCAGCCCGGACACCAGGGTTAACACCCCTACTCTTACAACAAGTATATATATATTTTTAAACCAAAGGAAAGAGTGTCTCCTATTGGCCCTTTAACACCACTTCCAGCAGCATCTGGTCTCCCATCCAGGGCCCCACCAGGACCAACCCTACTTCGCTACAGAGGCAAGTGAGCAGTGGGATGCAGGGTGGTATGCTGCCAGCAATTGGTGGACTGGCAGCCATTGTGAGTGTACCCACTACCCATAGGAGCAAAGGAGGAAGTGTACCCATCAATATGTGCTGTGATTTGTTGATTCAACTCAACTGACATTACAAAAAATACATTCCATTGGACACAGTTAAAATATTTCTACATTATCATGGAAATGATTTCATCACAATACAGGGCATTCCGAGTTTACCAGTCAAATTGCCAGGGTTAGCGGTTCCAAGACTGTTCTATTCATTATAATTCTATGTGCTGCTGTTGGATTGTGGGGGGTTTGCCTAGGTTACCGAAGATCATTTGCTACAACACCCTTTTTTATTACTATATACAGTACGAGTCAAAAGTTGACACACCTACTCATTCAAGTTTTTTTTGTTTTTTTTTACTATTTTCTACATTGTAGAATAATAGTGAAGACATCAATCAGCACTATGATTATTACATGGTATCATGTAATAATCAAATAAGTGTTAAATCAAAATATATTATATTTGAGATTCTTCAAAGTAGCCACCCTTTGCCTTGACAGCTTTGCATTCTCTCAACCAGCTTCATGAGGTAGTAATCTGGAATGCATTTCAATTTACAGGTGTGCCTTGTTGAAAGTTAATTTGTGGAATTTCTTTCCTTCTTAATGCGTTTGAGCCAATCAATTGTGTTGTGACAGAAGATAGCCCTATTTGGTAAAAGACCTAGAACAGCTAAAATAAGCAATGAGAAACAACAGTCCATCATTACTTTAAGACATGAAGGTCAGTCAATACGGAAAATTTCAAGAACTTTAAAAGTTTCTTCAAGTGCAGTCGCAAAAACCATCGAACACTTAGATGAAACTGGCTCTCATGAGGACTGCCACAGGAAATGAAGACCCAGAGTTACTTCTGCTGCAGAGGATAAGTTCATTAGAGTTAACAGCCTCCGAAATCGGCAATTAACTGCACCTCAGACTGCAGCCCAAATAAATGCTTTACAGAGTTCAAGTAACAGACATCTCAACATCAACTGTTCAGAGGAGACTGTGTAAATCAGGCCTTCATGGCCAAATTGATGCAAAGAAACCACTACTAAAGTACACCAATAAGAAGAGACTTGCTTGGGCCAAGAAACTAGAGCAATGGACATTAGGACCAGTGGAAATCTGTCCTTCAGTCTGATGAGTGCAAATTGAAGATTTTTTAATTTTTTTACGGTTATGACTTAATTTATTTTCATGACGGTCTTCATCCATAACCGTCGGTTACACAGAAATTGTGTCAGCCCTACTCAGAACACATTCCGATACTTGGTAAACACATTTCAACATCATTCTCAATGCAAAGGTCAGGGTTCATTACAAATTCCAACAAAGCTAGAATTAAAAGCACAAATGACAAGTAGGGTCCTCAACAATTTCCAAAACCAGAGGGTGCATCCCAAATGGCACCCTATTCCCTATAGGCCCTGGTTAAAGGTAGTGCACAATGAAGGGGGACTAGGGTGCCATTTGGGATGCAAACAGAATCTACTACTGCATGAAGTAGAGAAAGCATCAGTAATGAGTGGCCATGGCAAGCTCAGCAGATGCGTGTGTTTAAAAAAGGTACACTTGTAGTATAGCTTCACTGTAGTACAACTCATTATAAACAGCTGACAAAAGCAAAGGGCCAGACTCCACTGATAGTTGTCTATGGAAGCTGAGCAGACAAAGCCAGGCCAGAGCAGACCACTTACGAAGCGGGTCTCCTTGCCTGCACACAGGGAGCTGGTGGAGGAATGAGCACTGGGCCAGGGATGGAGGAATGAGCACTGGGCTAGGGAGGGATGTGAGGGGGGGGGAAGAACCAGCAGGTACACTACATTTACCCTCTCTGAAATGGATTATGTCAAAAGAGAACAAATATAGGTGCTGTGAAAGCAGGGGTGTGAATGAGGGGACTTTAAAGGAGGATGTGAAAGGAGGGCTGTTGTTGGGGTGGGGTGGACATACCGGTTGTGTGGTTGGTGAGTAGGGGGCGTCTCTAATGGGACTGTCTGTCCTGGGGGGCTCAGTGGAGGGCGCCTGAGAATACACAGACAGACAAAGAGAGATGGGGAGAGATTTAGCAGCTGTCCCATCATCCACCAACTCCACTCTCTGTGGAGTAAGCAGGTTATTATTATTGGTAAGGTTGCAAAATTCCAGATTTCCTGCTTATTCTGGAAATCTTCAGACTAGGATTTCTGGGAAAAAGTGGGACTTTTAGGAAAGTTACCATATTTCTGCTACCCTACTGGTGCAGCAAATAACAGTACACATGTAAAAGTCATTTTTGGACATGAATGCCAAAACGTTCAGAAATGAAAGGTGCTCAAAGTTGACCCATTTTGCATAACCCACCATAGCATGAGACATCCATGTCTTCATCACTGGAAAAGATAAACTGCTGCGATTGATATCATTTAAAAGCTTACAAAAAGGGTTAAATTATTTCAGAATTTCTGGAAAACAATGTTGCCCTTCAACATCGTACATCAATTATCTGAACGTGTAAACTTATTTTTTCATATTCACATTATTTAACATAATCTAAGGTTTTGGTGTTGTGCCCGCCATCGGTTGAGACACAGCATGCTCTTGAATACAGGGTGGGTGTTATGTTCTGGCTGATAAATGGGACTACATTTGAACTTTCAACTGTCAAATGGTACCGCAAAGATGGTTGGAGGTCCACATGTCAGAGAATGCGGACTTGAATGGGAATATCTGTTGAAATCATAGAAACAGAATAGACATGACCATTTAAGTTGACACTCCGACAAACAGTTCAATGGCGTACCAGCTAAATAGCAGTGGTATGAAGGGATAGGTCTAATCTATTCATTCCATTTCTATGATTGAAACAACACCCACCCTGTATTCAAGAACATCTTGTCTCAACCGATGGAGGGACAAACACAACCTTAGATTTATGTAAAATAGGTTCTAAACTACAACATATGAGAATACAAAAAAAATAACAGTTTACACGTTTGTAGATAATTGACGTTAACTAATAAAATAGTTTGACAACAGTTTGTAAGCTTTTAAATGACATCAAACTCAACCGTTTATCTTTTCCAGTGAGGAAGACATGGATGTCTCATGGTATTGTGGGGTATGCAAAATAATGGGTTCAATTTGAGCATCTTTATTTTCTGAAAGTTTTGGCATTCATGTTCAAAAAGTCACATTCTGATCACTTCTTCCATGGGAAAACATGTATGGACAGTTTTGTTAAAATCAAAAGGGATGCTGTCAAAAAGTGAATGAATTCAAATGGATTTACCCCGGACTCATTCATAGCAGGAGATTTCTCCATCTCAATTCCAGCGGTCACATGCTCATGGCTATTTATTTTCAAAGGGTTAATGGTCATTCAAGTCATCCTGGCTGGCAGTGTTTGATTGGCAAGGATTATACCATACAAGAGCACAAGTGTGTATCCTTTGCTACAGGGAGGAACTCAATGAAAATAAGGCAGGTCAGGTTGTAAGCCTGTTGTAACAATGGAAAAATCAAACACATAACATACATTCTACCTTATAACATCTTGGCTGAAACATGTTCTATTGGCACACAGACAAAAGGAACTGCTAATCCTAAACCAGGCCACAGTGCCACACACCATGCTGGCTCAAGCCCACACGTGCAGGCAGGCAGGCTGCTTGCCTTGCTGAATAACCAGGGCTGCAGTTTGCCCGCACTCCCGTAGCCCACAGGAGGCCCTGAGAGGATGCGCTCAGAGGGGGGGCACCCCTTGCCCCTGCGATTGGCCACCAGGAAGGGGTTCTCAGTGAAGTTGATTGGCTGGGAGTCCACCAGAACCACCACCTCCTCATCTTCACCAGTAGGCAGGGCTTCTTGTCTAGCTGCTCCTTGATTGGAGGCGGTTATCAAGGGACTGGGAGAGTGCTGGGACATGTAGAGGGGCCCTGCCTCTGTGTTCATAATGGGGCCGGACTGAGGTAGAGCATGGGGAAGAGGGAAGAGGGAGGTGGGGGGCTGCCCCAGGTCAAAATCCAGGGGCTCTACGGTGAAAGAACATTGGGCCTGAATGGGGGCAGTTGCACTGACAGAAGGAGATAACTGAGAGAGCGAGAGAGAGAGAGAAAAAGGGGGCACAGTGAGACAAATGGTAAGAGAGGGATAAAGGAAAACTCAAATCTGAAAGGAGAGGGATGCAGATTAAACTCAGAGGGGGAGAGAGGGAAAAAAACAGAATAGTAGGTGATGTCCAGATATGTCCAAAAGGGGGAAACTCTGAAATAACTACTTAGAAATTGGGAGCAACGAGTTGTGTGCATTCATGTGCTTTGAACTTGTTGAGAACAGCGATTGGCTAATGGCAAACAAGCTGCGTCAACCATAAACATAAAAGTAAAGCGATCATGCTAATTAGCAAATTACTGTATTCAAAAACAATATATATATATATATAGGGTTTTTTATAAATAATGTTTTGTTGTTGCATTTATAATGCAGCACAAGCTACATAAAAAGAGATGGAGACAGATCGCTACATGTTAAGAAATGGGAGACACACTGGAAGACATGAGGATGGAGACAGATAAATACTTAAGAGAGAAATAGGGAGCCGTGTGGAGAAGAGCTAAAATAGACACACAGATCCACAGTACACACTGGCTGGCCAGATCAGAGCAAATCACACACAAAACCCAAAGTACTGTCACCACGAGAGTTGCAAAACTTTCCCAAAATCTCCAAGTATTCCAGAAATTCCGGCTGGAGGATTCCCTCGGTTTCCTGCTTATTCCCTCCTCCTGATTCGGAATTTCTGGGAAACCAGGGAATTTTGGGAAAGTTATCGAAATGTTTCAACCCTACACACATCTCAAATGCCTACCGTCCAGTTCGTACGCAAAACCTCTCTAATGTTGAAGGGATTTGAGTGGGTAACGGAGGAGCGGAGCCCACGTGACAGTTCCTTTAATCTGTGAAGGAGGAGCTTGGCAGATAGATAAGTCATCATACCAGAAGTATTAAATGGTTGTCTATCCCTCTAGTTACGCTCACATAACCAGAACAGTAGCCTGCCCTGCCTGGGCCCCAGCCTTAAATAACTCACACTATCAGTACAGTTAGACAGCACTAGACTCTTAGGCTTCAGTCCACTCCTTACACTTACGAATCAGGCCTCAATACACTCCACATATGACATAGGAGAGAGTTCATTAAAGAAGCACAACATGACAAGACACAATACCCCACAAAACCTTGAATAAGGCCCTTGGATAAGAAACTAACTTGATGCAGTAAAACAAATATTCTTCAACCAAGTGACACAGCAGAAGATTGAGTCCCAGAGAGCATTCCACTGCGACCAGGTTGGATTTGAACTCAAATGTGCCAAAAATGCTAGGGCTTAAAGTGGGACGAGGCTTAGTGTCTTCAGAACTACATTGTTCTACACTGACCGTGCATTCCAAGACACGGCCTTGACATGTCGTGACAATCCAAAATCCAAACTCACCAAAATAAAAGAAACGTGCTCTCACTGTCAACTGCGTTTATTTTCAGCAAACTTAACATGTGTAAATATTTGTGTGAACATAAGATTCAACAACTGAGACAAACTGAACAATTTCCACAGACATGTGACTAACATAATGTGTCCCTAAACAAAGGGAGGGTCAAAATCAAAAGTAACAGTCAGTATCTGGTTTGGCCACAATATGCATTAAGTACTGCAGTGCATCTCCTCATGGATTGCACCAGATTTGCCAGTTCTTGCAGTGAGATGTTACCCTACTCTTCCACCAAGGCACCTGCAAGTTCTCGGGCATTTCTGGGTGGAATGGCCCTAGCCCACACCCTCCGATCCAACAGGTCCCAGACGTGCTCTCAATGGGATTGAGATCCGGGCTCTTCGCTGGCCATGGCAGGACACTGACATTCCTACCTTGCAGGAAATCATGCACAGAACGAGCAGTATGGCTGGTGGCATTGTCATGCTGGAGGGTCATGTCAGGATGAGCCTGCAGGAAGGGTACCACATGAGGGAGGAGGATGTCTTCCCTGCAACGCACAGCATTGATATTGCCTGCAGTGACAACAAGCTCAGTCAGATGATGCTGTGACACACCGCCCCAGACCATGACGGACCCTCCACCTCCAAATCGATCCCTCTCCAGAGTACAGGCCTCAGTGTAATGCTCATTCCTTCGACGATAAACGCGAATCCAACCATAAACCCCTGGTGAAACAAAACCGCGACTCGTCAGTGAAGAGCACTTTCTGCCAGTCCTGTCTGGTCCAGCAACGGTGGGTTTGTGCCCATAGGCGACGTTGTTGCTGGTGATGTCTGGTGAGGACCTGCCTTTACAACAGGCCTGCAAGCCCTCAGTCCAGCCTCTCTCAGCCTATTGCGGACTGTCTGAGCACTGATTGATGGATTTTGCGTTCCTGGTGTAACTCGGGCAGTTGTTGTTGCCATCCTGTACCTGTCCCGCAGGTGTGATGTTCGGATGTACCAATCCTGTGCAGATGTCACACGTGGTCTGCCACTGCGAGGACGATCAGCTGTCCATCCTGTCTCCCTGTAGCACTGTCTTAGGCTTCTCACAGTACGGACATTGCAATTTATTTCCCTGGCCACATCTACAGTCCTCATGCCTCCTTCCAGCATGCCTAAGACACATTCATGCAGATGAGCATGTTTTTCATGCTTTTTTTAGAAAGGCCTCTTTAGTATCTTACGTTTTCATAACTGTGACCTTAATTGCCTACCGTCTGTCTGTAAGCTGTTAGTGTCTTAATGACCATTCCACAGGTGCATGTTCATTGTTTATGGTTCATTGAACAAGCATGGGAAACAGCGTTTAACCCTTTACAATGAAGATCTGTGAAGTTATTTGGACATTCACGAATTATCTTTCAAAGACAGGTTCCTGAAAAAGGGACGTTTCTTTTTTTGCTGAGTTTAGATCATGGTAATTCCTCTTAACAGAACATGCAACTCCTGTAATGAAGCAGCTAATAAAACCTAATTTTCAAACATTTTCCAAAATGCAATTCGCGAGCGGTTTTCTTAAGTGACAGATGAAAATCTGTTAGAAACTTAGAAAGAGGGGGAATCTAAAGATGCAACAACTAGGATGGGCTGCTAATATGACTAGGATTGTGCCTTTGGCTTCTGGACAACGAAAGAAAGTTGAAAACCAACAGAACAGGAGAGAAATGCTGGTTTCAACGGCCTATGAGGAAGTCTTCATAAAATAATTGGCTCCACATTTCTATGGTGGGATTTTGCCTCGGCTACTTTGAAACAAGGTCAGTGGGTTAACTGCCTTGTTCAGGGGCAGAATGACAGATTTTTACCTTGTCAGCTCGGGGATTCGATTTTGCAACCTTTCGATTACTAGTCCAACGCTCTAACCACTAGGCTACCTGCCGCCCAAGGCATGCCTCATAATATATGAAGTAAAACGACCAGGTTTCAAACAAATGAAGTAAATGTTTTCAAAATGCATACTGCCTCCAGCTTACATTGTAAAGTGGTGGGTGACATGCCTACCGTTGCCTATAAACCTGTAGGGTGAAAAGGAGGCGCGCTTCAATTACGAGTTGAGAAAAAATAAACATAGAGAAGCTCTGTTTTTAACATGTAATTGTGGTTACATTTGTTGCGCAATGACTGGGCATCGGCACATTTCTCTCCAGCAGCAACGAGCTGAGAAGCTGCAGCAGCAACTCTAGCGGTCTGAAGCGATATTCCCCTCAAAATAGGCGTGCGCGATAAATCATGAAAATACACAGGCTGATAAACATGACTGTCAAATGCATCTACATCAACTGATATTTCCATCAATGAATAAAAAGCATTATTTTGAAGTCAATTTGGCCGGCAATTTTTTTTTATTGGCTTTTCATACTTTCATTTTTATCTGTCAATTACTGGCTAACGGAAACCCTGGTGGGGTGGTATGTAAACCAGTACCCTTTTGGCACAGGCTCAGAAGACTGTCGAGGACAGCTGGGCTACGGCTGGAGGCCTGAGGGAGGAGGGGAGGTGCAAGAAAGACGATCAACATGCCAACAAGGTGAGACTAACTTTACCCAGAAGGCCTGGGTGAAGGGTGGAGCCAAGTGTGGTTCATCACGACACAATCTCTGCTTACCGCTCCCTTCTCATACCAAGAAGCATGTTTCTTCATATAACTTGCTACATACCTTAGATACTATGATTACATACCATAACATGACCAAACTTCAGCTGTCAGAATATCGCAGATAAACATTATGATAAAAATAAACTTTAGACAGGGATTAAAATTATCGCAAAAAATTAAAATCCAACAAATGAAAATCCAACATACCAATCGACAGGAAAAATCTCAGGGAGTCATGACAAGAACCACTGGTAATCATCCTGGGTACACAGGTCATGGAACCCAGGGGTCCTCATTCTAACTCTAATGCACAGCCATAATGCAAGAACAGCTGCAGGCAATATATAGGTTAAGCACTCCCAGAAAAGCTCCATGGCCTAGTACTAGAGCTTATAGGTCTAACCACTGTTGCATTAAGATAAAATAAATAGCTAACAGAACACAAATAGCTCAAAATACAATAAAGACCCCGAATACAAACTAAGCTTGGGAAAAAAACTACAATATTGACACAAATTGCAGCCTCTCATGTACATGCATCTCTATACAAGACCCTAAAACGGTGACAGGTATGAGAGCGTAATAATGTCTTTGTCAGCTCATAAATCCTTGGTAATTTACAGCTTTAGCAAAAATGGCTGCTGTTCACACATGTAGCTAGAATATAGAATTGACACAATGACGGTAGAATACATTAATACATAAATGAAGGAAGGAAGAAGACAGAAGAGCCCAGCCCAGTTGCCCCGCCAGGGCCTGTCCCTATACTCACTGTAGGCTGTTGGGACCAGGGGTGCAGTAGCTCCAAACTCTTCCAGGGACACTGACTGACTGACTAATAGAGCCCACACTCTTCCAGGGACACTCTCCCTCCCTCTCGTCTGCATCCCTCCCACTCCCCTCCTATCCTAAGTTTAAAATAACGGCCAGCTGTCCCCCCTTATCCACCTCCTCCAATCAGTCCAGCGACTTCGGTGCTTTTTCCTGAAACAGGTACCAACCATTTTGGCTGCATCATTTCACTTCTCTTCTATTTCCCAGCATTCCAGCTAATGATGTGAAAGGCAGCCTTCAGTTTTTCTTTGTGTCCTCACCCTTCGATTCATCTCAGTTTGTTCTGTAAACGATGTCTTCAAGCCAAGGTAGACGGATCCATTGACATGGCGTGCATGATGAAACAAATGGATCTTGTTTTGGAATGTAGCATCTCATCATATCACAGAAGTGAATGGAATGGTTCCATTCCATTGTAGAGGCAATCGATTATTTGGGCCCAAGGCGTTGGTGAGGAAGGCAGGAGTCAGGGTTGTGAACATTGGGAGGGGATGGGGGGGGTCACATTCTCCCCCTAGCCTCCAGAGGCACCTGCTTGGCCTCTGGCCACAGAGGGTTTCCCGGGAGATAAACAGGGTGGATTCCACAGGGAGGTCTATTCTGGGCCCAAAGGGACCATTTCCAAGATAGTCAGCAGACAATTCCAGGCATTTCACAGCCTTAGTCAAGGTTCACAGGTCTTATAAGAGGTCTACTATAAGAGTTACCTTTCAAGTAAACTAATTACTGTATATTTCTTACTTACCCTGTTGACCTTCTGGAGAGCGGTGGTGGGCAGTGCGGCCAGCGTCCGGTAGTCCAGTTTCAGAGACCCAGTGCCCAGGTTCTGAGGGAAAGGGGAAGAGGGTGGAGTGTCAGACATAGTGGGGGAAAATTACTTCCCTCTCATGTGTCACTCTGTAAGGAAGTAACTTCATCATTACATAAATATGCATTGAAGCGCAACAGGTTGCAAAACATCTCAGAGGCTATAGTAAAATCCTCTGGAGCTGTCCACCTCTCTGACAGGGAGGCAGTTGGTTGAGCTGAGGACTCTGAGGCCCAGGGGGTACCGGTCTCACCTCGGTCTCCTCTTCTAGCAGGCGAGTATCTTCCTCACGCTCCAAGCGCATGCGCTCCTTCACAGAGAGGACGGGGGAGGGGAGGACACCCAGCCACACAGATAATGGAAAACAGGGGATGACATGAATGCAGGTGAAATGGGATAAAAGACAAACGAGATGGAGGAATTAAGTGGAGGTGGAGTGAGTGGAGATGGGAGTGGTGTATGGACGACCCAGACATTATGAGGGGAGGGAGGAGGGTGGGGGGAGGCAGAGAAAGGGTAGAAGAAAAGAGAGTAGGGGGGAGAAAGGATAGAACCCACACACATTAGAAAAGGGCTCTGTTAATTTGCCACAGTAGCAGAAAAAGCATGCGAAGTAGGACTTGGCTACATAGTCTCACTCACCACCTTCTCCATCTCTTCTCTCTCCCACTGGGACGTCTCTCGCACCATCTCCACCTCCTAGGAAATAGATTTTAGGTCAAAATGTTTCATATTAAAAGTGATCGACTCTGTTTTCCCCTGTGTTTAGTATGTGTGTGTGTGTGAGAGTCTTGTGTGTGTGAGTGAGTGTGTGTGTAGTTGAAACGTATGCTTTTTTTTTTTTTTTTTCCACTTTGCACTAACAGCTTTTGTTATTATTTCGAGCATGGATTAAATTAAGTATATTTTAGCAGCTCGGCCTCGTTGGGTTGAGTGCGACTACCAACGTAGTTCTACACTCAGGTTTTTCTCCCACGCACCGGACACCATCCACTGAAGCCTGAGTGCAGACCCTCCCACTGGCTGTGTGTCATATTATTCTCACCTTCTGTAGGATGTCCATCTCCTCGGGACTCAGGTCTCGGTCTATAGAGGAGATGCTCTCCATGCTGTTCTTACGCACGATGCCTGCGGCAAACGGGTTGGCAATGATGCCCGGTGACGCCTGAGATTAAACAAAGACGCGCTATTAACATGGCATCCGATTTGTATCTGACTCTGTATCTAAGGATCATTACAACCCGGAATGGATGTTAATCCGTTTCCCTCACCTCTACAGCGGCAGCGTTGCCAGGGTCGAAGCCGTCACACACCAGCATGACCAGGGTGTCTCCCACGGCGCGGAGCACGCGTACAGCCTCCGTGTGGGTCATGCCCAGCAGGCTGTGGTTACTCACCTCCAAGATCCGCATGCCCACAAGCAGACGGCCATCCCTGGCCGCCGCACCGCTGGAGCTCACCTACAGGGGGTGATGCAGGGATGGGGGGGGTTAAGAGGAGTCAATATATCAAAGGAGGTCAATCATTGGCCGTATTCCAAGGGGGATAGAATGACAAGGTGGGTTCCAGGTACCTTGGATATGAAAATGCCCTCATCGGTGGCGTCGAAGGGGTTGCCAGCGTGGCCCTTGGCACCGCCGCGGATGCTGATGCCCAGCTTTTCTCCAGGCTGCTTCTGGATCACTATCTCCTGTATTGGGACACATAGATCAGGAGATGGGACTGGTTGGGGGGGGGTGTGTGTGTGTGTGTGTGTGTGTGTGTGTGTGTGTGTGTGTGTGTGTGTGTGTGTGTGAGAGAAGGGACAGAAGCTGTGTGTGCATGTGGGTCTACTGTGTAGGCCTATTTCTGTGAACACATGTGGGTTGAAGAGACGTCACCTCCATCCCGGGAGGCGAGGGGTCCCTGCGCACCAGCATGCGGATCTCCTGCTTGTTGGAGAGCAGGGCTTTAACAGCCTCCTGGTGGGTGGCGTGGCGCAGGTCGATGGTGTTCACCTCCAGTATCCTGTCCCCCACCCGCAGCCCACTCTGACACGCCAAGCCATGGGGGATCACCTAGCACAGGCAGGCGAGGGTGAAATACACAAACTCGGGAAAATGAGAGAGGGAGTGAGCGCGACCGAGAGAGACAGAGAGCGACAGAGAGATGAAGCCTTCTGAATTGAGAGAGAGAGAGAGAGAGAGAGAGAGAGAGGGAGCAAGAGAGAAACCTTAGAGATGAAGACGCCAGGCTCGTTGATGCCGAACGGGTGACTGGCGTGATCACTGCCTCCCACGATGCTCAGTCCCAGGGGGCCGCCCGCTTTCACCAACGCCACTTCCTGTCAGGAGAGGAAATGAAGCTACAGTGTTGTTTCATTTGAGGGACAAGGTTCTACGATATGGGCTCTACAAATACAGTATCAGGAGACATGAGGAATTCGGGAAAACATCAGTGTCACAACCGGCAAATACCAAATACACTCAATCTTTAAGTCAATAACTTCTACTAGACAAGGAACACAAACTATCCATGGATCTACTATATCTACTTGAAGACAGGTATGAGATAAGACATAGGCCTAAGCTCTAAGTCAATGGAACAGACTCCAGGTCTTGCTGCATTTCACTGGGCCCCACTACACCATCCTACACCATCCTACACCATCCTAGGTTTATTATGCTTTATTATGTCAGGACTAAGCATTCGTACCTTGCACCATCTTTTCTTGAGCTGTAGAGCATTCGAGATAAAAGCCTAATGTAAAGGTATTAAAGGTATTAAAACTAAAGTTAATCTGAAGCTTGAATGCTCCATCATGGTAACTTACCACTATCCCCATAACATAGTACTATACCATTTTTCCCCCCGCTTCGTTCGCTCCCTTCGTCTCACCTCGATGGGGTATTCGTCCTCCAGCGGCTGGCTCAGGTGGTTCCCGTGGGGCAAGAGGCTGGAGTCGTCGTTGCCCTCTTCCTGGTCGGGTGAGTCAGAGGGCTCTGGAGGTGGGGGGGAGTGGGCGCGGGCACGGGACAGGCCCGGGGAGCACCCTGGGGTGCCCGGCTCGGCCTGGTCACGCTCCACCAGGAGAGCAATGGTGGGAGAGGTGCCGGTAAGCAGCGCTACTGCCTGGTCGTGCCTGGCCTCGGTCATGTCTACGCCATTGATCTGGATCCAACGGCACAACCAATGAGGGCAGGCGTCAGTAGGCTGACTGACTAAACACAGTGTGCAACACTCAGGACTAGAGGTTCAGTGAGGGAAGAGAGCTATGTGTTCGGGGGTTGGAACCAGTTCAGGGAACAGAAAACCGGAAAATAATGACATTTTTTGAAGAACAGAACCAAGAACGAAAGTGATATATACTGTTCTGGAAAATAACTTATTTTAAAAGCACAGGAACCGGTTAATAACTTAATTTTACATTTCAGGCATATTGTCCAGTGTCAAAAAAGAAAGAGAGAAAAAAAAGCCATCGCTGTCACTCAAACTTATTTCAATGTCTACCTGCCAGCTGAAAATCTTTGCCAGTGTGTATGTGTGTGCGTGCGTGTAGGCTACCTGCCTCTCCCTTCCCTCTGAAGCATGCATAGTCTACTGTAGCTACTGACGTTACAGGTATGATTAATAAAGTAGGGAGATATTTTTAAATCGAGAACAATGGATTCACTTTTTCTATGCGAGTTAAGGACAGTATAGTTATCAAGTTTCACATTGGACTTATTAACTACAAAAAAGAGGTAAGATATGTTTTCATTTTGGTGTTGCTAGCTTGTTGACTAGCTCTGGTCTAGCTCTTGATAGCTCTAGGCAGTATTACGTGTAATGTCATGGAACTGAGAGTCATGATCAAGAGCAAGCTCTGGTCTAGCTGTCGATAGCTCTAGGCAGTATTACGTGTAATGTCATGGAACTGAGAGTCATGATCAAGAGCAAGCTCTGGTCCAAACGTTAGTTAAGCAAACACTGAAGTTCAAAGACATTCAAAGTTCCTTCATAGAAGTCACTCAGTGAGTGAGTTAATCTGAAGCTTGAATGCTCCATCATGGTAACTTACCACTAGATATAATTCTGTGGGTATAATTCTGTGGGCCTAACATAGATAACGCATGTCATAACAACAAGATGCCGAGCGCTCTCCTCACTCTCAATTTCAGTTGCAAGTCGTGCGACTGAAATTGAGAGTGAGGAGAGCGCTGGGCATCTTGTTGTTATGACATGCGTTATCTATGTTAGGCCCACTACACTCCACTACACTTGTCTGTCAAATGCATGTACATGGCTTACCGGCTCCATAACAAGCTGCTCTATTCCATTTGAGAACAAATTTAAGCTAAATAAAAATAAAAAAAATAAACATTCAGAGGCTTAAAAAGGAACAGAAAGAAACAATATAAACCATGACTTATTTTTGGTTAGAACCGCTTCATGACTTTATTTTGCTGTTCGAAATAGTGGAACGGAATGAAATAAATAATGGTTCTGTTTAGAACAAAACGATTGGAAAATTATTTGGGTTCCAACCCCTGGTTTAGACTCATATCCTCATTGTTTAGAAACACATCACGTTGCCATAAAGCTGTATATTAGTACTATAATAAAGTAACTCAATCATTGCTCAATATAGTACATTGAGACGTACAGCAACAAAGTAAGCCAGAGTGAGTGATATCTGAAGAGACCAGGAGCCAATACCCATACAGAAGAAGGGAGGCAGGAGGAGAAGGGAGGAGCAGAGGGCAAGCTAGCAAGGAGCTTCTTCAGGAACTTCTGCATGTTAAGTCTTTCTCCAATGTCCAAAGTCTTGAAAGTAGTCCTACAAGTCCTGTCAATGCAATAAACTATACAGTCTTTTGGACGTTGGCCAATCTGACTTATGTTTATGCCATCCGTTTGCGATTGCTCACTGAAAATACAGAGAGCAACGTCATATGATGGACTGCCAAAGAATGGGCTGATCTTGAGTCAGCAAACAGAGTTATCAATACTTTTCTACAGCTCCAGCCTCAGTGCTGCTCCTAGACCTAGCTCTTGTCCTTTACACATTTTAAACTATTCTATTGCTTTACAGAGGGCATTTGAGGATTGACTGCAGTCTGTAAACTTTCCTAAAATGTAGAACGAGGTCCTGATACCTCTGAGGGGTGAGGGACAAAAAAGCGGGCTGTGTCATTGGTCCTCTTGTCCGAGAGACAAACAGAAGCCAGCACTGACCATAGAGTCAGTTGCTTATATTTGTATACAAACTCCCTCTAACGCTTGAGAATACTTGATAACAGATTTCCAAAATTAATATAAAAATAAAAATAAAAGAGTTCAGTTTACTTGAGTGGCCTGCACAGTCCCCAGACCTCAACCCAATAGAGCATCTTTGGGATGAGATGGAACGGGTTGTTAGCAGCTTGAATGTACCATATTGTGAGTTTGATGAGATTACTCACCACGTTATTTAACGTGGGTGTGCTTGGTTGGTGTGTTTGGCATGAAGTTCACACAGATCGAGCTCTGGTCCAGAGAGCAAGAGAAGAACATGGGTGGTGTCTCAATTAGCACTCTATTCCATATATAGTACACTGGTCAAAAAGGGATAGGGTGCCATTTGGGATGCCTCCATGTGGCTTAAACAGAGGAGTGGAGGGGTACTCACGGTGATGACCCTGTCCCCTACTCGGAGTGTGCAGTCTCTGTGGGCCGCCCCTCCCTCTGCGATCCGCGAGATGTAGATCCCCTGCAGAGACGGACACGTGGCACAAGAGTCAGTTCATAATGTCATCCTGTCTATGTCCTAAATGGCAGCCTATTCCCTATATAGTGCACTATACGGTTCTGGTAAAAAAAAAAGTAGTGCACTATGTAGGGAATAGGGGATTGGGAATTGGGGATGCAAGCCCATATCTGTGCACATCATCTTGGTTCTAATGAGTGTCTAATATGAGTGCATGAAATTGAGATTGAGATCAGAAATTATTTACACCCCTTTACTTTTTCACATTTTGTGGTGTTAAAGCCTGAATTTAAAATATATTAAATGTCAATTGTTTTGTCACTGGCCTAAACACAATACCCAATAATGTCAATGTGGAATTATTTATTTTGAAATTTTACAAAATTAATAAAAAATGAAAAGCTGAAATGTCTTGAGTCAAGAAGTAAAGCCACCGTGCTTCTACACCTGCATTGCTTTTAGGCTGGGTTTCTGTACAGCACTTTGGGACATCAGCTGATGTAAGAACGGCTTTATAAATACATTAGATTGATTTGATATTTAACCCCTTTGTTATGGCAAGCCTAAATAAGTTCAGGAGTAAAAATGTGCTTGTCACATAATATGTTGCATGGACTCACTGTGTGTGTAATAATAGTGTTTAACATGATTTCTGAATGACTACATCATCTCTGTACCCAACACATACAATGATCTGTAATGTCCCTCAGTCGAGCAGTACATTTCAAACACAAATTCAACCCCAAAGACCAGGGAGGTTTTCCAATGTCTCGCAAAGAAGGGCACCTATTGGTAGATGGCCAAGCATTTTTTTTCTTTCAAAAGCAGACATTGAATATCCCTTTGAGCATAGTGAAGTTATTAATTACACTTTGGATGGTGTATCAATACACCCAGTCACTATAAAGATACAGGTGTCCTACCTAACAATTGCTGGAGAGGAAGGAAACCGCTCAGGGATTTCACCATGATGCAAATAGTGACTTTAAAACAGTTAGAATTTGATGGCTGTAATAGGCGAAAACTGAGGATGGATCAACATTGTAGTTACTCCACAATAATAACCTAATTGACAGTGTGAGAAGGAACACAAATACTCCAAAACCGGCATCCTGTTTGCAACTAAAGGCACTAAAGTAATACTGCTAAAAATGTGTCAAAGCAATTCACTTTTTGTCCTGAATAAGAAGTGTTATGTTTGGGACAAATCCAATGCAACACATTAGTGAGTACCACTATCCATATTTTCAAGCATAGTGGTGGCTGCATCATGTTATGGGTATGCTTGTAATCGTTAAGGACTGGGGAGTTCTTCAGGATAAAAAAGAAATGGAATGGTGCTAAGCACAGGCAAACTCCTTGAGGAAAACCTAGCTTTTACAACAGACACTGGGAGACAAATTCACACTTCAGCAGGACAATAACCTAAAACACAAGGCCAAATCTACATTGGAGTTGCTTACCAAGAAGACAGTTAATGTTCCGAGTTACAGTTTTGACTTAAATATACTGGAAAATATATGGCAAGACCTGAAAATGATTGTCAACAACAATTTTGACTGATCTTGAAGAATTTTGAAAATAATAATGGCCAAAAATTGTACAATCCATGTGTGGAAAGATCTTGGAGACTTACCCAGAAAGACTGACAGCTGTAATTCCTTCCCGGCGCACCAGGAGAGCTGTGGCTAATTCAAGTGTGCCTACTGCGCTGGTCAATCAGATAGCTCAAATCACTGAAGCTACAGCTCCCACAGCAAATGTTGATACTACATGAGATTTCATACATTTTAAAACCATGACCAGACAGAGACATTCTCAACAACAAAAAAATGTGCATGAAAACAAATCGTCTCTCGTCGAATGACTTCAAAGACTTTATTGAATAATCCCAACTGTTGACAAGTCACAGACAAAGAGGCGTAGACTTTAGCTATCGACTTAGTCTGATGCAACAGGTCTGCAATGCCCCCTGCTAGTTAAAATCAGTCAGTCTACTCTGGGAGAGGGCTTACCAGGGGATGTCCAATAATGATGACCTCACCCAGCCAGGACTTAATATAGTCTAGCGGTCTTATTCAGTCACTAGTCTACCACTACCCCCAATTGTTTGTTTGGGCTCGTTAAGTAGTATTTATGCGGCAGGATCTCAGCACAAGAATAACTTAAGTACATGGACTTCACAGGAGGTTGGTGACACCTTAATTGAGGAGGGCAGGCCCAGGGCAATGGCTGAGGTGGAATGATACGAAATACATCAAACGCATGGTTTCCATGGGTTTGATGCCATTCCATTTACTCTGTTCCAGACATTACTATGAGCCACCCTCCCCTCTGCAGCCTCCACTGTTGTACTTATGGTTCAGCTCCTAAATTCTAAACTATCATGCACAGGGGCAGACAAAGTGCAGGCCTACTCCTAACCCATCTCAACAGAGATACCATCCATTCTAGAAAAAGGCAGACTTACAGACTCCAGCGATAAGTGTGCATCTCGGTTTCTCTCCACAGGCTCCCCGAGCTGTGTGTGTGTGTGTTTGAGAGCGGTGTTTGCACAGGACATGTAGCCATGAATGTAGCCAATGCAGTGGCAAACAAAATACCCCCTGGCCCCTCCCGTCCCAGTTACACAGGACCTATCAGGTGTCAAGGCTCGCTATTCACATCTCTGTCTCCTTGGTGATGGCTGTAAATGCTGGAACCGGAAAAGGGGTTGTCAGAATGAGAAAACCTTAGAGGGGTTGGTGGGGGGGGGGAGACTATGACTCGGCATAATACAGAAATAGGAAGGAAATCCACGAATCCTGACTCTTAAACTCTCCCTCTAATGCTGTAGCTAGCGCAGTTAGAGGTATCGTGGTGTTGACTTGAGAAGTGGGACAACCTGACACCACATACATACAAAAAGGGTCTCACTACTAAGACCAGGAGGATGAAATATTAACACCTACACCACTCTGTTGTACATTCAGGGATGTGTGTGTGAATCTCAGTGTCTACTGTACACACTAGGGATGTGTGTGTGTTCAGCTCACCATGTCCCCCGTGCGGTAGGCTGTGGAGCCTTTGCCCCCGGCAATGCTGAAGCCGAGACCTTTGTCATTGCGGACCAGGCAGGCAGACAGCCTGTGTCGGAAGCCTGCGGGGGAGCCTGCCTCAATGCAGAAGGGAAGGCCACTGGCCCGTCTCTCCCGGGGGAAGTAGTCGTCCTCGGGCCTTAGCGGTGTGGTGGTGATGGCGTTCTCCGGCTCCACCATGTGCTCCCGGAGGACGCTCATGGAGACGGCGGCGCCCGAGCTGCGCAGGGCCTCTACCGCTGTGTGGTGCTCTGCCCCCTGGAGAACCACACCGTTCACCTGAGAGAGAGGGCGGGAGGGAGCGGAGATCATGGTTCTCTCTACAGTCAAAAGGCCTGTTCATGGACCTTGACCATGAATGCACCATGGCTGCAAACAGGCATAAGAATGGGCACCCATACGGCGCCCGAGCTGCGCAGGGCCTCTACCGCTGTGTGGTGCTCTGCCCCCTGGAGAACCACACCGTTCACCTGAGAGAGAGGGCGGGAGGGAGCGGAGATCATGGTTCTCTCTACAGTCAAAAGGCCTGTTCATGGACCTTGACCATGAATGCACCATGGCTGCAAACAGGCATAAGAATGGGCACCCATACGCTTATCAAGCACGCACATGCACACACTTTACCTCTAGGAGTTTGTCTCCCACTTTGACCCCAGCCTGCGCTGCAGGGCCCTCTTCAGACACCCTGGAGATGAAAATTCCCTGGAGGGACAGACAAGTACACAGTCACAAGTCTCAATCAGTCCCCAGCATGTGTCCAAAATAATATCGTCTTCCTATGCAGTGCACTATTTTGACCAGGGCACTGGTTCCCTATAGAGAATTTGGGACACAATCCATCTGTACATTTAGGAGTCTCCACAGCTGTCCTCGGCCCTCACCTCATCATCCCCCTTGTAGGGTGTGGATCCCTGTCCTCCGGCTATGCTGATGCCCAGGCCCCCAGTTTGACGTAGAATGGTCAGGGTGTACTGGAAACGGAGGAGAGGGGGTCAGCGCACTGAGCGGAGTCGCCTCATACAACAGCCCTATCCTCAGACAGGACAGGAAGGAGGAGGGCTCACCACACTCCACTTGACACAATTGTTTTTAACAAGATGATACTTTTGGGTCAAATGTCAATTTGAAGGTTGCTGCATATTGTGATGAACCAACTGATAATGTGATTACGTGTAATGTTGATTGGACAGTAAATGAATTTAATTGACTATTTATTTAAATGAAGTCAAGTGGAGTGGGTGAACCCCCTCTCCACTCAAAATGTGGTGCCGATCTGGGGAGTGCGGCATGGATAGACTAGGGACAGACAGACGGGATGGACAGGGCTACTCTGGTCTCAGGGCTAAACTCAACTCAAGTGTATGTCGAATGAGAAAAGGCCTGAGTCTTGCCTTCCATCTCTCCGTACAGAGAGTAGCTACAGTAACTTATTAAAAAGGTGGCCATTTTGGAGTAGAAATATCATTAACGGTAGTACTAAACAAATTACCCATCATATCACAAGGCATTGACATTAGCCCAAAGACGCACAGTGAAACGACTCGACACACACGTAATCCTTTTGACATAAAACATGAAGGCTAGTTTCAGACACAATACTCGGTCATGGAACAGTCACATCAAAGGTGGTGTGTGGGTCTAAACTGGATGTGTGAATGCTGTCCGCGCAAGCTGTGCAGAGTGGGAGTAAGTGGGGGATGAGGGTGAAATATAAGTGGGAGAGAAAGAAGAGGAAAGAAATAGTGAAGTGAAAGAGTGCTGTGTTCTGGGGTGGGGGGAAGGGAGTGGAGGTTCATTCCAGTGTGTCGTCGTCAAAAGGCTCCGTTCTCTCACAAACTCGTTGTCACCGTTGCAGAACGCTCATGCAACAACGGGCAGCGCAGATGCACAATATGCACGTACCAACCATTCCATAGGCATCCTCACCAGAAATGCAGACCCAGTCACCAAGGCCAACTATCACGCCTCCATAACCAAAGCCACCAACATAAAATAATCAGTAGGTATCTTGTATCTTATTAGTTAAGTATGTGCTACCACCCAACGACACTATTCAATCCTTTCAAAATAATACACATTTAAATAGTAGATATGTATAGAAATATTGTACAAAATGAATCAAAATCCAGGCGTCATCATCTCCCATCTAGACTACTGCAATCCTGTTGGCTGAGCTCCCCGCTTGTGGCATCAAACCACTGCAATTGATCCAGCACACCGCAGCCTTCCAAATTCATCCATGTGACCCCGTCCCTCCACACACTCCACTGGCTTCCAGTCGAAGCAAAGGGAACTGCCCCTCCCTATCTTCAGGTTATGCTCAAACCCTACACCCCAACCCGAGCAGTCCTTTCCGCCACATCTGGTCTCTTGGACCTCCCACACCTACGTTGGGTCAGCTCCCACTCAACCCAGTCAAACCTCTTCTCTGCCCTGGCAGACCAATTGGATAACCAGTTTCCGCGACGCTAGGACAGCAGAGTCCCTGCCCATCTCCTGAAAACGTCTGAAACCCAACCTCTCCAAAGAATATCTTAGAATATCCACCCTAAAAATAAATATGCATATATACACACACACTGAACAAAAATATAAACGCAACATGTAAAGTGTTGGTCCCATGTTTCATGAGCTAAAATAAAAAAATCACAGAAATGTTCCATACGCACAAAAAAAGCTTATTTCTCTCAAATGTTGTGCAAACATTTGGCTACATCCCTGATGGTAAGCATTTTATTTCAACCACCTGACAGGTGTGGCATATCAAGAAGTTAATTAAACAGCATGATCATTACACAGGTGCACCTTGTGCTGGACACAATAAAAGGCCATTCAAATGTGCAGTTGTGTCACACAACACAATACCACAGATGTCTCAAGTTTTGAGGGAGCGTGCAATTGGCATGCTTACTGCAGGAATGTCCAACAGAGCTGTTGGCAGAGAATTGAATGTTAATTTCTCTACCATAAGCCACCTCCAATGTCATTTTAGAGAATTTGGCAATACATCCAACCAAACTCACAACCGCAGACCACGTGTAACCATGCCAGCCCAGGACCTCCAGATCTGGCTTCTTCACCTGCGGGATTGTCTGAGACCAGCAACTTGGACAGTTGATGTTTTTCTGTTTGTAATAAAGCCCTTTTGTGGGGAAAAACTCATTCTGATTGGCTGGGCCTGGCTCCCAAGTGGGTGGGCCTATGCCTTCCCAGGCCCACCCATGGCTACGTCCACACCCGTCATGTGAAATCCATAGATTAGGGTGTAATTAATTTATTTCAATTTATTGATTTCCTTATATGAACTGTATGTAACTCAGTAAAATCATTGACATTTTTGCATGTTGCGTTCACATATCTTAGTGTGTCATCTTAAAGCTTAATTTTAAAATGGGGTCACGTGAGAAAAGGTGTGCTTGGTTCATAGGACCAGGGTTACGTCAGTAGCCTCCAGTTAAACCGCCAGATGCAGCTGTAATAAACAACGTGGTTTTCTTCCTGCAAATGTGGCTTCATCTTTTGAATGCTTTAATCTACAACATATTATGACCCCATCACTGGCGTACTGTTTGCATCTACTATGCCCACAAGCCGTTAGAAAGTAGTGGACAAGACCAGGCACTAAATCAGACTGGTGGGGAAATAACGTCAATTATGTTCTTTCCTACACAGAATATCATACAACATCATTACCTGATGACTTTCTGAACTTCACAATACCTTTCTGATGCATTTCAGTCACTTCAAACCATACCGTCTTCAGATTGAAATACTGTCAAAAATACTTTGACTAATGTTCAAACTTAGACGTCAAACAGCATCAAGGTTCTGGTCTAATGCTTCTAAAAATGTTAGGCATAACCATGTTCCTGGAGAGCTCAACTAGTGGTACACCTCACAGATTATGGTGTATGTTCTGTTGGTGCAACTGTCATAGCCTAAATTAAAATAGTAAACACTGACTGTTTATTTCAGAACTTTGTTTTACGTGGTAGAGTCCCGAAAACATTTGGTTTTCAAAATAGGGATCGCTGGCCAAAAGAAGTTTGGGAACCCCTGGTCTATTAACTAATTTACTACCCGGTGATGTCACCAGGCAGACTAAAACTTCTTCCCACAACAACAAAAAAGGTGACATTTCAGGTGGTAATTTTCACAATATTATTCCAACCTTAGTGTGGAAATCTATATTAAAACACAGGAAAATCATGTTTTTGACTGCACTGGGCCTTTAAGTTCTTGATAAGTTGCTTTGTGGTTCTTGAGCTATTCAGCAGTGCAAACCGTTTAGCAAAGTGCTTACCCTCTGGACTAAAATGTCTGGAAAGAGCCAGCGTGTTCCTTTGTCATATCATAATAGATGTAGGGCGTGGTACCATGATGAGAAAGAACAGCATTTTATTTTTTGATAATGCACATACATGTTCTCACAAAGAAATCCTTCAACTACTTTAGATGGTTTAGATACCTTTAACAAAACACATTTCTCTGGGTTAGAAGTTGCAATGTGTGTGCCAGATCCTGCTGGACACACCGGTTGAGTAAATGTAAAACCTGAAAGATGGTGCTGAAAGAAGATGGACCTCCTCCATCACAGACAGCAGCACCAGTAACCTCATTCACTCACTCAAGGGCCACACAGCCTGAACAGGATGATGAAGAACGGGAGAAGGACGAGCAACAGCGTGGTAGAACTTGAGAATGGGGTAGGGCGTCATTGATGGGTAAACACTTGTTTACCAATTACATAGAACTTCTTCATTACAATTGTATAACCATATTGTTTTATATTCGGAAAGTATTCAGACCCCTTGAATTTTTCTACATTTTGTTACATTACAGCCTCATTCTAAAATGTATTAAATAGTCCCCCCCCCCCCTCAGTCTACACACAATGCCTCATAATGACAAAGCAAAAACAGGTTTTTAGAAATTTTAGCAAATGTATTAACATTTTTTACTGAAATCTCATAATTACTTAAGTATTCAGACCTTTTCAGTATTCAGACACCTGTATTTGGAGAGTTTCTCCCATTATTCTCTCAAGGACATCCAAAGACTTGTCCCAAATCCACTCCAGCATGGTCTTGGCTGTGTGCTTAGGGTCATTGTCCTGTTGGAAAGAGAACTTTCGCCCCAGTCTGAGATCCTGAGCACTCTGGAGCAGGTTTTCATCAAGGATCTCTATACTTAGCTCCGTTCATCTTTCCCTCATCCTGACTAGTCTCCCAGTCCCTGCTGCTGAAAAACATTCCCACAGCATGATGCTGCCACCACCATGCTTAACTATAGGGATGGTTCCAGGTTTCCTCCAGACGTGATGCTTTTGGCAAAATCCAAGCGGGATGACATGTGCCTTTTACTGAGGAGTGGCTTCAGTCTGACCACTCTACCATAAAGGCCTGATTGGTGGAGTGCTTGCAACCTTACAGTTAACTAGTCCAATGCTCTAACCACCTGCCTCTCGTTGCACTCCACAAGGAGCCTGCCTGTTACGCGAATGCAGTAGAAGCCAAGGTAAGTTGCTAGCTAGCATTAAACTTATCTTATAAAAAACAATCAATCATAATCACTAGTTAACTACACATGGTTGATGATATTACTAGATATTATCTAGCGTGTCCTGTGTTGCATATAATCTGACTGAGCATACAAGCATACAAGTATCTAAGTATCTGACTGAGCGGGGGTAGGCAGAAGCAGGCGCGCAAACATTCATTCAAACAGCACTTTCGTGCGTTTTGCCAGCAGCTCTTCGTTGTGCGTCAAGCATTGCGCTGTTTCTGACTTCAAACCTATCAACTCCCGAGATGAGGCTGGTGCCATAATAGCGTTTCAAACTTCACTCGCTCTGAGCCTTGGGGTGGTTGTTTCCCTTGCTCTGCATGGGTAACGCTTTTTCGATGTGGTGGCTGTTGAGGTTGTGTTGCTGGTTCGAGCCCAGGGAGGAGCGAGGAGAGGGACGGAAGCTATACTGTTACACTGGCAATACTAAAGTGCCTATAAGAACATTCAATAGTCAAAGGTTAATGAAATACAAATGGTAGGGAAATAGTCCTAATACTTATTTTCCACCATAATTTGCAAATAAATTCATTAAAAATCCTACAATGTGATTTTCTGGATTTTTTTTCTCATTTTGTCTGTCATAGTTGAAGTGTACCTATGATGAAAATTACAGGCCTCTCATCTTTTTAAGTGGGAGAACTTGCAAAATTGGTGGCAGACTAAATACTTTTTTGCCCCACTGTACATACAAACATACATACAATTATTTATAAAAACCTGTTTTCACTTTGTCATTACGGGGTATTGTGTGTAGATTGATGACTTATTTTTGTTAAATATATTTTAGAATAAGGCTGTAACGCACCACAATGTGAAAAAGTGAATAGGTCTGAAAACATTCCCAATGTACTGGATATGACTTAAATCCTATAACCCTTTGACCATATAAAGTGTTACTCCTGCATCCTCCCCTTCAAGTTCTACTACACTGGCGATCCGATGGAGAGTTGTGGTGGGAATCTCTCTGGGCATTTGGCTTGGATTAATCATTGATTTATGTGAGTTATTGTTTGTTTTTCCCCCCCAACTGAGAGCCAGCGGGTGGGTGAATGGGTGAGTGGGAGAAGGAGAGAGAACGAGAGTGGATGGAGTGAAAGAGAGTAGGTACAGACCTCTTCCTCCTCAATTCGAGCAGGCTCAATCAGGAGATTATTGACTTGATCAAATGACACCCCCTGTTAGGACAGGAACCAGCGAGAGGCATGCGGATTAGTGAGGCCAAAGTAACTAATATGCACACAAGCATACTCTAACCAAATCCATTCAAATCAGAAGAAAAATAACACACACTTCAAAATAACACACACACACACCACGCATTCATTCAGCCACTGGGATAAACCCCAAAAGGTCATATACACTATTGTATAGTGTGTGAAGTAAGGACATTTATTATGGCCAATTTGATTTCCAGTGGAGGTCCTTTGAACAATGGCAACACCAGTCACACACATCACTCACTCCCCAGCCACCAGAGGCAGATGCAGGCAGGGGTGGAAACTCGAGACCCAGAATAAGGCGAGCTACAGGCCACACAGGGACAGCAGCTTGTGTGCAGAAAGAGAAATGGGGGAAAGAAAGCAGTGGCTCCCAAAGCAACGTTCCCTCCAGCCTATAGACAGACACCACAGTAAACCCTTTGACCTGGGTAATACACATTCTAATGTGCAGTAGTCTTTCTCAGATTTAGTTGCACTTGTCAATCAATCAACAACCCCAAAAAACAGATTATATAAAAATCAGCCATTAAGCAATAACAAATCAATTCCAGATCTAGACAGCCTTGTAAAAATAGTGGCTAGATGTGTAAAATGCAAATGTAAATTGTTCTAAGCCATTGATGCGTTGTTATCTTTTAAGATTGAACTCTGCTGCAGATTTGTTCGAAAATAGGTTGTTATGTAGGTGCATACCGCGCACTCCAACAATACTTCATGAATGAAATCAGTTTGTCTGGGTCTCAACATTTCCACCTCTGCCAAGACAAATTCCGGATGGTCTGCAGATTAACAGGCATAGACTCGCACATACACTATATCACACACACACACCCCCACACTCATTCTCTGCATATTAGGTAGCAGCTCTAGTGGTGATTACGATTAATAATCCATTTGAAAGAAAAATAATATCAGGAGCCCTGGTGTACACCTTTACACAAATATAGGAAGGCAGGTCAGGGAGAAGTCATTAACCAATTAAAAACAGAACAGGAGACAGCAAATTATATGGTGAGAAGCATAGTACTGAGGTGGGCAGACAGAGGCATGGTGCAGGGGACTTTATGGCAGGGGGCCAGCAGGGGGCGTCTGGTGCACAGCTGATGGGGTGGGGATTCGTCATTTGATAGACAATCACTTTGTATTAAAAGATTTTATCATTGGCATTATTGACAACTGGTCAAAGAGAGCCGGCAAACTTGACGCGAGAGCTCATAGCAGCCAAAAGAGGGAGCTCCACTCTGAGTTGACTGGGAAGTGTGTGGGTAAACACATGAGTACACCCTATTTCCTTTGTAGTGTACGACTTTTGACCAAGACCCATTGGGCTCTGGTCAAAAGGAGTGCACTATAAATGGAATAGGGTGCCATTTGGTACACAAATAGGACTAAAGGGGTGAAATGTGTCCACGTTTTAAGCATTTAAACAACTCACACTGGATTTGGTTTGTGCTGGTTGTCCATTTGTAAACTGTCAGTCTGTTTGATGACATTTACAAACATTTATCAAATGTTGTTAATGAGAAAGTCCACTCTTGTTAGTTATTATATGTCTTTCAACAGGTTACCGACTAGCGCCATCCTGTGAATGTCTGAGAGAATCCTGCTTGTGTGGGACAGAGAGAGCAACGTAAAAGCACCCGAGTGCAAACTATAAAACTCCCGGCAAACATTCCTGTAAACAAATCGTTTTTCCTATGCAGGGCAACATGACATGCAATGTCATCTCCTTCTCAATCCAATCCAGTGCCAGCAGTCCGGACTGAATGCAGGTTGCAGGGTGACAAGACTGGGGGCTTCTACGCATTTGAGTGTCTTGGGTGTGCATCGAGGCGAACAGGCCACTGACATGTCAGGATGAATAGAACTGGTGTACAAAAGCTTTATTCAACTGTCTGTCAGCTTCATTAGGGCAAAAAACACTAAAGGAAAACGAGCCCATGGTAGTCCTGGCTAATTTGAAATTGGGATACATGGTTAGTGGCGGCAAGTTTTTCGTGACCAGGTGGCCCCAGTTAGTGTAGTCAACTTATCAGAAGGAGTAAAAAACGTGTGGCTCTAAACACGACAACTACATAATAACATGATAGTGAGTGTGTACAGACCTGCCAACCGTGAATAATTTTTATGAGTACCACCTCAGCACGGCGGAGGGACCCCCGGACCTCACGACGCGCTCGCAACACCCAAACTGCTCAAATCACAGGTAAATGCAGCTTTTTTTAGCCTAATAATGATGTTGGCAGAAGACTGCCTCAGTATGAACGGTAAGCAATAGACTTGGTAATTATCTGCTAACTAGAAGGTACAATCAAGGTACAATCAAGGCTCTCCCTAGGATTTTCTGACGAGGTGGTGCTGATGTATGACTAAGGTTGGGTAGGGTGGAGGTCCGGAGGGGGTCAGTCAACTTCCCCCTCAGGAAGTAGGAGCATTTTGCATTATTAAAAAAACCTGTAACTGCCATGTCCTGAACCCTAGTCTTAAATTATCAAACAATGTAAACAATACAAAGTCTCGTATTTGATCCTAAATAAAATTTAAATGGTCTCAATGACCACTTGCACAATTTAGGGGTAATGATTATTGTAATTAACAGGTTTCTTTGTGTGAATAGTCTAGTGAAAATGTAAAACGGGCTTCTTCATTTTGTTTGGGAAGAAAATTCGGAATTACTCAATCATGCAACGTAGTAGTCTAGCTTACTGTAGGCTACATGGAATATGAAACTGAACTAGGCCTACAAGAGCTTGTTCCAGACCTCATCCATCCAGTTAGGTCTAACTACTAGGCCAATCAGCAACATGCCTGGTTGTCGTTGGTGACCTGACTATTATCTCAGCAGCCTGCTGGTGACACACAGCTATATCAAGAGGACCAATCAACAACTGATTCATGAACAAAGGTCTTTTAACCTTTAAGTCCAACATAGCTTTCTGTGAAGGACGGTTTTAGCGGAAGAGTTCGCTCTGCCATGTTTGTTTCCATCAACACAGCGACGTGCACTGAACTACCGTGACTACATACCTTCACCGTAATGACGCCTAATGTGATTGATTAACACACACAATTTGGAAAACACAATCGCGCGCATAGAATTGCGTCATTCTGCACAGTATGCAGAATTTGTGCAGGTTGGCAGGTCTGGTGTACGTTTTAGTTTTGTACTACAGCCCTACTCACTATGAACTATGTAGCCTGTATAGTAATTGTGTTTCCTACCCACCGTCCCCTGACCCCCCCCCCCCCCCCCCCCCCAGTTTACCTTGACCGGCTGCAGGGAAGAGTTGACATGAAGCAGACTCCTCTCCTCCTGCTTTGGCTCTTCTATTCTGTTGTGGCGCTGTGGAGTAACCATACACTCCTCCTCTTCCTCTTCCTCCTTCTCGGGGTCAGGGTGGTGCGAGGTGGGGTGTTGGGCCAGGTGTGCGTCGGGGCTGAAGCCCTGCAGTAACGCGGCCACCGCCTCGGGTTTTGGCAGCTTGGTGATCTTGAAGTGCTTCTTGTAGTGCGGCGTGTCCTTCCTGATCAGACGCTGCTTCTCCGTAGGGAACTGGGGCCTCTGTTCCTCTAGGTCGCTGCATGGGACCCCGTCCCCACCCTCCTCGTCCTCACCGTCCTCATTTCCACCCTGGTATATGGGCTCCTCTGCAAAGTGCACCGTGGGCTGGCGGAAGAAGGGAAAGGATGGTGTGAGTGACGGGAGAGAAAGAAAGAGCAGGGGGGAACCGACCGTATTGAAGACAAGGATCCGTCTCACTGGTCATGGTTATTTAGTTTACCTGACCAGGAAAAAGTGTAGAACTAGGGTACAGAGTTTTCCTAGCCACGAAGTGCCAGGTCTTAAAATTACAGCACCCGTATTAGGAGAGGTGATTGAAACAGACTGTCGTAGTAGTGAAATTCACCTCCACATACTCCACCTCCATCTCGTCTAGCTCCTCCTCCTCCTTTTCACCACGCCCACCCACTAGGCTCTCCCTTGCTGTGGTAATCACGCACCGTCTCTCCTCGTGAGAGTTGGCAGAGGCTGTGCTGTTGGAAGCCGCAGAGTCGTGGCTCTGATTGGACAGATTGCTCAGTCGTTTCTCCTGCAACCACCAATCACACGTCAGAATCCTTAGAACAACGTGCTGGATAAGTGGCCAACAGGTACACACTTAGATTATGTTTCAACAGTACACCTTTACCTATGATCTGTATGGACCACACCCACAGCAATGATGGTTTTTACAGAATGTATGCATTTAAAATGTTAAAAAGCTTCACTCACGGATCTCAAGTATGGTGGCATGTAGGATGTACAGTGGTGTGTTGTACCTCAGTACCAGGAGACTCTGGCTCTCCATCAGGACAGGATATGTAGGCCTCGTTCCTCTTCTCCTCAATCACCTTCTTCATGACCTTCAGCTCACTGGGGTGGGGCGTCGCCCGGCGCTGGAGACCCTGAACAGACACACGCGGACGAGAATCTGTCAATTCCCCAGACTGACAGTTCATCTACAGACACACAAGGAGGAGACCGCCTCAAAAAGTATTTTGCAAACTGTAAATTAGACACAAGAAAAGAACAACAAACTGACTCAAGGAAACTCAAAGACCGAGATGCCGAAACTAGACTGGAATGGAGTCTGCTACTGATTTCCCTGACTGGATATCCCTCCACCATACTACTTTACCCTGTCATGCCCTGTCAGAATAGAAAGAAAGGACAATGAAAGGAAGCTAAGTAATGAACCAGCCATAGAGCGCTTCATTTTAAAACGTGTTGGTTGGTGCAGTGCACGAGTCACATGAACGAAGCTCCTCATAAAGCACTGTTGATGTATTGTATACTCAGCAAAGATAATTCCTAAAAATCCAAATATCTTCATAGTAAAGGGTTTAAACACTGTTCACCATGCTTGTTCAATGAACCATAAACAATTCATGAACATGCACCTGTGGAAAGGTCGACACTAACAGCTTACAGACGTTAGGCAATTAAGGTCACAGTTATGAAAACTTAGGACACTAAAGAGGCCTTTCTACTGAAAAACACCAAAAGAAACATGCCCAGGGACCCTGCTCATCTGCGTGAACGTGCCTTAGGTGTGCTGCAAAAAGGCATGAGTACTGTAGATGTGGCCAGGGAAATAAATCGCAATGTCCGTACAGTGAGACGCCTAAGACAGTGCTACAGGGAGACAGGATGGACAGCTGATTGTGCTCGCAGTGGCAGACCACGTGTGACAACATCTGCACAGGATTGGTACATCCGAACATCACACCTGCGGGACAAGTACAGGATGGCAACAATTGCCCAAGTAACACGAGGAACGCACAATCCCTCCGACTCAGACTGTCCGCAATAGGCTGAGAGAGGCTGGACTGAAGGCTTGTAGGCCTGTTGAAAGCCAAGTCCTTACCAGACATCACCAGCAACAACGTCCCCTATGTGCTCAAAACCACAGTCGCTGGTCCAGATAGGACTGGCAAAAAGTGCTCTTCACTGACGAGTCGCGGTTTTGTCTCACCAGGGGTGATAGTCGGATTCGCGTTTATCATCGAAGGAATGTTACACCGAGGCCTGTACTCTGGAGCGGAATCGATTTGGAGGTGCAGGGTCCGTCATGGTCTGGGGCGGTGTGTCACAGCATTCTGTGTGTGATTTCCTGCAAGGTAGGAATGTCAGTGTTCTGCCATGGCCAGCGATGGGCCCGGACCTCAATCCCATTGAGTACGTCAGGGACCTGTTGGATCTGAGGGTGTGGGCTAGGGTCATTCCCCCCCCAGAAATGGAAGAGTGGGGTAACATCTCACAGCAAGAACTGGAAAATCTGGTGCAGTCCATGAGGAAGAGATGCACTGCAGTACTTATTGCAGCTGGTGGCCACACCAGATACTGACTGTTATTTTTTATTTTGACCCCCCCCCCCCCCTCCCCTCCCCTCCCCTCCCCCCCTTTGTTCAGGGACACATTATTCCATTTCTGATGGTCACATGTCTGTGGAACTTGTTCAGTTTATGTCTCAGTTGTTGAATCTTATGTTCATACAAATATTTGCACATGTTAAGTTTGCTGAAAATAAACACAGTTGACAGTGAGAGGACGTTTCATTTTTTGCTGCGTTTACATGTATAAGTGTATTAGTAGTCTTACCCTGCGCTCTGCAGCCGCCTCATCGTCCTCATCCTGCTTGGTGGTCTCCTCCTGGAACTGGATAACGGACACCCGGTTCAGGTTGCTGTCTATCCAGCTGTCGTCCACACTGTTCTGCAGCAGGTTCTCTGTAGGGAGACAGGATGGAGAGAGGGACCTGGGTTACAAAAACAGTTTACGGGGATTGAAACGGTCATCGTTGTGGTACATGGGAGTTGTGGTGTTATGGGAACATCTTAAGAACATTTGGGTTGAGAGTGATGGGAGAGCAAGAAGGACTCTGGGAGAGGAATGTGCTGCTCGGTGTAAAATTGCACTCGGGTTCTATTTTCAATATTTCGATACGCAGCTCACACTTGATAAGGTAGCTTGGACCTGTTCGCGCTGGCCAAAAGTTTCCAGCGTCACGGGTAAAAAAACAACAACAAAAAACAGACTGATTTTGCAACACCCCAGTGTAGCTCCTATGTTAGAGGAAGGAAAGGGAAGAGGATATGCTTTGAAGGAGGACTTTGGGTTCAGTTGGTAAATAGTGAATAGCCCAGGAAAAAGTTGAGATGGAGAACGGAGCGTGATAGAGATGTGAGAGAGGAGGAGGAAGATGATGTCCACCAGGAGGTAGGTGTAGGGCTAACTCACCCAGGCTAGGGGAGGGCTGCTGGGGCAACAGGTAGACGGTGAGCACCTTTTCCCCGGTGCTCTCGTCGTCCTCCGTCTGGAACTTGAGCATGGGCTGGGACTGGTTCTCTGCCAGCCACATGGCCTTCAGGTTGAGGTTGGCCAGGGCAAACGGCAGGTTCTGTAACCTGGGGACACCACACAACATGGACAAATCATATGGAACGTTTCATTCTGAAGAATAGTCCGGTGTTGCTCAGTTGGAAGAACATTGCGTTTGCAACGTAAGGATTGTGGGTTCCATTCCTGCTGGGGCCACCCATATAAAAATATATGCATGCACTACTTTAAGTCACTTTGAGGGAAAAAAATGTCATAATTAATATTTGTGTTATTATATCATTATTAGACTACAAGATTTGATAAAGGGTTAAGAGAAGCTCAGACTACTTCAGAAGTGGAGTCACTAGATATGTTATTACAGGAGAGAAGTCTACCAACACCAGTGATTTACAGGACCTATATGGGGTGTAGAAGGGTTACCTGTTCCCTGCCACATCCAGAACATGAAGCTCAGTGGCGTCAGCCAGCTCAGCGGGCAATTTGGCCACACGATTGTCTCTGAGGGAGAGCACGTTGAGGCTGGCGCAATCACCCAGCTCATCTGGCACGTCGCCCAGCCGGTTGCGGTCCACATTCAAGTTGGTCAGCTTCTTCAACTTGCCCAGCGAGCGAGGCAGAGTCTATTGAATAAAAACGCGCAACAATAAAACATGTCAAATTGAATGGATGTTTAAAGCTATGCATCTCAAGGGGGATGTTGAAAGGACAAGGCCGGGAGTCTCGGGACAAGGCACATATTGTTCTGTACATTTGTTCTGAGCCAGCGAACTGTTTTTCTAAAATGTACCTGTAAGAGGTTCTCGGTCAGTACGAGTTCCGTCAGGTTCTCACACTCTCCTATGGAGTCACTCAGGTGGGTCAGTCGGTTCTGGTCCACTTTCAGGATGGACAGCTGCTTCAGAGAGCCTAATGAACACGACCCAGGTCAAAAACCGTCACAAGCCTTTGAGTCAGTTTATATGCATAATTTCCCCAGTAGGGGGCAGTATGGTTTTCAGTGCATTACCTTCTATTACATCCAAGCATTGAAAATGCCCAATGTCCATGGGTCTAATTCAACAGTACTTGGTTAAAAGCACACACCTTGACAAAGTACTTTGAAAAACTCAGTTTAGTCTGACAATGAAGCTACTGTGTAAATTAGTTCAGGTGAATAAGCCACCGTACAACGGAACAGCGAATGCCATCAGGCAACCTTTCCTCCCTCTCTCTCACCATCTACCTCCTTCCCCCGCTCTCTCCCATCTCTCCCTCACCTATGCTGTCGGGGACCACCTCCAGGAGGTTGTGTGAGAGCAGCAGGTCAGTGAGGGCCAGCAGGCCGCTGAGCTCTGAGGGCAACTCCTCCAGTCGGTTCTCTGACACGTCTAGACACACGAGTCTCTGCAGGTTCCCCAGCTCCTACAGACAGACAGACAGACACACACACACACACACACAAAGCAATGTCGTTTTTAGTGTGAATACTCCCACTGGAATGTATGTGGTAGGTTTCATACTAGGCTTCGGCAGTACCCAGATTACCATACCTTCATACCGACCTTGTGCCATACCGAGATACTCATAACTGGACACAAGGGGCGCCATTTTCAAACCCCACTGCCAACAAGTACATGTACAATCCTTTAGAGAATGCACATTAAATGCTAACAAGCACATTGCGAACATTTTATACAGTCTCTGACCTAAAGTATTTACAGGACAGATGTATAACTTTATAAGCCGGGACAAGTAACTCAATACTAATAACAGTTTGCTGCATGCACAAAACCAACGCTAGACAGCAAGGCTCTTGATCCAGGAGGGGACTCTGCTGTTTCCAAACAAAGCTTGATTTTGGAAGAAGCTAACCACTGAGCTAGTAAGCTAACTAGCTACTAAAATAGCATACCAAATGCTCAACTGCAGAGCATTTAGCACAGTTTACTTAATAGGTATAAGATAGAGTATCTGGATACAGTATCTAGCTGGCAAACACTTAGTTGTGAGTTCCATACTGTAACTAGATCCCCTTGTGAGTGACTCACAAGGCTCTGGTCTCTTATTTGTGTGCTTGTAAACAAAAATCACATGACTGGGGACTTCCAGGAAAATGAATGACACGATCTTCTTTATCTCCTAACTTATTGCAAAAGTTGACTGCAGGTATTTACTTCAAAATGTATATATATTCACATGTATACAAATAAAACATCAAAGAAATTGTTTCAACGGTAACGAAAAACCATTTCGTGGCTACTTCCAAATATCCCAGTATAAGGTATACCGCCCAAGCCTATATCATACTGAGCAATGTTCTGGTTCTAAGCGAATAAGGGCATGCCAAGCCAGGACCGTACTCACTAGTGGCAAAGAGGAGAGCTGGTTGCGGTCCAACCACAGCTCTCGTAGGTTAGGGAGAGCACCAAGTGTGTCCGGCTGTTAGAGATAGAGACAGAGGGAGGGGAAAAAGAGAAAAGAAAGGTAAACAGAGGACCCAAAGTTGTCTTTGCTCTGCTTCTAGAGCGAGTGGGAACAAACATGCATCCTCCACTGTACTTAAATATGCATCATTTGGGAAGGGGAGAGGAGGCGTCTACATAAACACACATCACACGCCCCAAATACCACCGCACTGGTGGAGTCCCCAAATGGCTGTGGGAAGGGGCAAGATTCACCTGACCAGACAATCAATCATATACACACACCCACACACTGTGCCTGTTCGCTGTGCCCACAAACCACACAGAGGCGGGGGAAAAGCATGTTTTTATCCAAAACAAGATGCTTGCCCTAGCCTGTGTCCTGCACCAATTCAATTTTTTTTAAACGAGGCACAATTAATTTGGGCTCCAAAAAAGCCATTGGGAATCAATCCCAGAAAACAATTCCTGTAAAATGACCCCAGATTGTATTTGAGTGACGCATTACATTAAAAGACTAGCATGCCTGGGAGGGATGAGCAATGTGCAGTATGACAGGCAGGCAGCCAGGCTTTCAGGCGGCAGCATGACGTCAGGTTGTTTGCTCAGCCTCTGCCCGTCGGCTCAACAGGCATTATTTACCCTGTACATTGAGATGACTAGCCAGGCAGGCGTTCCCATGCTAAAAGAAGCAGGACTCAAAGGGCAACATATTACCTACGGAGCGCACAACATTTGACCAGGGCCCTATCCCTTTTCCCTACATAGTACACTACTTTTGGCCAGGGACCATAGTAATGCACAATATAGGGAATAGGGTGCAACATGGGATGCATTCATAGCACACAGGGGCCCTAATGTCCAACAGACCAGTTCCAAGCCATTGTGTTTGTTTGTGGGTTAGATATGTGGGTTAGATGGGTGCTTGTGGTGGGGAAATGTAAGAAGGGTGTTTGGGTAGTGTGTGTGTGTGTGTGTGTGTGTGTGTGTGTGTGTGTTTGCGCACGCCCGCACTTGCTGGACATCAGGGTTGGGGTCAACTCAAATTGAAGGCAGTCAATTCAGGAAGTAAACTTTAATTTCCATAAATAAATAATGTACATCTATATTGAATTCTCTTCTCAATAAACAGAAAAGGAGAAGCTATGTCAAGTTTTTCTGGATTTGAAAATCAAATCACTTCTTGAAATGACCGACTTCAATTCAAATTGACCAACCAAAGATGGTTTAGTACGAAGATAAGTAGAAACGGTTGTCCAATAGAAATCCCTGATCACGGTTGTAGGCGATATCACAGCTCATCCGCAGAATCACGTAATCGGTTCGAAAGGTCATCTCGCTCTAAACTCCACATGTACAGGCCGTCAAATTAAAAAGCACTCTTTCGATAAAGTTGTTATTGACAAAAATGTAAAAGTGTCAGTGTGACACTTTTACAAGTTTGTAGTAATGACATGTTCACCTACTTAAAACATTGGTTTGAATGTTGTGCCTTTAGAAAAAAAACAAAAAAAACAAAGGAATAATTTTTTACTTTTCTCATTGACTTCTCAAACCCTAAACCCCGGTCTGGTGTGCAAAGTCTACTTCACAAGCGTTCCCGGAATGTTGGGTCTCTGGGTTTATAAAAATCTGTACCCCAACCCTGCTGGACATCCAGGGTGTACGATCCTGTGTGGCATGTCCTGTGAGCTGTATATCTAACCAGCTTGTATGCAAGACGTGTTTTGTGGCACAGCATAAACCAGGGTCAAGGGTGCGTATATTTCTATGGCCCCCATGTATGTTGAGAATGTGAGTTATTGTCATGCTGTATATCACACATCCTTTACATAGCGTCTCCGTTGAAAATGGCACCCTATCCCCTATGTAGTTAACCACTTTGTACAAGGGCGCTGGTCAAAAGTAGTGCACAATATAGGGAACAGAGTGCTATTTAGAGATTGTTCTTACCAACACATCCAGTTCATTGCTGCCCAGGTCCAGATGCTCCAGTTTCACCAGGAAAGAGAGTGACCTGGATAAGCGAGAGAAACACATAAATCATAGAAAACACTGATGTAATGGGGACTACTGCACACTCAGACGACACGGTCTCGTTGAAACTCACTCAGCGTTGTGAATATACAGTGCCTTCGGAAAGTACACCCCTTTTTCCACATTCTGTTACGTTACAGCCTTATTCTAAAATGTATAAAAAAAAATCATAATCAACCAACACACAATACTGCATAATGCCGAAGCGAAAACAGGTTTAGACATTTTTGCAAATGAGTTTTTTTTTTTAATTAACAGAAAAACCTGATTTACATAAGTATTCAGACACTTTGCTATGAGACTCAAAATTGAGCTCAGGTGCATCCTGTTTCCATTGATCATCCTTGAGATGTTTTTACAACTTGGAGTCCATCTGTGGTAAATTCAATTGATTGGACATGATTTGGAAAGGCACACGCCTGTCTATATAAGGTCCCACAGTTGAAAGTGCATGTCACAGCAAAAACCAAGCCATGAGGTCGAAGGAATTACACAGATCTGGGAAGGGTTCCATAACATTTCTGCAGCTTTGAAGGTCCCCAAGAACACAATGGCCTCCATCATTCTCAAATGGAAGAAGTTTCGAACCACAGACTCTTCCTAGAACTGGTCACCCGGCCAAACTGAGCAATCGGGGGAAAAGGGCCTTTGTGGACGCTCAGACCATGAGAAATAAGATCCTCGGTTCTGATGAAACCAAGATTGAACTCTTTGGCCTGAATGCCTAGCGTCACATCTGGAGGAAACCTGGCACCATCCCTACGGTGAATCATAGAGGTAGGGACTGGGAGACTGAGGATTGAGGGAAAGATGAACAAAGCAAAGTACAGAGAGATCCTTGATGAAGTCCCGAGTGCTCTGGAGAAGGTTTTCAGACTGGGGTGAAGGTTCACCTTCCACCAGGACAACGATCCTAAGCACACATCCAAGACAACTCAGGAGTGGCTTCGAGACATGTCTCTGAATGTCCTTGAGTGGCCCAGCCAGAGCCCGGACTTGAACCCGATTGAACATATCTGGAGACCTGAAAATAGCTGTGCAGCAAAGCTCCCCATCCATCCTGACAGAGCTTGAGAGGATCTGGAGAGAAAAATGGGGGGAACTCCACAAATACAGATGTGCCAAGCTTGAGGCTGTAATCGCTGCCAAAGGTGTTTCAACAAAGTACTGAGTCATTTTTATTTTACATTTAACCTTTATTTAACTAGGCAAGTCAGTTAAGAACAAATTCTTATTTACAATGACAGCCTACTGGGGAACAGTGGGTTAACTGCCTTGTTCAGGGGCAGAACGACAGATTTTTACCTTGTCAGCTCGGGGATTCGATCCAGCAACCTTTCGGTTACTAGTCCAACACTCTAACCACTGCCGCCCCAAAAGGGGTCTGAATACTTTCCAAAAGCACACTGTATTTATAATCTATATATAAATACATCAACAATGTATTTGAAGGCGACTTCTGGACTGTTACAGTCTGGATCAGATAGACTAACTGATTGTCAGACTAAACCATCACGCCCAATCATTGACACATTCCCACACATGACAAGCTGGTCATTCAGCAAATCACACATTTACAGTCTGTCCCTCTCACAACAACTGTATCCATAGTGAAGAGAGCAAATAATGTTGGTTGCTAGTGAACAGATATACTAGAGAGGACTTTGTGCTTCAAATCACCAGTCATATCATCAAGGTCTCCTTTCTAGGAAATAACCACCTTCCCTAGCATGGAGGGTGGCTGGGACTATGCCAGGCTGAAGAGGGCACTTACGTGGGCAGGGACTTGAGCAGGTTCTCCCTGAGCTCCAGCGTCACCAGGTTGGCCAGGCTGCAGGAGAGAGGGAAGAGAGGACGAGAGAAGAGGAGGAGGAGTTAAGTCTGGTTAACTTTGCATGGCGATTGGTCTCGTCCAACCGGTCACGCAGTCAGTCTGTCTGAGAACCCATTGTGTCATGTAATTACGCCTTTACCAAGGTCTGTCATTTTACAGAACGAGGAGGCTGAATGTTTAGAGTAAGAAGGAAACCTGTGTCGGAGTTGGTTACAAACACCCATGCATGCAAGGTGGTTGGTCTGCGTATTTTGTTGGTGCGTGTGTGTGCACTTACTTTCCTATGTCGTTGGGCAGTGTCTGCAATGACACGTCGTTAAGTGCCAGGTGGGCGAGCCCTCTGAGCTGAGTGAAACCATCAGGCAACCTGGTGATGAGGACAGAAAGGGAGAGGGGAAAACAGATGGAGAGAAACACAGAGGGAAAAAAATGGCCCTTTAACACCAGCCCTTGAAGCACTTGGAACAGCTGCTTCATCTGCCTATGGCAGCATCCCAAATAGCACCCTATTCCCGTCATAGTGCACATTTTTAGTGGTGCACTATATAGGAAAAGGGTGCCATTAGGGGCGCAGCGTAAGTGGCCAGATCCATCTGTCAAAGCACTCACCATCACCACTCCTGCCAACAGTTCCTTTCTTATTCTATAGGAGAAGTAAAAGCAGGGAGATGGTTTGCCTCGCCAAAAGCATTACACTTCTACAGTATACTTAAACGCCATGCTAAAAGGTGCAATACAGCCGTTTTTTCCACAATATATTATCATTTCTCAAGCAATAATTTTGCTAGGACTGTCTGGGAGATGTCTGAGTGGGGAGGGGACAACTGAAAACTAGCTTATATTAGCAGAGAGGCTTGGAACGCTTTCTTATTGGTCTATTAACTAATTAACCGTGGCGTAACCATTCAGGCCAAAACAGGCTGAACTGTCAGGCAGTCTTTTCAAACAGCTCTTAGACTAAAAGGGCATTATCATCACTTTCACTATATCACAGTATTATTCCAACCGCAGTGTGGAAATATGGACACAGGAAATCACGCTTTTGACTGTACTGGGCCTTTAATGTAGTTTCAAGGTCAGAGAACAGCATACTGTATCCTCACAAAGCCTTGTTCTCCTCCAGGTGTTTTGCTCATGTACTGTACATAATCTAATACTGAGAAAGGGCCTGCTCTGAGCCTTTGACACATCTGGGCAACAACTACCTGCACATTTGTTTCATTGTCTTGAGCTGTTTATCTTCAGGCCATTATGGAAAGGAAATAATCACAACATGGCACAAAGCACACGTATGACAGTGACCTCCCCCATATATCTCAAAGGCAAAAACACAATGGCAACAGCAGAGAGAGAGGTGGTACTGGACTGATCCACTGACTTGGAGAGGGGGTTTCCACTGAAGTCTGCAATCTCCAATGCTTTGCAGAACTTAATGCTCTCGGGGATCTCAGGAATGTCTGTGGACAGAGACAGAGATTAGAGAGGGGGAACACAGTCAGATATAACAATATTGTATACTGCTTTTCCTGTCACCTGCTATATGATATGTACAACAAGGACACAAGAGAGAAAATACTATTTCCATTGTGTGTGCTTGTGCTGAGTTGCAAAATGAGAAACCATTTGAGATCGGTTTGACGTAAACAATCAAGGGCGGAATTGACTTCTGCCATTGATATGTAAGGGGGGGGTTACAGTGCATTCGGAAAGTATTAAGACAGATTCACTTTTCCACATTGTATTACGTTACAAATCAAATGTTAGTCGTCACATGCGCCGAATACAGGTGTAGAACTTGCAGTGAAATGCTTACTTTAGAGCCCCTAACCAACAATGCAGTTGAAAAGAATACGGATGAAAATAAGAGATAAAAGTAACAAGTAATTCAAGAGCAGCAGTAAAATAACAATAGCAAGACTGTACCGGTACCCCCGCTGTATATAGAGTCAATGTGTGGGGGCACCGGTTAGTTGAAGTAATACGTACATGTAGGTAGGGTTATTAAAATGACTATGCATAGATGATAACAACAGAAAGTAGCAGCGGTGTAAAAGGGGGAGGGGGGCAATGGAAGCTGTTTAATAGTCTCTTGGACCTAGACTTGGCGCTCCGGTACCGCTTGCGTGCGGTAGCAGAGAGATCAATCTATGACTAGGGTGGCATGAGTCTGACAATTTTTAGGGCCTTCCTCTGACACCGCCTAGTATAGAGGTCCTGGATGACAGGAAGCTTGGCCCCAGTGATGCCATGGGCCGTACGCACTGCCTTCTGTAGTGCCTTGCGGTCGGAGGCCGAGCAGTTGCCACACCTGGCAGTGATGCAACCAGTGATGCAACCAGGATGCGCTCGATGGTGCAGCTGTAGAACCTTTTGAGCATCTGAGGACCCATGACAAATGTTTTCAGTCTCCTGAGGGGGAATAGGTTTTGTCGTGCCCTCTTCACGACCGTCTTGGTGTGCTTGGACCATGTTAGTTTGTTGGTGATGTGGACACCAAGGAACTTGAAGCTCTCAACCTGCTCCACGGCAGCACCGCCGATGAGAATGGGGGCATGCTCGGTCCTCTTTTTCCTGTAGTCCATGATTATCTCCTTTGTCTTGATCACGTTGAGGGAGAGGTTGATGTCCTGGCACCACCCGGCCAGGTCTCTGACCTCCCTATAGGCTGTCTCTTCGTTGTCGGTGATCCGGCCTACCGCTGTTGTGTCATCATCAAACGTAATGATGGTGTTGGAGTCGTGCCTGGCATTGCAGTCATGAGTAAACAGGGAGGGAGGGGACTGAGCACACACCCCTGAGGGGCCCCTGTGTTGAGGATCAACGCGGTGGATGTGTTGTTACCTAACCTTACCACCTGGGGGCGGCCCGTCAGGAAGTCCAGGATCCAGTTGCAGAGGGAAGTGTTTAGTCCCAGGGTTCTTAGCTTATTGATGAGCTTTGAGGGCACTATGGTGTTGAACACTGAGCTGTAGTCAATGAATAGCATTCTCACATAGGTATTCCTTTTGTTCATGTGGAAAAGGGCAGTGTGGAGTGCAATAGAGGTGGTGTGCAAATTGGAGTGGGTCTAGGGTTTCTGAGATAATAGTGTTGATGTGAGCCATGACCATCCTTTCAAAGCACTTCATGGCTACAGACGTGAGTGCTATGGGTGGGTAGTCATTTAGACAGGTTACCTTAGTGTTCTTGGGCACAGGCATGATGGTGGTCTGCTAAAAACATGTTGGTATTACAGACCTCGGACAGGGAGAGTTTGAAAATGTCAGTTAAGACACTTGCCAGTTGGTCAGCGCATGCTCACAGTACAGGCCCTTGCAGTCCGTCTGGCCCCTCGGCCTTGTGAACGTTGACCTGTTGCGGAGAGCGTGATCACATGGTCTTCCGGAACAGCTGGTGATCTCATGCACGTTTCAGTGTTATTTTCCTCAAAGCAAGAATATAAGTAGTTTAGCTCATCTGGTAGGCTCGGTTCACTGGGCAGCTCTCAGCTGTGCTTCCCTTTGTAGTCTGTAATGGTTTGCAAGCCCTGCCATGATTCGATCTTAGTCCTGTTTTGACGCTTTGCCTGTTTGATGGTGCATCGGAGGGCAGAGCGGGATTTCATATAAGCTTCCGGGTTATAGTCCCGCTCCTTGAAAGCGGCAGCTCTAGCCTTGAGCTCAGTGCGGATGTTGCCTGTAATCCATGGTTTCTGGTTGGGGTATGTACTAGAGGTCGACCAATTATGGTTTTTCAACGCCGATACTGATTATTGGAGGACCAAAAAAGCCAATACCGATTAATTGGATGATTTTTTAAATGTATTTATTTATTTGAAATAATGACAATTACAACATTACTGAATTAACACTTATTTTAACTTAATATAATACCCCAATAAAATCAATTTAGCCTCAAGTATGAAACATGTTCAATTTGGTTTAAATAATGCAAAGACAAAGTCTTGGAGAAGAAAGTAAAAGTGCAATATGTGCTATGTAAGGGTGATTGAAAGATGAACTGACGTCCACAACAGAACATGAGAACATATGAAAGCTGGTGGTTCCTTTTAACATGTGTCTTCAATATTCCCAGGTAAGAAGTTTTAGGTTGTAGTTATTATAGGAATTATAGGACTATTTCCCTATATACCATTTCTATTTCATTAACCTTTGACTAATAGATATTCTTATAGGCACTCTCCTCGCTCGAACCAGCAACACAACGACAGCAGCCACCATCGAAGCAGCGTTACCCATGCAGAGCAAGGGAAACAACCACCCCAAGGCTCAGAACGCTATTAGCGCGCGCTAACTAGCTAGCCATTTCACTTCGGTTACACCAGCCTCATCTTGGGAGTTGATAGGCTTGAAGTCATAAACAGCGCAATGCCTGACGCACAACGAAGAGCTGCTGGCAACACGCACGAAAGTGCTGTTTGAATGAATGTTTACGCACCTACTTCTGCCTACCACCGCTCAGTCAGATACTTGTATGCTTAGTCAGAATAGAATATGGATAGAATTATGGTCAGATTTGCCAAATGGAGGGAGAGGGAGAGCTTTGTATGGTCTCTGTGTGTTGAGTAAAGGTGGTCCAGAGGTTTTTCCCCTCTGGTTGCACATTAACATGCTGATAGAAATTTGGTCAAATGGATTTAGGTTTCCCTGCATTAAAGTCCCTGGCTACTAGGAGTGCCGCCTCTGGGTGAACGTTTTCTTGTTTGCATATGTCGGAATACAGCTCATTCAATGCGGTCTTAGTGCTAGCCTTTGACTGTGGTGGTATGTATGTAAACAGCTACGAAAAATACATATGAAAACTCTAGGTAGGAAGAAAGAGTATCTCATGATAAGCTGGAGACCACACTACCTCAGGCAAGCAATAGCGAGACTTCCTTAGATATCGACACACCTACTCATTCAAGGGTTTTTCTTTATTTTTTACTATTTTCTACATTGTAGAATAATAGTGAAGACATAAAAATATTAAATAACACATATGGAATCATGTAGTAACCAAAAAAAAAAAAGTGTTAAACAAATCACAATATATTTTATATGAGATTCTTCAAAGTAGCCACACTTTCATGCTGACCAAACCGGACGCGCACCTGCGCCATCGCGCTGTTGATTTTGTACCCCCATACCACACACGATTACGACACGCATGTTGAAATATCAAAACAAACTCCGAACCAATTATATTAAATTTGGGTACAGGTCGAAAATCATTCAACATTTAAGGCAACTTAGCTAGCTAGCTTGCTGTTGCTAGCTATTTTTCCAGGGACATAAATATTGGGTTGTTATTTTACCTGAAATTCACAAGGTCCTCTACTCCGAAAATTAATCCACACTTACTCTGGCTTCTTTTTTTACCTCTTTGGACGTTATATGGAGGTTGGCAGCCAACTTTACGGTGCATTACTACAACCGACTGGAATGTGGACGTCAGTTCATCTTTCAATCACCCACGTGTGTATATACTCCTAAACACCAATGAGGAGATGGGAGAGGCCGGACTTACAGCGCGTTGAGCATCACAAATATAACCTATTTCTATTTTAGCGCCTACCCATGCAGACGCTCGCTGATGCGTGCGAGCAGTGTGAGTGCAATGATTGAATAACATGTACATTTATTTTGCACGCGACGCGAGCAGTGTGGTCAGCATGTTTGCCTTGATGACTGCTTTGCACACTTTTGGCATTCTCTCAACCAGATTCATGAGGTCACCTGGAATGCATTTTAATTAACAGCTGTGCCTAGTTAAAGGTTAATTTGTTTAATTGAT
Organism: Oncorhynchus clarkii lewisi; assembly: GCF_045791955.1. Taxonomy (NCBI): domain Eukaryota; kingdom Metazoa; phylum Chordata; class Actinopteri; order Salmoniformes; family Salmonidae; genus Oncorhynchus; species Oncorhynchus clarkii. The sequence continues at coordinate 36,904,635 of NC_092157.1, read as the reverse complement.
TTGCTTCTTAACGCGTTTGAGGAAATCAGTTGTGTTGTGACATGGTAGGGGTGGGTATACAGAAGATAGCCCTATTTGGTAAAAAAAAAAACAAGTCTATATTATGGCAAGAACAGCTCAAATAAGAAAAGAGAATCAACAGCCCATCATTACTTTAAGACATGAAGGTCAGTCAATCTGGAACATTTCAAGAACGTTTCTTTAGGTGCAGTCGCAAAAACCATCAAACGCTATGATGAAACTGGCTCTCATGAGGACCGCCACAGGAAAGGAAGACCCAGAGTTACCTCTGCTGCAGAGGATAAGTTCATTAGAGTTAACAGCCTCAGAAATTGCAGCCCAAATAAATGCTTCACAGAGTTCAAGTAACAGACATCTCAACATAAACTGTTCAGAGGAGACTGCGTGAATCAGGCATTAATGGTCAATTTGCTGCAAAGAAACCATTACTAAAGGACACCAATAAGAAGAGACTTGCTTGGGCCAAGAAACACAAGCAATGGGCATTAGGGCCGGTAGAAATGTGTCCTTTGGTCTGATGAGTCCAAATTTGAGATTTTTGGTTCCAACCGCCCTGTCTTTGTGAGACGCAGAGTAGGTAAACGGATTATCTCCGCATGTGTGGTTCCCACCGTGAAGCATGGAGGAGGTGGTGTGATGGTGCTTTGCTGGTGACACTGATTTATTTAGAATTCAAGGCACACTTAACCTCTTGGAACTCCCCATACCGGATCCGGTATCAGGAATACAGACTCAAGCTCATTACCATAACGCAACGTTAACTATTCATGAAAATCGCAAATGAAATGAAATAAATATGCCATCTCGCAAGCTTAGCCTTTTGTAAACAAAACTGTCATCTCAGATTTTCAAAATATGCTTCTCAACCATAGGAAAACAATAATTTGTGTAACAGTAGCTAGCAAACAAAGGATTTAGCGTTAGCATTAGCGTTAGCATCCAGCACGCAACATTTCAACAAAAACATAAAAGCCTTCAAATAAAATCATTTACCTTTGAAGAACTTCTGATGTTTTCAATGAGGATACTCTCAGTTGGATAGCAGATGCTCAGTTTTTCCAAAAAGATTCTTTGTGTATTAGAAATAGCTCCGTTTTATACATCACATTTGGCTACCAAAAAAAAACCGAAAATTCAGTCCTCAAAACGCGAACTTTTTTCCAAATTAACTCCATAATATCGACTGAAAACATGGCAAACGCTGTTTAGAATCAATCATCAAGGTGTTTTTCACATATCTCTTCATTGATACATCGTTCTTGGACACATGCTTTCTCCCCTGAATCAAATGGTAAAGTGGAAGCAGCTGGCAATTGCGCACCGAATTCGACGCAGGACACCAGGCGGACACTTGGAAAATGTAGTCTCTTATGGTCAATCTTCCAATGATATGCCTACAAATACGTCACAATGCTGCTAAGACCTTGGGCGAACGACAGAAAGTGTAGGCTCATTCCTTGCGCAATCACAGCCATATAAGGAGACAATGGAAAACAGAGCTTCAGAAATTCTGCTAATTCCTGGGTGATGCATCATCTTGGTTTCGCCTGTAGAATGAGTTCTGGGGTACTTACAGACAAAATCTTTGCAGATTCTGAAACTTCAGAGTGTTTTCTTTCCTTAACCAGCACGGCTACCACAACATTCTGCAGCAACACGCCATCACATATGGTTTGCACTTAGTCCCCGCTATCATTTGCTTTTCAACAGGACAATGACCCAACACACCTCCAGTGTGTAAGGGCTATTTGACCAAGAAGGAGAGTGATGGAGTGCTGCATCAGTCATCCACAATCACCCGACCTCAACCCAATTGACAAGGTTTGGGATGAGTTGGACCGCAGAGTGAAGGAAACCTAACAAGTGCTCAGCATATGTGGGAACTCCTTCAAGACTGTTAAAAAGCATTCCCGGTGAAGCTGGTTGAGAGAATGCCAAGAGTGTGCAAAGCAAAAGCAAAGGGTGGCTACTTTGAAGAACCTCAAATATAAAATATATTTTGATGTTTAAAATCATTTTGGTTACTACATGATTTCATGTGTGTTATTTCATTGTACATTGTAGAATAACTACAAAACTATGTAGAAAATAGTAAAAAAATAAAAACCCTTGAATGAGTAGGTGTGTCCAAACTTTTGACTGGTACTGTAAGTATTGAGACCCTTTGCTATGAGACTCTGAAGGTTCACCTTCCAACCGGACAACGACCCTAAGCACACAGGCAATACAACGCAGGAGTGGATTCGGGACAAGTCTCTGAATGTCCTTGAGTGGCCCAGCCAGAACCCGATCAAACATCTCTGGATAGACCTGAAAATAACTGTGCAGCAACGCATCCCATCCAACCCGACAGAGCTTTAGAGGATCTGCAGAGAAGAATGGGAGACACTCCCTAAATACAGGTGTGCCAAGCTTGTAGCATCATACCGAAGAAGATTCGAGGCTATAATCGCTGCCAAAGGTGCTTCAACAAAGTACTGAGTAAAGGGTCTGAATACTTATGTAAATGTAGTATTTCAGTTATTTTTTATACATTTGCAAACATTTCTAAAAATCAGTTTTCGCTTTGTCATTATTGGGGAACTGTGTCTATATAGATAATTGAAAAAACAACAACATTTTAATCAATTTTAGAATAAGGCTTTAATGTAAAAAAGAAAAAAAAAGAAAAAAAATGTGGAAAGGGTGAAGGGGTCTGAATACTTCCCGAATGTACAGCTGTGTCTGTCCGGAGCTCACTGGTGCGGCTAGCGCGAGCTGCCGGGCCATAGCCTACCCAGATTATAGTTGATCAAATGTTTCATGTTTGTTGCAGACAGCCAGAGCGATTGAAGAACATGAACAAACCCCCATGCGTAGCCAATGTGTTTCATAAGATATTTATGTATATCATGATATTTTCTACCTGCAATGTTTTTATTAGAACACAGGTGTTTATATATGGAAAAACACGTTTTACATTTCGACCAATCGATTGGAAAGAACAGATGACTCTCGATCGACTAAGATTTTATTTTGCCGGGGACAGCCCTAGTTTCTATTGGTCTATTTAGACTTTTGCCTGCTTGCTTGTATTTTGTTAAGCTCGCCTGCCCATGAATGCAGGTTTTTGCTCTAGGTCTTACTTTGTTGGTTCTCTGTAAGGGATGTTTTGCAGAATTTGACATTTATTACCGGGTGGTTAAATTTGGTGTCTGTTTATGGTGGTAATTTGCACGCACGTCTGCTGTATGCTGGTTTTGAACCTGGTTTTGACCCCAGCAGAGGGGGCCGCAGACCGCCAGACCACCTGTTTGTGTGTGTGTGTGTGTGTGTGTGTGTGTGTGTGTGTGTGTGTGTCCAAGCGCACGTACCGTTTCTGGAGATGTCGAGCTCCACCAGCTGCATGAAGTTGGCCACCTCAGGAGGGAGCCTCTGGATCTCATTGTCACTCAGACCCAGTTTCCGCAGGTTCAGAAGTCTGAAGAAAGGCTAAAGAGACAGAGGAACACTGGGTTAGGACAACACAGCTTTGACAAAGAGCCACTGAGGTGGAAACACGTCAGCTTTTTAATAAATAACAGCATTGAAAAATGACATCAACACATCCCTAAACCTCTCCTTGTATCACCATGGCAACGGCAGCCCCCCCAAAAAAAGTGGCTTTGGATAGGAGAGCTCTGCTCGGGCTGTGCTACCAAGTACTTTCACAAGAGGCTGGTTGTTGGATTCAGAACACACCTCCAGCAGGCAAGACCGGGCGGCTAGACGGGGTGTCCTCCGCTGCTAGCTACACAGCCTGGAAGACTGGCACAGGGAACGGGTCCCAAACTACGCAGTCATTAACTCTTCAAGCCTCCCACTGCAGCCACAGAGGGCCAGGGTCCTACTCTGGTCCGCCAGGGCAATGAGGGAATCATAGTAATAACACACTCAGACACCATAGACGGGTTGCCTGACAACGTAACGACAATGATGTGCGCACATTGCATAGGCAAAAGGCTGTGCTATGATTCTGAAGGGTCAGAGAGCAGCAATGACAAGAAGATGCCGTGTGGGGAATCATAGGCGGCTTGTCTCAGCGACTTGTTTCTTGTTCTTGATACCATGCCTTGTTTTGAGGTGTGTTGACTCATGTCACATCTATGCTAATATGGCTAAAATCCACTAGCTAGCTAACCAACAACTGTAACAATGTCTTTGAGAGACAACAAGTACCTTATTGTGTGAATGTATGTGTTTTCAATAAACATTGAGGCAAAATATAGTTGACATAATCCTATAATTGTAAATCAACCCTTTCTGTTTCCGGCCTCTCGGGAGCAAGCACATCGGTTTTGCAGGTAAACATCCCAGCCATCTATGGTAGCGGGGCAATGAGGACAAAGTGAGCGAACTCCGATTCTTAAACAGGAATCCATGATTCAGAATCAGAGAGCATTCCGAGCCGTCAGAGGACATGAAGCCTGAACCCAAAGTCAACCTAGACAGACTCGGCCTCCCGGGTGGCGCAGTGGTTAAGGGCGCTGTACTGCAGCGCCAGCTGTGCCATCAGAGTCCCTGGGTTCGCGCCCAGGCTCTGTCGTAACCGGCCGCGACCGGGAGGTCCGTGGGGCGACGCACAATTGGCCTAGCGTCGTCCGGGTTAGGGAGGGATTGGTCGGTAGGGATCTCCTTGTCTCATCGCGCACCAGCGACTCCTGTGGCGGGCCGGGCGCAGTGCGCGCTAGCCAAGCCGCACGACACATCTCTCCCGAGCCCGTACGGGAGTTGTAGCAATGAGACAAGATAGTAGCTACTACAACAATTGGATACCACGAAATTGGGGAGAAAAAAAGGGGTAAAATTTAAAAAATTTGAAAAACACTCAGTCACGAAACCCAACAGTTTGACTTGCTTAACGTGAAAATCCCGGAAATTCCAATCAAGATGTTTTACAATTCCACTGCAATATTCCTGTCTCTAGGGGGAAGTTGCATAAACGTTCTGAGGCGTATCGAGTAAATCAAGGTCTCCCTTTGTGCAGCGTGCTGTAATGTAATGTCCTGTCTGACAGGCAGCAGCAGAGAAGACAATGTATGTGTCCCAACTGGCACCCTATTCCGTATACAGTGCACTAATTTTGACCAGGCGCCATTGGGCTCTGGTGAAAAGTGGAGCACTATATAGGGGAATGGGGTGACAGTTGGGACACAACCAATATGACATGCTAGGAGACAGCTCTACAATTACACTGCCAGACGGACGAACGATGCTGCAGCTCTGCTCTTCACTGACACACGCTTCCTCTGCTCTTAGTGTACATTGTATTTGGCTGGGGTCGGGTGGTGAGCTGCACTCTCTCCCCTAGGAGTGTTTGTGCGTGTGAGAGTGTGTGTATGATAATGTGTGGCAGAGAGAGAGATGTTGTGGTGGCACCCCTGGCTCTGTCAGGTGACTGGTATCGGGAAGAGAAAATAGGAGCCAGGGGACTGGCTGAATCCCAAATCAGCCCCTTCCCCTCGCCCCTTGAGCTGGGACAATAAACCGAAAATGGTCAACACCGACCACTTATCGCAGGCATTTTGCTGATATCTTTCATTATGATAAGTAGCCTATACTAGAGACATTATTGTTAATGGGCCAATTGATGGCTACAACTATCAAACTAGTAGTAGTTTAAAGGATTGTTTTTTTTTCATTACAGTGGTGCACACGGTTAGAAACTTGTCGTTCTATGAATTGCTATAGCAATACAGATTATCGCCCGAAGCTGAGGGAGTGAAAATGGAGGGTGTCGGGGCTAATTAGACCCTCCAATAGCCACTTTGACCGAGCCAGCATTGCTGCTGGCTTCAGAGCAAAGTGGAATCCCATAAGGCACAGCATTTTTGCGTTTACGTTTGTTTTATTATTTAAAAGTGGAACATGATTTGCATGTGTCTTGAAGTTGATAGCAAGTTGGTCGGGGCGAGGGGGTCATTTGGGATTCACGGTCTGTGACCTGCCCCGGGCCCAAAGAAAGCAGCCGCTGGCACAAGTGTTTACCCTAGAGCAGGAGGACCTCCACACACACACACACATTTACGCACCCATACACACACAAAACACAGGTGAACACACACCTAACCTGTAGCCCTCGACATTGACTCGGTATCGTACCCCTGTATTGTTACATTGTGTTACTTTTTATTTTATTGTTTTACTTCAGTTTATTTAGTAAATATTTTAACTATTTATTGAACTGCATCGTTGGTTAAGGGCCTGCAAGTAAGGATTTCACGGTAAGGTCTACCTACACCTGTTATATTCGGCGCATATGACAAATAATATTTGATTTGACCCACACACACACACACACAGAGAGGTCTTCAAGTTCAGGGTCGTTTTCTGCCAACCAGACAGACAGACATTCAACAGGAGTCAAGTAAGTTCATGGGCAGAGACAGAGACATTTGCTTAAGCATTCCCATACCAACCACTTGAGTCAGGAAAACAACAGGAGACCCCAAAACAGAGAGAAGGGAGGTGGGAACTTCTCCATGCGAGACCATACCAATTTAGATTAAAGCCTCAATACATTCCCCTTCCCTTCTCTCAGAGGGTTTGTCCAAAATGGCACCTTATTCCAGTAAGATAATTTATTTTGACCCGAGTCAATGGGGCTCTGGTCAAAAATAGTGTACTACATACGGACTTAGGGTGCAATTTGGGACACAACCAGTGTCTGCAGAGCTCAGTGATAGCAGGCCATGTAACACAATAAGTCCTCTGAATGGACGATTATGCCCCACTGACAAAGACGGCCATTCAGTCTGCTGCAGAGTGGCTAGTCGGGATTGACCATGTCAACTTCTGTGCTATGTTGATTATGTACTCATAAACGATGGTATCACACCCTATTGGCAAAACGTAAACAAATCAATTCTGTTATAGCGCCAAATCGCATGCTACAACTGGAAGAATCATGACAAAAGATAATGTTGTTGAAAGCCTGGGCAGAGGCTAAGTGCAGGCAAATCTTTTTGAATATTCCTTTTTGGTTGAGTTTCGGGATGGAACAGGTGTGTTTGTCTCGCGCACATGATGGAGCAAAGTGACACTGAACCGATGAGGAACGGGCTCTCATACCGTTGTGAGTTAGGCTATAAATCACGGGCTTCCTCAGAAGTGGATAATAATTGCTTTATTTGCCTCCTCCTCCACTCTTAATAAGCCATTGTTTGTTCTATCTTTCATAAAGCTGTGAGATTAGCCTACGCCTATAGACGCAGACTTTCATTCTTGTTCTTTCTTTAAAGTGGCAACTTTAGGACAACGGTACCTTGTTAGGCTATTGGAATATACAGTGGTTCTTCCTTTAAAGTTGCGTACTGCGTACTGCGGCACAGCTTGCAGGCTGCGGCAGAATTCTATGGCACGTTACTTACAGTTGAAGTCGGAAGTTTACATACACTTAGGTTGGAGTCATTAAAACTGGTTTTTCAACCACTCCACACATTTCTTGTTAACAAACTATAGTTTTGGCAAGTCGTTTAGGACAGCTACGTTGTGCATGACAAGACATTTTTCCAACAATTGTTTACAACATCTTCACAAGGTCCTTTGCTGTTGTTCTGGGATTGATTTGCACTTTTCGCACCAAAGTACATTAATCTCTAGGAGACAGAACGCGTCTCTTTCCTGAGCGGTATGACGGCTGCGTGGTCTCATGGTGTTTATACTTGCATACTATTGTTTGTACAGATGAGCGTGGTACGTTCAGGCGTTTGGAAATTGCTCCCAAGGATGAACCAGACTTGTGAAGGTCTGCAATTGTTTTTCTGAGGTCTTGGCTGATTTCTTTTGATTTTCCCATGATGTCAAGCAAAGGGACACTGAGTTTGAAGGTAGACCTTGAAATACATCCACAGGCACACCCTCCAATTGACTCAAATTATGTCAATTAGCCTATCAGAAGCTTCTGAAGCCATGACATAATTTTCTGGAATTTTCAAAGCTGTTTAAAGGCACAGTCAACTTAGTGTATGTAAACTTCTGACCCACTGGAATTGTGATACAGTGAATTATAAGTGAAATAATCTGTCAGTAAACAATTGTTGGAAGAATTACTTGTGTCATGCACAAAGTAGATGTCCTAACCAACTTGCCAAAACCATAGTTTGTTAACAAGAAATTTGTGGAGTGATTGAAAAACTAATTTTAATGACTCCAACCTAAGTGTATGTACATTTCTGACTTCAACTGTACATGCATACATCAAATTGATCAGAAATACAGTGAAGACATTGTTAATATTGTAAATGACTATTGTAGCTGGAAACGGCAGATTCTATATGGAATATCTACATAGGAATACAGAGGCCCATTATCAGCAACCGTCACTCCTGTGTTCCACTGGCACATTGTGTTAGCTAATCCAAGTTTATCATTTTAGAAAACCCTTTTGCAATTATGATAGCACAGCCTAGAAGGCCAGCATCCCGGAGTCGCCTCTTCACTGTTGATGTTGAGACTGGTGTTTTGCTTGTACTATTTCATGAAGCTGCCAGTTAAGGACGTGTGAGGCATCTGTTTCTCAAACTAGACACTAATATACTTGTCCTCTTGCTCAGTTGTGCACCGGGCCCTCTAACTCATCTTTTATTCTGGTTAGAGCCAGTTTGTGCTGTTCTGTGAAGGGAGTGGTACATAGTGTTGTACGAGCTCTTCAGTTTCTTGGCAATTTCTCGCATGGAATAGCCTTCTTTTTTCAGAACAAGAATAGGCTGATGAGTTTCAGAAGAAAGTACTTTATTTCTGGCCATTTTAAGCCTGTAATCGAACCCACAAATGCTGATGCTCCAGATACTCAACTAGTCTAAAGAAAGCCAGTTTTATTGCTCCTTTAATAAGCACGTCCTGCAGGCCCAGGCATGGATCAAAGCTGGCGAAACATTCAATGACGTCATCTTCACAGAGGAATCTACCATGGCCCTTGAGCAATTTGTAAAAAATTGCTACAGAAAAAAAGATCAAGCAAGCCGAGTCCCAAGCATCCCTTCAAACTGCATGTGTGTGTGTGGGATTTCTCGTTAGGGACCAGGCCCATAGCCTACTATTCAGGGGTTTTTCAGCCCTGCATGGATTTCTTTCTTAAGCTTAAAATTTATATATTTTTTTTATTCATGTTAGGCTGTTCAAGCAACTTTTTCGAGCCCAGTCCCATTCATATCGAATGGCGAGACAATGGAATAGTTAAGGAGTGTTTGTTACAAAAAATGAATAGTTTAAGCCTGTAAGGCCCATGCATCCGACAGAGCGAGCAAAACAAGATTTTCTGACAGGACATTTAGTGCTTTTTTGGTGGGATTCTCCACTCTGTCAAGCCTACATTTCTATCTTGTGTTCTTTTAGGCCTATATAACATACAGTGGGGCAAAGTATTTAGTCAGCCACCAATTGTGCAAGTTCTCCCACTCAAAAAGATGAGAGAGGCCTGTAATTACCTATGATGAAAATTACAGGCCTCTCTCATCTTTTTAAGTGAGAGAACTTGCACAATTGGTGGCTGACTAAATACTTTTTTGCCCCACTGTATGCTATTTATTGAAATAGGCTATAGCAGATATGAATAGGCAGATCACTGGGAATGCTGCCTTGCAGCAAAAAGGCTAAACTATCGTCTGTTACGTCTCAATGTCTGTCAATAGTCTTCGATAGACGATACTATCATAATATCGGCTGAACCTAGCAGCCAGCTCGCACATAAAACTCCCAACCCTGAGTCAAGTCAGAGAACATGAAACGGGAAAAAGTGTTTTCTAGTGGAGGTTAATCTGGTCTACTACCTAATCTTAATCTACTACCTAAACACATTTTTTTGTGTTCTGTGGCTCTCATTTAGCCATTTTAGTGTGCCAATGTCAGGACAACAGGTCCATGAAAAAGGGACACCACAAAACATCCCTCCTCCATCCCCTGCAGTCACACACACACACCTTTTTACGTAAATCAAATACAACTCTGTACATATGTGGTACCCTAACTCCATCAGTAGGACAAGCCGGCACATCAGTGAGAACCAGCGAGCTACATTTCCTTGGCGAGTGGGGCCTTCTTTTACCCACACCCTCGTGAGTGATGTTTTTTGCTCACAAAAGGGAGTGAGGGTGGAAGGGAGTGAAGGGTGGGTAGAACTGGGAGGGGAGAGAGAGGATGTGCTTAGTTATTGGGAAAGAAATATCGATATATATTGGGTACTAATATGTTTTATTTATTGATACATTTTTGCTAGGTAGCATTAGCTAGCTCTAGTCGGCTATACCTGTGCCAAAACTTTTTCCATCCTATAGCTTGTTCTTAATCTTCTTTATAAATAGTGAGCCACCATGTTTCCAGAACTTTCATTCACATGACTGATAAACTCGTTTTCTCATGGCTCCCTCTGCACCAGGTATGGTGAGTAATATGCTAGGAACATCGGCTTGCAATAAAACCACAGTATCGAAATACATACAGAACCGTGAGAATCTAAATACATACCATATCGGCACCTAAGTATCGTGATATCGTATCCTGAGGTACCTTGACATTCCCTGCCCTAGATGTGCTCTGATGCAGCAGAGGGCACTGTGGCACAACAGTCCACTCCGGGGTAAAGCTCCCCTGAATCCCCTTGGTACAAATCTAGACTCAGATTCACCTCAAACCTAATCTTAACCCTCGGTAGGGATAATGCTAAACTGACCCACGAACAGGGTCTAGGGGCAATTTCACCCTAGTTTTAAACCAGGCCGGATTCATATCCTCACTTTGCCAGGAGAGGTAGGCCTAGATGAGTCTCATGAAGTCAGTCAAAAAGCTGATGCCACTGATGTTGAAACGCCACTGACGGTACCAGGCCAAACATGTTGCTAGATTACTGCAGGAGCAGCTGTGGGATAATGACCCGTTATGCTGCAGTTGAGTACGTGATAAATACAGACAGTGTGTGAAATAGCCTCTGTAGAGCAGGAGAGAACCATTGAACTACAGTTAGTGTGTTTACTGTGATGTCGGTCATTCAGTCAGTGACACCTGGCCACCTATGAGAGGCCGGTGACAGAAGCGCTTGTCTGTGAGTGAGAGCGCCCCATGGGACCAGTGTGTGTGTGTGTGTGTGTGTGTGTGTGTGTGTGCGCCTGTGCGTATGGCTACGTGACAGACATGCAGCACTACAGTGAGTGTTTGAGGAGTGACATGAGAACAGCGGGCTCTGGGAGGGTCCTATCTGCACTTCACCCAGAAACACGGCTACAGTCTGTGTCCCGCTTGGCTTACTGACACCCCTCTCAGGGGCACTGTGTGTGTGTGTGTGTGTGTGAGAGAGAGGGTGTTTCCTTGCCCTCAGAGACTAATTCCTTGAGGGCAGCCATAGAACACAGCTGATTTCATTTGAGCATGTGTGTATTTAGCCTGTGTTTTCCTACTGCAGATGGACATAAAACGTTCAGAACTGCATGAGCAATTATTTATCCGTCAGTACACACACAGCTTGTACTGTTTACAGAGGCTTATCACTGAGGGCGGTGAGGCTAGCTAGTAGCTACTATAGGTGAGGCACTGAGTGGAGAACTGTTAATGTGAATGTTTGTGTTTAAGACTCGGTTCAGGTTTTAGTGTGTGTTTATGTGTGCTGGAACAAAGCTGTAAACCCACGGGTAGAAATGAGTGTGTGTGTGTGTTTGTGTCCTGTGAAAGCAAGGCCCATAGCCTAATGAGGAAGCCGGTGAGCAGCCACTACCCCAAAGACAACGGTGTTACACAGAGGACATGCGCTTGTGTCTATGTCAGTATGTTGACTATCACAGTCATTTCCATGCACAAATTAGCTGTGGGGTGACTTGGGAGCCTGTTAGAAGATACCCCTCACCTGGGGTGTATTCATTAGTGCACCCAGTATTAAAACAGTTTTGCAACAGAAAACAGAAAAACAAGAGTGTCCTATTGGACAAATTCAGTCAGTCCCTCCCCGTTTTGGTCCATTTGGTTCCACAAGTAACCACAAGTAACAGGGTAAAGAGAGTTAGAGAGATATGCAGTGAGAGATGGAGCGACAGAGTAGGGTATGTATGGTGAGTAAAGGTGCGATGCTGAGCTAAAGCTCCATGGACAGAGGCGTCAGTGTTCCAGTCAAGTGACTTCATTTATCCTCCGGCTGCTGTCCAATCAAACCCTTACACACAGAGGTCCGGTGGCCTGTAATGTACAAGAGACCAATGAAAATTGGTTGCCCCAAAGTTATGAATCTAGAGAAACCCACACTCACTGTTGAGCCCAGATTTGCAATCAACATCATTTTGAGTGGAAAAACAAGAGAGAGAAATTCAACAAAAAAAGAAACCTGTCAACTGTGTTAATTTTCAGCAAACTTAACATTTGTACAAACATAACAAAATTCAACAACTAAGACAAACTGAACAAGTTCCACAGACATGTGACTAATAGAAATTGAATAATGTGTCCCTGAACAAAGGGGGGGGTCAAAATCAAAAGTAACAGTCAGTATCTGGTATGGCCACCAGCTAAATAAGGTCTGCAGTGCATCTCCTCCTCATGCACTACACCAGATTTGCCAGTTCTTGCTGTGAGATGTTACCTCACTATTCCACCAAGGCACCTGCAAGTTCCCAGACATTTCTGGGGAGAATGGCCCTAGCCCTCACCCTCCAATCCAACAGGTCCCAGACGTGCTCAATGGGATTGAGATCTGGGCTCTTCGCTGGCCATGGCAGAACACTGACATTCCTGTCTTGCAGGAAATCACACACAGAATGAGCAGTGTGGCTGCTGGCATTGTCACGCTGGAGGGTCATGTCAGGATGAGCCTGCAGGAAGGGTACCACATCAGGGAGGAGGATGTCTTCCCTGTAACACACAGCATTGAGATTGCCTGCAATGACAACCATCTCAGTCCGATGATGCTGTGACACACCGCCCCAGACCATGACGGACCCTCCACCTCCAAATCGATCCCGCTCCCGAGTACAGGTCTCGGTGTAACGCTCATTCCTTTGACGATAAAAGCAAATCCGACCATCACCGCTGGTGAGACAAAACCACGACTCGTCAGTGAAGAGCACTTTTTGCCAGTCCTGTCTGATCCAGCAACTGTGGGTTTGTGAACATAGGTGACGTTGTTGCCGGTGATGTCTGGTGAGGACATGTCTTACAACAGGCCAACAATTCCTCAGTCCAGCCTCTCTCACCCTATTGCGGACAGTTTGAGCACTGATTGAGGGATTGTGCCTTCCTGGTATAATTCGGGCAGTTGTTGCCATCCTGTACCATACCCACAGGAGTGATGTTCAGATGTACTAATCCTGTGCAGGTGTTGTTCTGGGACACTGTAAAGTCCATGGCCACGCTCAAGGTCCTAAACGATATCCTAACCGCCATCGAAAAGAAACAATACTGTGCAGCCGTATTCATTGACCTGGCCAAGGCTTTTGACCCTGTCAATCACCACATCCTATTCGGCAGACTTGATAGCCTTGGTTTCTCAAATGATTGCCTCGCCTGGTTCACCAACTACTTCTCTGATAAGAGTTCAGTGTGTCAAATCGGAGGACCTGTTGTCCGGGCCTCTGGCAGTCTCTATGGGGGTGCCACAGGGTTCAATTCTTGAACCGACTCTCTTCCTTGTATACATCAATGACATTGCTCTTGCTGCTGGTGAGTCTCTGATCCACCTCTATGCAGACGACACCATTCTGTATACTTCTGGCCCTTCTTTGGACACTGTGTTAACAACCCTCCAGACGAGCTTCAATGCCATACAACTCTCCTTCCGTGGCCTCAAATTGCTCTTAAATACCAGTAAAACTAAATGCATGCTCTTCAACCGATCGCTGCCTGCACCTGCCCGCCTGTCCAACATCACTACTCTGGACAGTTCTGACTTAAAATATGTGGACAACTACAAATACCCAGGTGTCTGGTTAGACTGTAAACTCTTTCCAGACTCACATCAAACATCTCCAATCCAAAGTTAAATCTAGAATTGGCTTCCTATTTCGCAACAAAGCATCCTTCACTCATGCTGCCAAACATACCCTTGTAAAACTAACCATCCTACCAACCTTCGACGATATCATTTACAAAATAGCCTCCAATACCCTACTCAACAAATTGGATGCAGTGTCATCCGTTTTGTCAGCAAAGTCCCATATACTACCCACCATTGCGACCTGTACGCTCTCGTTGGCTGGTCCTCGCTTCATACTCGCCGCCAAACCCAGTGGCTCCAGGTCATCTACAAGACCCTGCTAGGTAAAGTCCCCCCCTTATCTCAGCTCGCTGGTCACCATAGCAGCACCCACCTGTAGCACGCGCTCCAGCAGGTATATCTCTCTGGTCACCCCCAAAAACCAATTCTTCCTTTGGCCGCCTCTCCTTCCAGTTCTCTGCTGCCAATGACTGGAACAAACTACAAAATCTCTGAAACTGGAAACACTTACCTCCCTCACTAGCTTTAAGCACCAGCTGTCAGAGCAGCTCACAGATTACTGCACCTGTACATAGCCCATCTATAATTTAGCCCAAACAACTACCTCTCCCCCTACTGTATTTATTTATTTTGCACCCAATTATTTCTCTCTACTTTGCACATTCTTCCACTGCAAATCTACCATTACAGTGTTTTACTTGCTATATTGTATTTACTTCGCCACCATTACCTTTTTTTTTGCCTTTACCTCCCTTATCTCACCTCATTTGCTCACATTGTATATAGACTTATTTTTCTACTGTATTACCGGCTTTACTCCATGTATGTGTGTTGTTGAATGTGTCGAACTGCTTTGCTTTAACTTGGCCAGGTCGCAATTGTAAATGAGAACTTGTTCTCAACTTGCTTACCTGGTTAAATAAAGGTTAAATAAAATAAAATCAATAAACACGTGGTCTGCCACTGCGAGGACGATCAGCTGTCCGTCCTGTCTCCCTGTAGCACTGTCTTAGGCGTCTCACAGTACGGACATTGCAATTTATTGCCCTGCAGTCCTCAAGCCTCCTTCCAGCATGCCTAAGACACATTCACGCAGATGAGCAGGAACCCTGGGCATCTTTCTTTCTGTGTTTTTCAGAATCAGTAGAACGGCCTCTTTAGTGTCCTATGTTTTCATAACTGTGCCTACCGTCTAAACTGTTAGTGTGTTAACGACCGTTCCACAGGTGCATGTTCATTAATTGTTTATGGTTCATTGAACAAGCATGGGAAACAGTGTTAAAACCCTTTACAATGAAGATCTGAAGTTATTTGGATTTTTACGAATTATCTTTGAAAGACAGGTTCCTGAAAAAGGGACATTTTTTTTTGCTGAGTATAGATTAATCTCTATGGATTAACTAGGAGATCAAGTGGGGCACAATTCATAGAAAGGACACCTTTTCAAGCAGAGAATTACATAGCAGTAATATTATCCCTCAGTCTTCTCTCTCCGTTCCTCTTTTTCACCAGGGAGTGGACTGCACACTAGATGGTGTGGCCTATTCACTCTGCTCCATCTCCTGGTTAATCCAGTGCCAAACACTGCTCCACTACTACTGATCCCGTCCTAACCACACACACACACACACACACCTGGGGTGAGGGGCATAAAAATGGGGTGGGTGGCAGAGGGAGGGAGGCAGGAGAACAAATGCTTTTGTGATGGCCTCTTCTTTCAGGACCCTGGCTGGATGGGAGAGAAAATAGAAAAGCAGCTCTGGGAGGATTTGGTTGAGTGAGTAACTTGGCCAGTCACTTGAATAGGAGGCCCCATGTCATGACAGCACTCAATGTTCCCTCAAAAACATTTTCGGCACAAAGCAAACTTCAGGTCTGCTGTGCGCAAACTTGAATGTTGTGAAAATTCAGTGAAACTTCCAGCGCGCGTTTACTGTGAACACTGAGGCTGTACCCGCTTTAAGTTACAGTTTTAACAGTGGCCAAGAAGGCTACTGTGTCTAACAATGTAGGCTTACCAGAGTGGCATACAATCAAAAACATCCCATAACATTTTAACATGGAAATAGCTGTTCTATCATTCAGCATACAGCAGCAGCCAATGTGTGGTGTTCAATGTAGGGCTTGACCTGTTGACCTTCAGACGAGGAGACTAAAAATGTTGTTGTTTGATTCAAGAAACCACTTTACAAAATAGAATGCATCATTCCAATAGAGAATCTGACAAATTATGCTACCCTCTGCCTATTGGCCACTTAGCTTATATAAGCCGGTCTCAAAATACAACACTAGCCCTTTAAAGAAAAATAAAAAAGACAACTGGAAATGTACAAGCTTTGTGCTCTTGTAGGATGCAATCACTCCCCTATTGCAGACTACAAATGATCTGTAATTGGTCTAATAATGCACTAACTAGCAAAAGATATGAACACGTGCTAACATGCAGCTCTCGCTATGATCTCAAAACAAGCGCATCTACTCACGACCGCTCATGCTGTAAACACAGTCCTGTTCAAAGTAAATGGCACAGATCCATATATGGCAATGGTCTATTTGCATATATATACTGCAGCTCTGATTGTTTGTGCAGCACAGGTCTGTGTACAGCACGAGCTGAGTAGCGTGTTCCAATGCAATAGAATCCTACTCCGATGTGTTCTGCCTAGAACAAAATCTCTTGCATAGTTTGTTTTGGGATGTTGCATTGAAAGTGGCTAATATTGCGTTGCTTCGATCCCAATTACCACAGTGAAGGGAAACATTGATAGTGTTAACAGGGAAAACTCTAGAACAGTGGTCACCAACCTTTCCTGAGTCTAGATCACCGAGTTAAAATGCAAGCAGAGATCTACCGCTCAATTTTATTTTAAACATTACTTAAAAAGTGTAAGAAATTTAAAACAGTCCTGTAGCAATGAGGTTTGTGCAGTAAGCTATAGGCCCAATACATTATCACGCATATTAGCTTTGTTTGAATCGCCCTGCCAATGCAGTGACATTTTTTAAATATTTGAGTTTGGCTATATGATCACATCAGCAATAGATCCGTTGTTGTATTACTTGTGAGGCACAGTTAAGTGAGCATATATTTGAAAAAATAAAATATATATTTTTTTTACTGGGCTGATGGTTTTTGAATCTGATGTTCAGTCTCAGCGGAGGGAGAGTGCAGCAGACTGAGCGTCCACCTCAACATCCACTCTCCCTTTCCTCCAATGACACAAAAAGGGACACGGTCTCCCAGCTGATGGCGAAAATTGAGTCGTGCCTCATGCACAAATTCATGTTGTAATTCCTATGAACAGAGAAAGTGAAATATTCCTTGATATTAAAAAAGACTCAAGCCGCTAAATAACAACGCAAGCCTATAGATACACTTTCCTACTCGTTCATTACTGCTGCAGTGCTTGTTGTAGCGCTGAGTGGAAATAGGAAGAAAGTGCATTTTATGGCTTATAAAAGTGTTGAATACAAAGTGTTGACAGTGCTGAGTAGGACCTTAAACATGAACTCCGTCAAAACAGCAGCTCTTTGCTGTATTCGTTGACAGTGTCTCTAGTCATGGTTTTAAACATTTTGAAATTTCACAGTATCAACTTTACTGTAGCTTTCTTTTATGCCTGTTACGTTACAGCAGACGCAGTAATCTGAGTTATGCGATTGGCCAGCGTTCTCCCATCTTTTTAAATAGGGAGCCAGTTTTCAGCCATTTTATTTCTGTGAGACTTTTTCCTGTTTGTCCTGTTTTGCCTTTTGCCTCGGGAACCTTCACAAAACAGCTTTGGGTGGGCGGTAGATTCTGCCTAATTTCTATGACTGATCAATGCTCGTTCTCGTGGCTCTCTCTTGTCCCTCTGCAGCAGATATATGGTGAACAATACATATAGAATTGTGAGAATCGCAATACATAGCATATCGGCACCTAAGTATCGTGATTATAACGAATCGTGAGGTCCCAGCTCTACTAGAATGGTGCTAACTGGGAAATAACAAAGAGGAACACTGTCTCTGAAAGAAACTCAACAGGTGTCTGAAACTCATGTGAACGCATGGGTGTGTCCCAAACGGCATACCATATTCCTTACATAGTGCACAACTTTTTACCAGAGCACTATGGGCCTTGGTCAAAATAAGTGTACTATAAAGGGAATAGGGGTGCCTTTGGACGCTCACCATGTGTCCTCTCTCTTTAGTCCAATATCTCAATCATGTGCTTGACTTAAATTAAGTTGATACATGATCCATAATCAACAAGAATGCTATAATAGTAGAGGCATTGCCAATGCCTGTCTGTAGCGTGATAGTGGAGTAACGGGGGGTTAAATAGTTCCACTGCTGTGCTGTTACAACAGGGTCTCGTTGTGCGCCCCTCCCCTCACTCCACAGGGAATGAAACCAAAAGCCCCAGCAACACATCAATGAAGCCCCTTACCCATCCACCACCCCTCCTCCTCCTCCTCCTCCTCTCACTCCCTGGCCTAGCTCCTCCACCTCACTCTCAATTTTACTTGGGCTTTAGGGACAAAGGGTGAGCGGACAGCCCCATACAGAGCAGTCCGTCACAGGGTGGCCGACTCTCTCTTCCCTCCCACCGGTTGAGCTGGGGGATTCCTCCATTGTTCAGAGAGGGCAGGAGGAGGAGAGAAGAATGGTCTGGAAGTGGAGGGATGGGAGGGGGGGGCTTGAAAGACAGCTAGGAGGACAAAAAGGAAAGAATGACTAAGAAGAGGAATGGGATAGAAAGGAGAGAGGGCAAGAGAGGAATGATGGATTATTAATGAAGAGGGGAAGGTAAACAATGGGGTTCCCACAGGGGAGTTGCTCTCTGGCCATGCTGCTTAGCGTTTGTTTTGAACCCTAAGCCATGACTAAACACAAGATATGCCACATGTTTTTTCCTTACCACAACACAATCTGCCCAGGGAAAACTGAACTCTAGCGTCGTATTTAAAAAGTATCTCAGAGTAGGACAGCTGATGAATAATCTTATTCATTATGATCTAAAAGGCTAAACTGATCCTAGATGAACACTCCTACTCTGAGAAGCTTTATGGATTCAGGCCCCAGTCTGATCAGGTTGTGGTCAGGGAAAAAGTATTTTACTGGGAAAAAAGGTAACACGTCAGTGCTCCATGAGGTCCCCCCTCTTGGTCTGTGCTAAGTGGTTCAGCCCAGGGATAAATCCCTCCCATGTTGACAGTGTGCAGTGGTTTACTCTGGCCTACTAGTGGCATCACCTCTATTAACCGAACCGTTCCTCTGCCTCAAACCTCAACCAACCTCCCCCACACACACTCCCTGTGTGTCAATAAATGCAGGTGTGTATGTATGTGTATATAATCTACTGTACACATGGTCCACAAACAAGCCTGTTCTATTTGTTAACACAATACGGCATGTGCATTTCATTTAAAACAGCGTATCTTAATCAGATTAGCCATGTCACACATCGTGCACATCTCGGCACGCGATCCTCGGGCTACACAAACTGAAGGTGGCCACAGAGGGCAATCAGGCCAATCAGTACACACACAGTCTGTACTAATGATGTAACGAGTCACATCGGTCCCCGGTTCAAATGTTTCAGATGAGTGTGTCGGTATGCGGGACCCCAAACCGATCCAAATATAGCATGAATCGGTCAGAAAATCGATTAAAAGTAACAAAAATACCTCATATTTTGTGACAACTGATGCGTCCTCTCCTTCAGTGTCGAACTAAGCATTGTAACTGTTGACAGTCATTCATCTACAAGTAATTCTGCATGCCGAACAACCCATGCAATACCAGTAGCCTAGCCTAACTGCATTCAAATGTTTGTCAAATAGCTAGTTAGTGGAGTGACTAATTTAAGTTGCTAGATTGTTATCAAATGCGCTGTTAAATTGTGTTTTACCAGAATAAAGTAGCCTAAACTACAGCCCGAGACAACTCGTCTGGCCATAGCCTACCTGCTGATCGTTACATTGCATAGGTTAGATTACATTTTTACTAGCAATAGTTTTGGTAGTTTTGCGTTAAAGCATCCGTGTATATGGTCATTTTTAGGAACACAGGGTAAACTTGATGATTTCATAAGAAGGCCAGCAATCGCTTTTGCTACCCACAATGCACCTTCGAAGCGGGAGGAGAAGAAACGTTCGCTCCATAACAACTTACAAACGGTCTCAACCATTCGATGAACTCCAAAGTTGTGACATATATTCATCGGCTATGTAATAGCTCATTTCAAGATAAATATTCATACACTACTAGCTCAAACATTTTGAATCTGCAAAAATGACAAATTAGCAGGTGGTGTTGATTTCAGATCAAAAGTAGGGGACAAAAAAGCAAACATTGGCCCCCTTATAGTGCGGTGGTAAATGCCCAGTTTCCCTTATGGCTCAGTTCAGGTGACTACATACACACACACACGCCCAGCTTGAGAGCTCCATCAGCAGCGGATTTAAATTTGGAGTGGAAAATGAATGTGTTTATACAAAATTGTTAGTGCATCGTACCGCATCGATTCGTTCCTCTAGTCAAACAGAATCGTTTCAAACTATCGTTCCTGTATCGTATTGAAGCCCATGTATCTAGATGTGTAAAATCGTCTTGGAAGGGAAAGGGGTAGCACAGGTAAGTAGCAGGCATTGTACACAGAACTCCTAAGCACTTATTTCAGGCCACCTGCAGTGGTTAGCTAGCTTGACCACACCGAGAGCTGCCTGGGTGATTGTGGTTACAGCTGCAACTGCCCTCTGGCTAGCACCTGTCCGGTAAGTCCCTTTGATCTCTACCAAGTCACCCAGTCATAAGTCAACACAACACAGGGCCAAGTACAAAAGTCAGCAGCACTTGCACTACCTGCAGGGGACATACTACTACAGACGGATACTCCGTTCTGATGGCGGTGGAGAAAGCAAGGATGCAAAAATCCCTGCTAGTGGGAAATGCTGGTTAACTAATTAAACAACAAAGAATTTGACCATATTTGTATAACATAAAAAGTGTTTAATGTGAACCTTCCACACAGCTAAAAATGGTAAGGAAATCAATCAAATGTTATTTTTTGCTGGACTTTACTGCAAATGACTCATTTGGGGCGGCAGGTAGCCTAGAGCGTTGGTAGTGGTTAGAGCGTTGGACTAGTAACCGAAAGGTTGCAAGATCGAATCCCTGAGCTGTAGTTCTGCCCCTGAACAGGGCAGTTAACCCACTGTTCCTAGGCCGTCATTGAAAATAAGAATTTTATCTTAATTGACTGACTTGCCTTGTTAAATAAAAGGTCAAATTAAAATGTATTGAGAAAAAGAAAAAAAAAAAAAATATTGCAGTTAGCCATGACAGAACGCTTGTCACCACACACATATCTAAATATTGCACTTGGGGAAAAAAACGTCTTAAATTATTTTTGCTCTATTATAGTGACCACTATAGTAGACATTGAGTGCAAAAATAACATTCACTGAGTAAAAAATTAAGTAATTCCCCCTCACTCACACACAAGTGTTACTGTCAGGTTCAACACAAAAAAAGCAATGTCTTCGGGCTAAACTGCACACTATTACATTGTACACTTTCTGCCTGTGGACATCGGTTCTACAATGTGCCAGCACAGCATTAGACCCTTTGTTGACATCATTTCTCTCTTTCAGGCAGAAAGTACACCTGGCATACCACCTTCATCCACTGACGTATTGAAAAAGAGGGAAAGTGTGTCGTGTTCCTTTGACCTCTGTAGTGGCATCCAGCTTAAGCCAGGCCCAGCTACACTAGATCCCTGAAGCAACGCCTCATTTTCACCTAATTCTCTCCTTCTGAAAATCAACCACCTACTGTAGAGTCAAAACATTAGTTCATAGATTAGTTAACATTTCACACATAGTTGCTTACTGGACCCTGGCAATAACAGTAACGTTATAACTTGAGAAACGACAAGGAGTCGTATACCAGTTAATACTATAGCAAATGGGTTAGGTTACTAACATTAGCTCATCTGATGTTTTAACGTTCGATAGCTGTCTGACTATTATAGCAAGCTAATTTTCACGCCATAAAGTCAGTCATTTGATCACTAAGTTGTCTAATGTTGCTCACCATTTCTCTGGCTGGTTAACGGAGAACTCAATCCAACTAACAGTAGCAAGATACAGTTGAAGTCGGAAGTTTACATACAGTTAGATTGGAGTCATTAAAACTCGTTTTTAGACCACTCCACAAAATTCTCGTTAACAAACTATAGTTTTAGCAAGTCGGTTAGGACATCTACTTTGTACATGACACAAGTCATTTTTCCAACAATTGTTTACAGATTTCACTTATAATCACTATCACAATTCCAGTAGGTCGGAAGTTTACATACACTAAGTTGACTGTGCCTTTAAACAGCTTTGAAAATTCCAGAAAACGATGTCATGGCTTTAGAAGCTTCTGATAGGCTAATTGACGTCATTTGAGTCAATTGGAGGTGTACCTGTGGATGTATTTCAAGGCCTACCTTCAAACTCAGTGCCTCTTTGCTTAACATCATGGGAAATCAAAAGAAATCAGCCAAGATCTCAGAAAAATAATCTGGTTCATTCTTGGGAGCAATTTCCAAACGCCTGAAGGTGCCACGTTCATCTGTACAAACAATAGTACGCAAGTATAAACACCATGGGACCCCGCAGCCGTCATATGGGGCGGCAGGGTAGCCTAGTTGTTAGAGCGTTGGACTAGTAACCGGAAGGTTGCAAGTTCAAACCCCCGAGCTGACAAGGTACAAATCTGTCGTTCTGCCCCTGAACAGGCAGTTAACCCACTGTTCCTAGGCCGTCATTGAAAATAAGAATTTGTTCTTAACTGACTTGCCTAGTTAAATAAAGGTAAAATAAATAAAAAATACCGCTCAGGAAGGAGACGCGTTCTGTCTCCTAGAGATGAACGTACTTTGGTGTGAAAAGTGCAAATCAATCCAAGAACAGCAGCAAAGGACCTTGTGAAGATAATGGAGGAAATAGGTACAAAAGTATCTATATCTACAGTAAAACAAGTCTTATATTGACATAACCTGAAAGGCCACTCGGCAAGGAAGAAGCCACTGCTCCAAAACCACCATAAAAAGCCAGACTACGGTTTGAAACTGCGCAGGGGGACAAAGATCATACTTTTTGGAGAAATCTGATGAAACACAAATAGAACTGTTTGACCATACATCCTAACTGACTATTGGCTCTATAGGTAGACAGAGGGAAGGTTATTGGCCTGGCCAGAGCAGAGCTAACAGGGCAAACATGTCTGTAATGCTCAATGTGCTGTGCTATTCTAGAGAACCATCCCACTGGTTAGGTGCTGAGGGGGGATCCTATTCATTAGTACACACCGTAGCAAACCGCTTTGGAACAGAAAACAAAAAAGTATTATTTTATTGGACAAGTTCAGGTAGTTCCTCCCCATTTCAGGTCGGGTTGCTTCCTTTTTGCTCCTAGTGAATACGACCCTAGTCTCTGACTAGAATACTGGATCAGAGGAGTACAGAGAGCCAGCCAAAGCCCCATAGACCTGTGTGTTGGTGGCTACAGGCTGCTAGCTACATAAACCATACTCCCACACCCGTGTGAACGTGTCCTCAATGCTGACAATGCATTCTTCCTCTCCCTCACTCCTCTTCCAAGCACTACAAACACTGCTGCACCTACAACGACGGCTGCGTTCCAAATGGCAATATCCCCTTTATAGCGCACTACTTTTGACCAGGGCCCATAAGCCATACTGTAGGGTGCCTTTATAGTACCGATGTTGAGTACGAAACACTGATAAGAGCGAGAGTCGCCACCACTGGTCTGATGATGTTTTCATAGGGGCTCTCATTGTTCAGACTCGGAGTGAGCTGATTTCACAGAACATGCTGTACCATTTATTGCATAGTCATGATGAGCCTATTTGTGTTACTCGTTCGCTGAGCCTCCATAGGGCTCTGGTCAAAAGTATTGCACTATATACGAAATGGGGTGCCATTTGGGATGCAATCTAGGTTTCCCCTGCTAGTATTAAGGCAGGCCCCTGGCCCTCTGAGAACAGAACAGCACGTTTTGTCCTTCTCTGTGTGTGTTGATCTTTAATAAAACAAGCAGGCTGTGCAGGGCAGTGTCCTCATTTATCAATGGTGCCTGGGTACAAAAAAAAGACAACCTTGCGTGCGATAATTTTCCCGCAAAGGTTGGCATTTATCCATTTTGAACATGACGGAATAGTGTGCGTATCTCCACGCAAACGTCAGACCATGCGCATCCACAAGTTAGTCGTTGATCAACTGTACTGCAAGCAAATATTGTTATTTGGGGGGGAAATGAAGGTGTTTGATTCACAGGAACTCTAATAGTGTTAGGCTAATAAAAACAAAATGTTGGCCTAATGATAAAGCGGATGCATTTGGCGTTGGTAAGGATATCCAAATACCGCATGTCGCCCAATATATTTCTTTCACTTTTATTATACAGGCCAAAATCATAATCATATTGCATGACATGACTGGTTTATTCACTCCACACAACAAATATCAGGCTACCATTTATCCATGCTCAAAAGTCATTTTAAATGTTTGACAGTATGGGTTGGGTAGACTATTGCTTTGCAATAGGTGCGTGACATCATAGACTGTTTAATCTCAGAGCCTATACCAAGGCCAGGGTTCATACACATTGTGACAGATGGAATTTCAAGACTTCTCCATTACTTTTAACCAAATTTCCATGACCAACAATTCCTGGCGTCTCTATGAACGTATAAAAAGAAAGTGTGTGTAATGTGGTATGGACACTGGGAGGCTGCTCTCTGATCCCATGTACCATCTCCTGTTGTTATGCAAGGCACCTAACACCCCTCAAAGAAGTACATGTTAGGCAACTATACAAAACACGTGGTAGACCCTCAGTCTGGAGAGTTACTGGGTGTGCAAGCTTTGATCAAGCCCTGCTCAAAACACACAAGGTCGAGTTGAGCAGCTCATTTCTAAAATATGGATTGTTCGAGGGGGACTGGAATAAAAGCTTGCACACCCATTAGCTCTCCTGGAGGATGGTTGACCAACCTTGACGTAGCCTATAACATTGCAACATTACAACCAAATAAGTTTAGCCTTTTTTAATTATTTGCTGATTCAGTATATCAAAGACTAAATGGAATTGTTGGGTTACAAATATTTTTATTCAGCTGCCATTTTTGTCAATGTACCTTTTCTAGTTTAGTAATATTTATCTTACACCGAACAAAAATAAAAGCAACATGCAACAATTTAAAAGATTTTCCTGAGTTACCGTCCGTATAAGGAAATCAGTCAATTGAAATAAATAAATTAGGCCCTAATCTATGGATTTCACATGACTGAGCAGGGGTGCAGGGGTGTATTTTATTGTCCCCAGCACAAGGTGTACCTGTGTGCTGATCATGCTGTTTAAACAGCTTCTTGATGTGCCACACTTGTCAGGTGGATGGATTATCTTGGCAAAAGGAGAAATGCTCACTAACAGGGATATAATCAAATGTGTACACAATTTGAGAGAAATAAGCTTTTTGTACGGACAATTTCTGATTTTTTTTTATTTCAGCTCATGAAACAAACACTATACTTGTTGCGTTTATATGTGTTCAGTATATGCCTTAATTTTTTTTTTAAAGATAGTCTCCGCTTTCATTTGACATGGTCTTATGAACTTCACGCGGGTGCTCATGGGTCCTATTTAAATGGAAATGACCCTCAGTCAGCTCCAGAATAGGGATTGGTTTCGGATAAAGATATAGGCCTAAAAATCTGCCACAAAATGTCACCTAGATCTTCACACTTGTTAAGTTTTAATGCTTCAAAATGATTAGACAATAAACAATAATGTATCCTAGACTAAATGCTGACTCGGAATACAAATAGACAGTGGTGTAAAGCACTTCAGTTGCGTCACAAATGACACCCTATTGGGCGGCAGGTAGCCTAGTGGTTAGCGCGTTGGACTAGTAACCGAAAGGTCGCAAGATCGAATCCCCAAGCTGACAAGGTAAAAAATCTGTCGTTCTGCCCCTGAACAAGGAAGTTAACCCACTGTTCCTAGGCCGTGATTGAAAATGAGAATTTGTTCTTAACTGACTTGCCTAGTCAGAGGAGCATTTGTTGTTGCTTGACCACAAGACACTTTTGTTCAGTCTGCATGGTCAATGCAGCACATGCAACAATGTTGATGACAACGATGTTGTTTCCACTTTGATCTTAATATAAATCCACAAGATTCTATAATTACAATATTAGTTGTGTTTCTTACAACTGCAAACAGCTAATTTGTATTTTGTTGACAAGTTATGCTAAATTGTGTTAACCACTACTGCTACTGCTAATCCCTAGTTAGCTGGCTAGCTAACTAGCTAATAAAAGTACTGAGTCAGCACAAACGTAGCTAGCTAATATAGCCTGATACCAGTACTGGTGGAGGCTTAAACCTGTTTGGGATAGGGGGCAGCATTTTCACTTTTGGATGAAAAGCATCAAAAGGGCTCTTTGAGTCAGTGGTCTGGCAGAGCGTCTCAGACGCGCGGGCGCGACAGAGTTAACTCTCGTTCCATTGCTTTTCTACAATGGAATTCTCCGGTTGGAACATTATTGAAGTTTTATGTTAAAAACATCCTAAAGATTGATTCCATAAATCGTTTGACATGTTTCTACGAACTGTAACGGAAGTTTTCGACTTTGTCTGGACCTAGTGCTCGCTCCTCATGAAGATGGATTACTGGGCTGAACGCACTAACAACAAGTGGCTATTTGGACATAAATTATGGACTTTATGGAACAATCAAACATTTTATTGTTGAACTGGGATTCCTGGGAGTGCATTCTGATGAAGATCAAAGGTAAGTGAATATTTATAATGTTATTTCTGTCTTCTGTTGACTCCAACATGGCGGATATTTCTTTGGCTGGATTGGGCTCTGAGCGCCGTACTCAGATTATGCTTTTTCCTTAAAGTTTTTTTGAAATCTGACACAGCGGTTGCATTAAGGAGAAGTCTATCTTTAATTCTGTGAATAACACTTATATCTTTTATCAATGTTTATTATGAGTATTTCTCGGATTTGATGTGGCTATCTGCAAAATCACCGGATGTTTTGGAAGCAAAACATTACTGCACGTAACGCGCCAATGTAAACAGATTTTTGGATATAAATATGCACATTATTGAAGAAAACATACATGTATTGTGTAACATGATGTCCTATGAGTGTCATCTGATGAAGATCATCAAAGGTTAGTGATTCAATTAAATCTATATTTCTGCTTTTTGTGACTCCTATCTTTGGCTGGAAAAAT
Organism: Oncorhynchus clarkii lewisi; assembly: GCF_045791955.1. Classification (NCBI taxonomy): domain Eukaryota; kingdom Metazoa; phylum Chordata; class Actinopteri; order Salmoniformes; family Salmonidae; genus Oncorhynchus; species Oncorhynchus clarkii. The sequence goes on along the minus strand of NC_092157.1, from coordinate 36,877,375 downwards.
GGCTGTGTGTTTTTGTGACTTGGCTCTGACCTAACAATCATATGTTGTGCTTTCGCTGTAAAGCCTTTTTGAAATCAGACATGATGGGTAGATTAACTAGAAGTTTCTTTCATTTGATGTATTGGACTTGTTAATGTGTGAAAGTTACATATTTCCCAAAAATATTTTTGAATTTCACGCACTGCCTTTTCAGCGGAATGTTGTCAAGGGTTCCGCTAGTCACAAGAAGTTAAAATCAGCATGTTGTTTGTGCAACAGTATCTTCTAAATCAAAGAGGAATATGCAAAGCATGAATATGTTGGATATAAGTGAAAGAAATAGGTTCTGATTATGTTTTACTGGTAATGGGGACATATGTAAAATGCCAACAAAATAACTTTTTGGTCAGTGTGGTGTGTGTAACCTTTATTTAACTAGGCAAGTCAGTTAAGAACAAATTCTTATTTACCATGACGGCCTACACCGGCCAAACCCGCACGAAGCTGGGCCAATTGTGCGCCGCCCTATGGGACTCCCAATCACGGCCGGTTGTGATACAGCCTGGAATCCAACGAGGGTGTCTTTAGTGACGCCTCAAGCACTGAGATGCAGTGCCATAGAACGCTGCGCCACTAGGGAGCCCATAATTACAGTGACTAAACGGTCACATGGAATTTGACTGCGGTCATGACTCGTGTGGCGGTAACACGGTCACCGTAACGGCCTATATCAGGGCTCGGCGCAGACCAGTCAAGTTCTTCCACAACGATCTCGACAAACCATTTCTGTATGGCCATCGCTTTGTGCACTGGGGCATTGTCATGCTGAAACAGGAAAGGGCCTTCCCCAAACTGTTGAGACAAAGTTGGATGCACAGAATCTGTTGTTGAGTCAGGATTTGGCGTAAGCAGCATGAGTCCATGGCCCCATCCTGCCTGATTTAAATTGTGCAGGCTGGTGGCGGTGGTATGTTTTCAGGGCCCACATTAGGTCGAAATGTTTCAATGCCCAGAAAAAATTTGCTTGTTCTAAGGCAAAGGGGGTCTAACACTGTATTAGATGGGTGTACCTAATAAACTGACCAGTGTATATATATATTTTAACTTCCATAATAATATTGCTATATGTAACATTTTCCACCATCATCACTAACACCGCAGCACAATTGCTGCTGTTGCAAATTAGCCATCACCTATAGACCTAGTCTGCTTTAGACCACTCATTATTATAATAACCTAATAAGGCCAGATCACAATGGGACAAATATTAAAAAGCACAACTTGTCAAACTGACTGGATGTGTCCATTCTCACTATGCCTTCTGGAGAGCTTAACGCCAGTACCAAAACCTGCCAACTGCGCACTCACACAAGAGGAATAAATAAGTGTACACGGGGAGGTCAGGGAGTAGGTGGACAGGACAGAAGACAACAGCCCCCCCCTCCCCCCTCCGTTGTTCCCACAGATGTGACACAAAGCCACCCGTCCGTCCCTATTGTTTATTGGCCTGCTGAGGATGTTTGGCTTATTCCTGGATGGGCCAGATCCGGTTTGCGTTAGTCAGTCGGACAGACTGCCACTACAGACAGGCAGCAGTGTGTGTGTGCATGTGTGTGATCCCTCTCGGTCACTCTGGCGCTGCCTGCCCGGGCATTGTTTAACACAGGGGCTCTTCCTGTCCGGGCAGCCCGCTGTCAACTCGTGCCCTGATCAAAAGACCCTAAGAGTTACGGCTGAGCCAGCGCTGAATACACAGTATGCATGTTTCCCAAATGGTACCTTATTCCCTAAGTCCCCAGTAAAAGGTAGTGCACTATATAGGGAATAGGGTGCCATTTGGGACATAACCAGAGGCTTATCATCCCAGAGAAATCTGATAGGCAGCTAAATTAAGAGATTACAGCCATTAGATGCACATAGATATGTAGCCAAATAGAGAAAAGGTTTGTGAGACTGGCTGTGGTGGTAGAGTTGTAAGGTGATAATTGTCATCAGCTCCTCACGTTACTGTTGCACTTTAAGATGCCTCACCCCAAACCTGTGAGTCTCACTAACACGTACTGTGCACTAGAATTCTGCAAGGGCATGAATTTTAAGCCCTACCAATGCCCGCGACGTTCAGGCCCTACCCTACCCAGGCTTGATTGCCTCTGCCAAATTTAAGGCCCTGCCCAAACCTAAAATCAGAAATAGCTTCCTCCATTTAGTATCCATTAGCTGCTCGTCTGACTGTCCCACGCCCCCTGAGCTGCATGTGCACTGCTTGTGTGAGTTTCCATAGCAATGCCTCTGCTTGCTGTTCTGCTCAAGGAGGAGACAGTTTACAGCTAACTACTCTCTGTCTACTTTGTCACTCTAAAACGCCAACAAAACTCAAGGAACATTATTATTTATGGTAAAAATAATCTATCCTGTGGACTCAGACAATGTTCTGGTCTTATGTTTGATGACGTTAAAGCACTTCTGATACCATGACATGTACTGCACAGCAGAGCACGATGAAACGTTCCGCTTCAAAAAGTTAATGATCAATTTAGTGACGCCCGAGCCCCAGTTATTGATAATATATATTTTTTTTTAAATGAGGGGGGAAAAGTAATTTTTTTTAATTATTATTTTTTTTTAATAGATGCCCTACCCGGCCCTAACCCGGTGTATAATGTTGGGGCCCACAGGACTTGGTTCGAGTAGCAGAGCTTTGCTGCTCATTACGGACAACCCAGAATCCCACAGAACTAGGTCAACTCATGACTGTAACCAATAAGAACATTCTCAATGGCCTTGATGGAGACATGTAGTGATTGCGTGTGACTCGAGCTGATATTCCAGTGCTGATGTTCAGAGTTAAAGGTGTGTGTGTGTACGTGCCATCCTGGCCTCGGACAGGAACAAAGCCTCATTGTGTGTCCAGGTTGCAGTGGCCGCCTCACAGGATCATGTGCCTGAGTGTCAGTGGCTCGAAGGCAGCATCCACATTCCCAGGCTCCCTGTAGTCTCCCGCAGCAGGCTACACATAGCCCAGACAGACTCAGGCCTGCATGGAGGAATGCACCCTGCCTACACCAAGTAGTCCCAGATTCAAACCCCTAATAGTGCTCCTCACATTACCCCACTGCCGACTCACAAAAAGTAGGTTAATAAAATGCAGCCACTTTCCAAACTCATTCATTCAGCACCATACCAGTGTCCACATATATTTCTCTGATCTGTGGTTAAAATGATAAACTTCCTTAAAAAAATGATTCTCTGTGACATCACAGGGGAACATTTTCTTAATTCAAAAGGGATTTTTAAAACCTGCAACTAGTTTCTAGCCAGGGGGAGAGTATTTTCTTGCTCAAAAGTACGACGTTAGGGGGCGGAGCTAGCATGTTGGAGTGAACGGCTGTGCGTGAGAGGCTCCTGCAACTTTTTTGCGAAATAATCTAATTTAACCTACTTTATGGCACTTTTTACAACAAACGTTTCTTTCTAATACAAGATTGTAACTTTTTATATGAAAATGCCGAGTAATAAGCGACCAAAGGACAATAAATCCACAGCGGAGGCCTACTCCCCACTAAACAACGAGACAGACATGGCGGGAGGCACCTGCAACAACGTGACACTTACAGAACTTACCCGGGCTTGGGGGAGCTACGTGTTGCTATAGCTGAGGATCTTAAGACCACTATTGCTGAACTGGACACCAAAATCGAGAGCATCATTCGAACGGTCGCTTCGCATGGCCAGAGTATTGTGGACCTGGAGAAAGCTTCTGAATTCAACGCTGGTAGGATCGACGAGTTAGAGAAGCTATGCACGTCATTGCAGGATACTGTGCAGAGGCTTTCTGTGAAAGTGGTGGACCTGGAGGGCCGATCCAGACGTAATAACCTTTGCGTTGTTGGTCTGGCAGAGGGGGTAGAGGCGGGCTCTCGCCCCACCGACTTCTTCGCCAAGCTATTGAAGGATGCAATGGGATCGGATGTTTTGGATTCGGATCCCCAGCTGGACCGCGCACATCGCTCCCTTGTCCCAGTGCCTGGACCGGGCAAACGTCCTCGCCCAGTAATCATCTGTTGTCACAGTTTCAAGACCAAGGATCTTATCCTGCGTGAAGCTCGAATGAGGGGCAACCTGTCACATAAAGGGCATCCATTCCGTGTCTATGAGGATTATGCGCCCGATGTGGCAAAGCATCGCGCCGACTACAGAGATGTCATGACCAAACTCTACAAACTCCATCTTCGCCCAGCCTTACTCTTCCCTGCAAGGCTAAGAATTACCCCGCCTTCCGGTGAGAAGATTTGGCTCTCCTCGGTTTTGGACGCAGAGAAGTTTATCCGGGGATATACACCAATCCCCCGTACAGGTTAGAGTGCCTTGTTATTGCGTGTTAGGGTCTGCTCATGGACTCGAATCCATACTATACCATACTGGGTGAAAACGTATTAAACGGGCTCAACAAGGGCTACCGAACATGTAAAACGCTGAGCAGACCAAGGGATGGCGGTCAGAGCTCTCAATTAACGTTACATTCACTTTCATCCCGGCTGTGCTCAGCGATGCATATTTTTTACTTCCAGGTTTGATCACTGACACCTTCGGACGGATATACTTAGATTCCCCCACTTTTGTTTTGTTTCGTTATTTATTTTACAATCCTTACATTATTCTTACTACCATACCATTTATTTATTGCTTGCAGGGGACTGGGGGTGATGGTTGGGAGGGGGCAGACACCTGGTTAGCAGGTTGATGTTTTGTTCCGTTCTGCCTTTGTCTGGCCGTGGGCCTCTCTCCCGACTAGAGTCCCACCAGCCCGCTGTAGGGTTTATGTCTGTGTAGGTGTGCGTACATATAATTACTATTTGTACTTTATTACTACTTTCTCTTAATACTAAAATGCTATGTATGTGTATATTTTAAATCAGGGTAGATTGTTATTCTGGGGTATGAATGTTTGTATGTGTATGTGTGCATGTGGATGTATATACATACTCTTTAAATATATATTTTTATATGATTTTTTTTTTTTGTGTATGTATACATACATGTATATATGGATGTGTATATGTGTGTATGTATGTATGTATGTAAGTATGTGTGTGTGTGTATGTATATGTATGTATGTGTATATGTATATCTGTGTGTGTGTGTATGTGTATATGTATGTATGTGTATGTGTGTATGTATGTGTATATATATATATATATATGTATGTGTGTATGTATGTATGTGTGTGTGTATGTGTATACATATATATGTATGTATGTGTGTATGTATGTATATGTGTATGTATGTGTGTACGTGTGTATGTATGTATATATGTGTGTGTGTATGTGTGTGTATGTGTATATATGTATATATATATGTATATATATATATATGTATATATATATATATATATATGTATATATTTGTATTTATTTTTTATTAAACATATTTTGTTTATGGGGGGAACGTTTAATTTAACAAATCCTTGTTCCGATCTCCTGACCCACAGTATGTAAAGGTACGGCTGACTATGTCGGTTGCGGATGGTTTATTTTTTGACCGGCAGTGCTTAGCAATATAATCTTGAGGCTATATCTTGCTTATCTCTGGGATTGACCCAGGATGACGCTTAAATTCGCAATATGTTTAAGTTGCAACTTATTCTGTTTAGGTTTATTAGATGTTAACTGAACACTTAACTCGCGGGAGCCTCCTCAGTTCATATGTTAGTAGAAGTTCTAGGATAGTGAGAGGTGAACGTATAGTTGGGATTTTATTTTTGTTTTACCTCTTGTTCGAGGTCGCGCCGTGCTTTTTTGGCATCGGCCAGACAATGTGTTTATTATTTTTATTTTTCCTTTTTTTTCTCTCCTGTTTGTGCATGCCTGTTAAATGTGGGTTGATGGGGGGGGTAAGTGTTGGGGAAATTAGGGGAACAGGGTGGGAAGTAAAGGTGCTTGCAGGGGGGGAGGGGTGGGTTGGATACTGCTCGGGTGTAGGTGCTACATATGCTGATCGTGATGGTTTGGTGCGCTTTCTTACCTTTTTATCAAGTTACATGGTATGCAGGCCACCATAGCAACTACAAACGAGAGGAGGGCGGGGCTTACATTCACTTCCTGGAATGTCAAGGGTTTAAACGAACCAATTAAGAGGGGCAAGGTCCTAGCCCACTTGAAAGCACTCTCGTCTGATATTATATTTTTGCAAGAAACCCATCTGAAGAATAACTCTCATGGCAGACTTAAGTGTAGGTGGGTGGGGCAAGTGTATCACTCTAACTTCTCTGCCAAAACTAGAGGCACAGCGATTCTGGTACGGAAAGGAATTCCCTTTCTACATAAAACGACTATTGCGGATAAAGAGGGTCGGTATGTGATCGCAATAGGAGAAATCCACTCTACCTCAGTAACTCTACTAAATATCTATGGGCCAAACATTGACAACCCCTCTTTTTTCAAAAGAGTCCTTGCCCTGATTCCAGATATCTCCCATACTAACCTGGTCATTGGAGGGGACCTTAACTGTGTGCTAGACCAATATTTGGATAGATCCTCTACCCGGCGAACCCCTACCTCCTATTCAAGCGAATTCTTGAATACCTACATAAAAAAATCGAACTTATTTGATATATGGAGGATCGCTAACCCTACGGGTAGGGAATACTCCTTTTACTCTCATGTTCACAAGGTTTACACTCGAATTGACTACTTTTTGTTGGATGCTAGACTACTCCCCTATACCTGTAATGTGAGGTATCATGATATTATAATCTCGGACCACAGTCCACTCACCTTCTCCCTGAGATTGGGTGACATTGTACCAAACGAGAGGGTCTGGAGGTTGAATCCTCAGCTCCTCACAGAACCAACATTCTGTGAATATCTTAAAGACCAAATTACATTTTTCTTTGATACCAACGACAACACAGAGACCTCCCCAGCATTATTGTGGGAAACACTGAAGGCTTATCTGAGAGGCTGTATCATCTCCTTTCAGGCTGCCAGGAGTAGGCAAAACAGAGGAAAACTGGAAGAACTGGAGGGACAAATTCACTTACTGGATAGGGAGAATGCTAGCCACCCATCTATGGAGAAACATAAAAAAATTACCTCTTTAAAATTTGAATATAATCAGATTCTCTCAGCTAAAATTGCTAAATCTTTTCTCTATGCCAAGCAAAAATATTTTGAGTTTGGTGACAAACCACACAAATTACTCGCCAGACAACTTCGAAAAAATGTGAGTGACCGAATGATTCACAGGGTTAAATCTGCATCTGGGGAATTACTCTCTTCCCCCAAAGACATCAACGACAGATTCCGGCAGTTTTATGAGACTCTATATACATCTAAAGCGGATCCTAACCCCTTAATTATGCAAACATTTTTGGAGGACTGTAATCTTCCTGCCCTGAACCAGGAAGATTCTAACTTCCTGAATAAGGAAATATCTCTTGATGAAATTCGAGAAACAATTCAATCTCTAAAGAGTGGCAAGACCCCGGGCCCAGATGGATACCCTGGTGAATTCTATAAAACATTCAGCAACATGCTCTCTCCCTATCTGCACAAAATGTTGGTTCAGGCCAATGAGGATGGAGCTCTCCCTTCTACTTTGGACGAAGCGTTCATTACAGTTATACATAAGAAGGGTAAAGATCCAGAAGAGGTAGGGTCATACAGACCAATTTCTCTCCTTAATACAGACCAAAAGATTTTAGCAAAAACTCTGGCTAACAGGCTTAGCACTTTAATTGGCAAATTGGTCCATTCGGATCAGACCGGCTTTATCCCTAACAGAAACTCATTCTTCAATCTCAGGCGCCTCTTCAATATTATGTATTCTCAGAGGTTACCCAACGTGGACCTTGCCGTCATATCTCTTGACGCCGAAAAGGCCTTTGACCAAGTTGAGTGGCCCTATCTATTCAAGGTCCTACAGAAATGTAATATTGGAGATAGGTTCATAAATTGGATCCAGCTTTTATATAGGAACCCCTGTGCCAGAATACTCACTAACCAATCATTGTCGCCCCGATTTAACCTCAACAGGGGGACAAGGCAGGGTTGTGCGCTGTCGCCTATGCTCTTCGCCCTAATTATCGAACCGCTCGCTCAGACGATTAGATCTCATGCAGCAATACACGGCTATAATACTAAAGATACTCTAAATAAGATCTCCCTATACGCAGATGACATCCTCCTCTATGTAACAGAACCCCAGGCTAGTATCCCAGCTATTCTTGATGTGATCAATTTGTTTGGCACCTTCTCGGGATACAGAATAAATTGGAACAAGAGTGAATTAATGCCCATACGGTCGCAAAATACCTCCTGGCTAGAACACCTCCCATTTAAGTTATCTTCAGAAAAATTTACCTACCTAGGAATTGTAGTTACCAAACAATACTCCTTACTGTTTAAAGAGAATTTCCCCTCTCTGATACAAAAACTCAAAGCAAACATACTATTTTGGAGAACTCTCCCAATTTCTCTGCTCGGAAGAATTAATGCCATTAAAATGGTCTTCCTCCCACAACTGCTCTACCTATATCAGAACATCCCAGTATTCATACCTAAATCCTTTCATAAACAACTGGACTCAATTATCAATCCTTTCATCTGGGATTATAAAACACACAGGATAGGTAAAAAACACCTCTGTAAATCTAAGATGGAAGGAGGATTGTCTCTCCCAAATTTTATATTTTATTACTGGGCCGCTAACCTCCGCATTGTTACGTTTCTGCTGGATGACGTACTTCCGGCATCCAGCTGGCTCAGTATGGAGCGTGAGGAGTGTCACCCCTTCTCTATTGGCGCTGTGATTTTGTCGCCTGTCAATCTGGAGATGTCACTTTATTGTAACAATCCTATTATACATAGCACCGTTCGAATCTGGAAGCAAATTAAAGTCCACTTTGAGCTTAGACCAATGTCATTCATGCTCCCTGTCGCCAGGAATCCCTCCTTTGCCCCTTCTAACCTTGATAACACCTTTGAGCGATGGGGAGAGTTGGGGATAAGTACCATAGGGGATTTATACATAGAAGGGACCTTTGCTTCCTTTGAGTTGCTGAGGGAAACTTATAACCTTCCCAGAAGTAATTTTTTCAGATACCTACAAATTAGAGACTACGTTAGAAAACACCTCCCAACATTTGGGAATGCTAAACCTTCCATGTTTGACGGATGCATAAAAATATGCCCCACCTCCGATAAACTGATATCGCGTCTATATGATGCTTTTCAATCTGTTAGCACACCTTCCACTGATGCCATCAAGGCAAAATGGGAGGAAGAACTAGGGACTGACATCTCGGTGGCAGACTGGGAAGAGAGCTTGGAGTATATCCACACATGCTCCATTAATTCCAGACATCGTCTCATACAATTCAAGGTATTACACAGATTACACTATTCCAAAACTAAACTGCATAGGATATTTCCTGAGACATCCCCTACATGTGATAAATGTCAAGCTACGCAGGGTACACTACTCCACTGCTTTGCCCTATGCTCTAGCTTGCATGGTTATTGGAGTGGAATTTTTGGGATCCTCTCTGAAGTTTTGGAGACTTCAATAGATCCAGACCCGCTTCTGATAATCCTGGGAGTATCTGAGTCCCTAAACGGATTAACCTACCCCCAAAAACAACTAATCTCGTACGATCTCATCTCGGCAAAAAAACTAATCTTGTTGTTTTGGAAGAGGAGGGAAGCGCCCTCTACCAAATTATGGCTCAGTGAATTGGCAAACACTGTACACTTAGAAAGAATTAGATATATTCTGAACAATAAACTATCAACATTTGATCAAATCTGGCAGCCTTTCCTCTCCTACTTGGACGAGTCGGCGCTATGAATTTGTACTTATTAACGCACTCTCAATTGTAATATTTTAATCTACCTTTGGGCAGCATGTGCTGGCCCCGCCACCCGAGCAGTTGGGGGGGGGGGGGGGGGGGGGGGGGCATCTTCCCTCTTTCTTTCTACGTGTCCTTGTTTTGTATGTCGTGTTTTGTATTATTTGTTCTGCACCCAGGACTCTGGGTCTTGTTGTTCCTTTATGCTCTTTTATGTTTAGATGAGAATTGTATACCTGTCTTGTATTCCTTATACACCATTCTTGTGTGTGTTTAATAAAAATATTTGAAACAAAAGTACGACGTTATCACATATGTAGACGATGTTATGGCGCTGCAGAAAATGAAAATGTGGTGGATAGGGCTTTTCCTTAATACCATGACCTAAGACGCATGTTGGCATGTAACACTCTGATTATATATAGATATAGATTTATTTTTTTAATCAAAACAGCACGAAAGGGCATAAACTCAGACCAAGAGGAAGGCAAAATCCAGCGTCAACTATTTTTTGTTCTAGTTTATCCCCATCACGTAGTCCACAGATATTAGAAACACTGCCTGTCCCCATAAAAAAAAACTGCTCCATATTTAGATGTGCTTGTTTGTAACTTTGTTGGAGGCAAAGGACAAACTCTGGCTTGCAGACACAGGTCATGCTGGCTGAGTTCCCTAGGACAGCTCCTATGGACTGGGTGAATGGTATGTCTTGGAGGTTCAGACAATAGAGAGACTAGAGAGCCTGGCTGAGTTTCAAACTCATAGAAGACACAGCCTCGTCCACCTACCCTCGCCTTATGCCCTTGGGGGAATCCCCGGTCACCATCTTGGACGTCAGTCCAAACGATTAGCCAAACAAGGGAAAGTTCGCAGTGTAAGCCCCTCAGCCCTTGTTTTTGATCGAGTTTGCGAGTGTACAATTATGTTCACTTCGGGGCCCGAAACGCCCCATAATTAAATGTGATGATTGTACAAATGTTTAAAAAGTCAGCCAAAATGTAAAACCTCATCATTATAATGGAGAAGTCAACATACGAGTGTAAGTAAAAACAAATGTAAATAAATTAGAAATCATGCTACTAATGCACATGACGGCAGAAACACATCTCGTAAAACTAATTATGTTTTTGTTTGGCTATCTTTTGGAAATGGTAGAAATAAAACATTTTCCTTCTTCAGAAATTCCAACTAGGCAGGCTAACGTTAGTTAACCTGTTAGAGCTCTAGGGGCGCTATTTCATTTTTGGATAAAAAACGTTCCCGTTTTAAGCGCGATATTTTGTCACGAAAAGATGCTCGACTATGCATATTCTTGACAGTTTTGGAAAGAAAACACTCTGAAGTTTCAGAATCTGCAAAGATTTTGTCTGTAAGTGCCCCAGAACTCATTCTACAGGCGAAACCAAGATGATGCATCACCCAGGAATTAGCAGAATTTCTGAAGCTCTGTTTTCCATTCTCTCCTTATATGGCTGTGATTGCGCAACGAATGAGCCTACACTTTCTGTCGTTCGCCCAAGGTCTTAGCAGCATTGTGACGTATTTGTAGGCATATCATTGGAAGATTGACCATAAGAGACTACATTTTCCAAGTGTCCGCCTGGTGTCCTGCGTCGAATTCGGTGCGCAATTGCCAGCTGCTTCTACTTTACCATTTGATTCAGGGGAGAAAGCATGTGTCCAAGAACGATGTATCAATGAAGAGATATGTGAAAAACACCTTGATGATTGATTCTAAACAACGTTTGCCATGTTTTCAGTCGATATTATGGAGTTAATTTGGAAAAAAGTTCGCGTTTTGAGGACTGAATTTTCGGATTTTTTTTGGTAGCCAAATGTGATGTATAAAACGGAGCTATTTCTAATACACAAGGAATCTTTTTGGAAAAACTGAGCATCTGCTATCTAACTGAGAGTATCCTCATTGAAAACATCAGAAGTTCTTCAAAGGTAAATGATTTTATTTGAAGGCTTTTATGTTTTTGTTAATGTTGCGTGCTGGATGCTAACGCTAATGCTAACGCTAAATGCTAACGCGAAATGCTAACGCTAGCTAGCTACTTTTACACAAATGATTGTTTTCCTATGGTTGAGAAGCATATTTTGAAAATCTGAGATGACAGTGTTGTTTACAAAAGGCTAAGCTTGAGAGATGGCATATTTATTTCATTTCATTTGCGATTTTCATAAATAGTTAACGTTGTGTTATGCTAATGAGCTTGCTGATAGATTTACACAATCCTGGATACTGGGTTTTTTCATAGCTAAACGTGACGCAGAAAACGGAGCGATTTGTCCTAAACAAATAATCTTTCAGGAAAAACTGAACATTTGCTATCTGAGAGTCTCCTCATTGAAAACATCTGAAGTTCTTCAAAGGTAAATGATTTTATTTGAATGCTTTTCTGTTTTTTTGTGTAAATGTTGCCAGCTGAATACTAATGCTAAATGCTACGTTAGCCATCAATACTGTTACACAAATGCTTGTTTTGCAATGATTGAGAAGCATATTTTGAAAATCTGAGATGACAGTGTTGTTAACAAAAGGCTAAGCTTGAGAGCTAGCATATTTATTTCATTTCATTTGCGATTTTCATGAATAGTTAACGTTGCGTTATGGTAATGAGCTTGAGTCTGTATTCACGATCCCGGATCCGGGATGGGGAGATCAGAAAGGTTAACTAATTAAATTGCTAGCTATCATACAGTAGGTGTGATCAAGGATGATCAATGGAAACAGGATGCACTGGAGCTCAATTTTATATATCCTACCAAAGTGTGAATACTTATGTCATTATGGGATATTGTGTGTAGATTTTAGAATAAGGCCAGAACGTAACAAAATGTTGAAAAGGGATCTGATCACTTTCCGAATGCACTTGATTTTAGGGTGTGTCTATATGGGAAAATACACAGTTTAATCGATTGGTCAAAAGAAAAAGACCTCTCTTGGTGGACCAAGATTTTTTGTTGGGGACAGCCCTAGTAGAAATGTAGGAAATGATCTTCAGATGCCCCCAAAAAATCTGAGGCAGGACCCCCTGCCAGGTTATGTCACCCCCCACTTCTAAAACAAGAATTGCACCCCTGATTTTCCGTGCTATAGCATAGGCTATAAAAGGCCTGGGGAAGTTGTGTAAATCAGTAAAACCAGAGGAAGAGGCAAACTAGTATTCTTGGTGAATTTGCAAAGCATGCAAGATAGGAGATTTCCAAAACATATGAGCATGCTTCTGCCTCTCTCTCTGTCCCGCCTGCTCTGTCTCTGTGCTAATGATGCAAGTGTGTGTTCAGTCATAGGTCTGTTGCATGACAAATATCCTAGCCTATTAATGGCACTAATGTCGTCGAGGCAGTCTTGCTAGCACTGGGTAGCCTACTCTTCGTTTTTTCCACATGAAATAACAGTAGCCTGTATAGATTATGCTTTTCAAACATTATGGAGTAGCCCTTTGAAAACGACTTGGACACGGCATGTTTGTTTGTCTGTCAGGGTAAGCTACAGTAAGGTGTGTTTTTTGTTGTTAATGCCAACGGGAAACTAGGTTTGTTAACGAATCGGGTAGCTGCTGAAAATACATTTAACCGGTCATGCTTATCGGTCTATAGGTTAATCTGGAATTACATTGGTGCGTGTTTTGAGGAGCGACATAGCCTACCACCCGTCAGACAGCACGAGAATAGCTCATCAAAAGACTGTAGGCTACTGTAGTGAAACCTGCTTTTGTTTGCTCAGCTATTGAGTATCAAATATCAATTCTAAATGCAATCGCGTTTTAAAAATTGTGGCCACGATTAAAAAGGAGCTATTTTTAGTTCTCAATCTCAACTCGTAAAGCGCGCCTCCCATTCGGATGCACAGGCCTGTTTACCTTTGACTATCAGCGCGTTACCCACCACATTGCAATGTGCGCTTGAGGCCTTAACGTTTCACTTTACTTCAAATGAGGCATGTCATGCCTTGCTTCAAAGTAGCCTTGTGAAAATCCATCCATAGAAACGGACGCAAATATTTTATAATGACTTTCTCATGCCAATAACCAGCATTTCTCTCCTGTTCTATTGGTTTTCATATTAACTTTCGTTGTCCATAAATCAAAGGCACAATCCTAGTCATATTAGCAACTCATCGTAGTAGCTGCCATTAGATTGCCCATATTTCTAAGTTTCTAACGGAGATGTTCATCTCTGTCACATATGGAACTGCTCGCATTGGGTGCGCAGTTTATAACTATTTTCCGCGAATTACTTTTGGGCAAACGTTTGAGAGATACATTTTATTAGCTGCTTCATTACAGGAGTTGTATGTTCAATAATAGCCTTTTGACTGTAAAACGATAGGCTTGCTATTATTGCATGTTTCCATGCTCTTAATAAAACCATGTCCGGTCCTTGTATGCATGCATAGTATCAGAGAAGAAGAGGCGAAGCAAGAGGTTTCTCTCGCCAAAATCTGTCCAAAATAAGTCCAATGCATTTCTATGGTCTTATTTTTAAACTTGTCGCCTGTCTTCCGCATTGGGACCACTCCCATTGTTAGGGCGGAAACATACTGTAATGAAACAAGCAGGGAGCAGGTCTCGAACCCTCGACCTTATAGTCCGAAGTCCAGCGAGCTATCGACTGTGCCCCAAAAGCATGCACAAGTGGCAGAGTCGATATCGGCGTTTATAAAACCCAGGGTCGTTACACTACGCATCTCGTTATTATATAGCCTACAGATCTCTGATAGTATTTTCTATTGGTAATGCCATTTTACTGTTAGGAATCGTTTTTGTTTTTTTATACCATTTGTGACTGTTTAACTAGCTATTAGCATTAGTGGCTAACACGATTTAGCTTCACTAAGAAAATACAAACTGTGTTTCTTACGTCTGCAAACAGCTAAACAAATATTGTAATTATAGAAGCTTGTGGATTTATATTAAGATCAAAGTGGAAACAACATCGTTGTCATCAACATTGTTGCATGTCCTGTGGGGACGAGGTTTGTGTGGAAAACAGCATGGAGAGAGAGGGATGACTCACGTAGCGGTGTAAACTATAAAGATGGACGTTGCACACGGGGTATCACGTTTACCAAACCAAAATTTAAATACCGTTATAGAAGGTAAAGTAAAAACCCAAACCGGTCCGTGTATAAATACCGGTCACAAGATCTTGTGATACATGGCCCCATCCATCCTCCCCTCAATACGGTGCAGTCGTCCTGTCCCCTTTGCAGAAAAGCATCCCCAAAGAATGATGTTTCCACCTCCATGCTTCACGGCAGGGTTGGTGTTCATGGGGTTGTACTCATCCTTCTCCTTCCTCCAAACACGGCGAGTGGAGTTCTATTTTTGTCTCATCAGACCACATGACCTTCTCCCATTCCTCCTCTGGATCATCCAGATGGTCATTGGCAAACTTCAGACGGACCTGGACATGCGCTGGCTTGTGCAGGGGGACCTTGCGTGCGCTGCAGGATTTTAATCCATGATGGCGTAGTGTGTTACTAATGGTTTTCTTTGAGACTGTGGTCCCAGCTCTCTTCGGGTCATTGACCAGGTCCTGCCGTGTAGTTCTGGGCTGATCCCTCACCTTCCTCATGATCATTGATGCCCCACGGGGTGAGATCTTGCATGGAGCCCCAGACCAAGGGTGATTGACCGTCATCTTGAACTTCCATTTTCTAATAATTGTGCCAACAGTTGTTGCCTTCTCACCAAGCTGCTTGCCTATTGTCCTGTAGCCCATCCCAGCCTTGTGCAGGTCTACAATTTTACCCCTGATGTCCTTACACAGCTCTCTGGTCTTGGCCATCGTGGAGATGTTGGAGTCTGTTTGATTGAGTGTGTGGACAGGTGTCTTTTATACAGGTAACGAGTTCAAACAGGTGCAGTTAATACAGGTAATGAGTGGAGAACAGGACGGCTTCTTAAAGAAAAACTAACAGGTCTGTGAGCCGGAATTCTTACTGGTTGGTAGGTGATCAAATACTTATGTCATGCAATAAAATGCAAATTAATGACTTAAAAATCATACAATGTGATTTTTTGGATTTTTGTTTTAGATTCCGTCTCTCACCGTTGAAGTGTACCTATGATAAAAAAATTACAGACCTCTACATGCTTTGTAAGTAGGAAAACCTGCAATATCGGCAGTGTATCAAATACTTGTTCTCCCCACTGTATATCCATAAAAATGATGCCAGCTGATTCATGATTTCGACTGGCTGAGAAACGTTGCCTGCCTGTCTGTCTCGTCCCGACACGTTCATTACTATAGGACAGCTGGAGATAGAATTTGAATATTGAAACAATGTTGCAAATGACAGAGACCTACATACAGCAAGGTTTATAAATAATCTCCGCTGTTGAAAACTAAATGTTAGTCCAAAAGAAATGTGAGATAATATCTAGATGCTTTTTATAGTGGCGAGCAAGTTTATAAATTGCTTGGCTGGGCTGATGAGTCAGTGGATTGCGCAGTCAGATGGAACAGAGTAAATAAGCATTTTAACGTCATAGATATAGCCGGTGGTAACTTGTGGAATAGACACCGGGTGGAATGCGGTTTTAACCAATCAGCATTCAGGATTAGACCCACCCGTTTAATTAAAACTAGGCAACCAGAACTGTCAACCAAATATTTTCAAACTGCTGCTGGCACCCTGCATGCCTCTCCTGAAAATGTACTTTGAAGTTTGTTAAATACTGACTAACCAAGACATGTAGTAGAAATAAAAAATCTAGCTACCATATAAAACGGCATGAAAACAGCAGCAGCCCATCAATCAGCGACACTTGTTAAGTTTGTTTACAGAACTTTTGACGCTGGAGCAGAATGATGTCTGAAAGGGTAGACCTGATGCAGCACTTTTTTTTTTTAATTGTCTGAAAGTGTATCAATTGTCACTATTGACATGTTACTGTAGCTGTGTTCTGTCTGTAAAGGGTTGCAGTAGATATAACTTCATTGCCTGGCCCAAGCGTACATACAGTGGGGCAAAAAAGTATTTAGTCAGCCACCAATTGTGCAAGTTCTCCCACTTAAAAAGATGAGGCCTGTAATTTTCACCATAGGTACACTTCAACTATGACAGACAAAATGAGAAGAAAAAAAATCCAGAAAATCACATTTTTTATCCCAAATGTATTTGGGATTGTATAAATGGATGAACAATTCTACAGATTTTTTATCCCAAATGTATTTGGGATTGTATAAATGGATGAACAATTCTACATTAAACACTGCATGGCGAATAATTATGACCACGCCATATGTTTGGTGAATAGGCCTAGGCTTATTGATTCTGATGAAAACACGCTCTTGTCCTTATTAAACTAATATTTTTTTGCATATTTTCAGTGTGGAACCTCCTTGAAATGCTTCTTACGAAGCCACACCTTCGTTGCCCGGGCGGTGTGTTTGGGATCATTGTCATGCTGAAAGACCCAGCCACGTTTCATCTTCAATGTCCTTGCTGATGGAAGGAGGTTTTCACTCAAAATCTCACGATACATGGCCCCATTCATTCTTTCCTCCAAAACAATGGCGCCGCAGAAGGGGCAGAAGGCGCGGTCTTCTGGTCAGGCTCCGTAGATGGGCACATCGCCCACCACTCCCGAGTATACTACTTGCCAATGTCCAGTCTCTTGACAACAAGGTAGATGAAATCCGAGCAAGGGTTGCCTTCCAGAGAGACATCAGAGATTGCAACATTCTTTGCTTCACGGAAACGTGGCTCACTCGGGATACGTTATCAAAGTCGGTACAGCCACCTGGTTTCTTCACGCATCGCGCCAACAGAAACAAAAAAAGACAGAAACAAACTCTCTCTGGTAAGAAGAAGGGCTGGGCCTTATGATCACACCACGACTCGTTAATCATAACAACATAGAGGAACTCAAGTCCTTTTGTTCACCTGACCTTGAAATCCTGACAATCAAATGCCGACCACATTATCTACCAAGAGAATTCTCTTCGATTATAATCACAGTCGTGTATATGCTCCCCCAAGCAGACTCTTCGACGGCCCTGAAATAACTTTATTGGACTCCATGTAAACTGAAAACCACATATCCCGAGGCTGCATTAATTGTAGCAACGGGAATTTAACAAGGCTAATCTGAAAACAAGGCTCCCTAAATTTTATCAGCATATCGAATGCGTGACCCAGGCTGTCAAATTCCCGGATCATTTTTACTCTATCTTCCACAACGCATACAAAGCCCTCCTTTCGGCAAAACTGACCACAACTCCATTTTGTTGCTCCCAGCCTATAGACAGAAACTAAAAGAGGAAACTTCCGTGCTCAGATCTGTCAAATCTGATTCCATGATTTAAGATTTCTTCGATCACGTGGGCTGGGATATGTTCCGGATAGCGTCGAACAACATTGATGTATATAATGATTCAGTGAGCGAATTTATTAGCAAGTGCATCGGTGATGTTGTACCCATGGCGACTATTAAAACCTTCCCCAACCAGAAACAAGTGCATCGGTAATGTTGTACCCACGGCAACTATTAAAACCTTCCCCAACCAGAAACCGTGGATTGATGGCAGCATTCGCGCAAAACTGAAAGTGCGAACCACTGCTTTTAATCAGGGCAAGGTGACCGGAAACATGACCGAATACAAAACAGTTGAACTATTCCCTCCACAAGGCAATCAAACAAGCTAAGCGTATAGAGACAAAGTAGAGTCGCAATTCAACGGCTCAGACACGAAAGGTATGTGGCAGGGTCTACAGTCAATCACGGACTACAAAAAGAAAACCAGCCCCGTCGCGGACCCCGATGTCTTGCTCCCAGACAAACTGAACATCTTTGCTCGCTTTGAGGACAATACAGTGCCACCGACACGGCCCGCTACCAAAACCTGCGGGCTCTCCTTTACCGCAGTCAACATGAGTAAAACATTTAAAACGTGTTAACCCTCGCAAGGCTACCGGCCCAGACGGCATACCTAGACACGTCCTCAGAGCATGCGCTGACCAGCTGGCTGGTGTGTTTACGGACATATTCAATCAATCCCAATCCCAGTCTGCTGTTCCCACATGCTTCAAGAGGGCCACCATTGTTCCTGTTCCTAAGAAAGCTAAGGTAACTGAGCTAAACGACTATCGCCCCGTAGCACACACTTACATCATCATGACGTAAGTGAGGGTCTCGACCCCACCCTGTGCAACTGGGTCCTGGACTTTCTGACGGGACGCCCCCAGGTGGTGAGGGTAGGAAACAACATCTCCACCCCGCTAATCCTCAACACTGGGGCCCCACAAGGGTGCGTTCTCACAGCCCTCTCCTGTATTCCCTGTTCACCCATGAATGCTTGGCCATGCAGGCCTCCAACTCAATCATTAAGTTTGCAGACGACAATACAGTGGTAGGCTTGATTACCAACAACGACGAGACGGCCTACAGGGAGGTGGTGAGGGCCCTCGGAGTGTGGTGTCAGGAAAATAACCTCACACTCGACGTCAACAAAAGGAGATGATCGTGGACTTCAGAAAACAGCAGAGGGAGCACCCCCAGGACAGTAGTGGAGAGGGTGGAAAGTTAAGTTCCTCGGCGTACACATCACGGACAAACTGAAATGGTCCACCCACACAGACAGCATGGTGAAGGCGGCGCAACAGCGCCTCTTCAACCTAAGGAGGCTGAAGAAATTCGTCGTCACCAAAAACACTCAAACTTTTACAGATGCACAATCGAGAGCATCCTGTCGGGCTGTATCACTGCCTGGTACGGCAAATGCTCTGCTCACAACCGTAAGGCTCTCGAGAGGGTGTTGAGGTCTGCACAACGCATCACTGGGGGCAAACTCCTCGCCCTCCAGGACATCTACAGCACCCGATGTCACAGGGAGGCCAAAAAGATCATCAACAAGCCAATGCCTGTTCACCCCGCTATTATCCAGAAGGCGAGGTCAGTATAGGTGCATCAAAGCTGGGACCGAGAGACTGAAAAACAGCTTCTATCTCAAGGCCATCAGACTGTTAAACAGCCATCACTAACATTGAGTGGCTGCTACCAACATACTGACTCAAATATCTAGCCACTTAATAAAAAATGGGATGTAATAAATGTATCACTAGTTACTTTAAACAATGACACTTTAGATAATGTTAACATACCCTACATTACTCATCTCATTTGTATATACTGTACTCTATACCATCTACTGCATCTTGCCTATGCCCTTCAACCATCACTCACCCATATATTTATATGTACATGTTCTTATTCATTCCTTTACACTTGTGTGTATAAGGTAGTTGTGAAATTGTTAGATTATTTGTTAGATATTACTGCACGGTCAGAACTAGAAGCACAAGCATTTCGCTACACTCGCATTAACATCTGCTAACCATGTGTATGTGACCAATAAAATTTGATTTGATTTTGAAGAGCTACGACGCTAATATCACTGAGTAGACTGTCATTGATCCACAATCCATAGGTAAGACTGTACAGTGAAATAAGTATGCCAACCCAATGCATATCTGAAGTATAATACATCCAGTGTGATTTCAGATGTCAAATTAACAAATTGTCTTTTGTTGATTTTGTAACATTCCAACCTCATTTAGCATGATCTATTCAATTATGGCATAATTCTACTATTTGTATTCATTTGCATCACTGTCAATACTTTTATTTTGAAGGCTAACCGCAAAGTCCACTATTGTGGCTAATTCTTATTGTGGCTAGCTTCACATAGATGGGTCCGACCACCATTAATCAAATAAGAACTGTCTTATAAATTAGGGTTATTTTAGATGACACCTAGCTATATAGTTAGCTAGCTAACTCTATACCTACAGAAACATATGTCGTTATCCCATGTTTCTGGAGAAGAACATTGTTTGCATCCATGAGCTAGCTAGCTTTTTCTTTATGACCAGCACTGTAGGAGCACGAGACCACTTTACCAGAATCATAGCATACGTATCGATGAATCGTTGTGACATATGAAAGTGTAATCAATGGGTAATAACTACGTAAAGAATGTATGAACGTGTTAAATTATTATGTGACGTGTAGTCAAATTCAAGTCCTGGATGGTCAAATACTGTTATTTGACACATGCAAAGACCCTTACGGCCTACCCCAGCAAAACCCGGACAACGCTGGGCCAATTGTGCACAGCCCTATGGAACTTCCAATCACAGCCAGATGTGATACAACCTGGATTCGAACCAGGGACTGTAGTGATGCCTCTTGCACTGATATGCAATGCCTTAGACCGCTGTGTCCATGTGTGTGTGTGTTAACTATTTAGCTGTACTAGAATGCTTAAAACGGCCGCAATTAAAAAAATATATAGGAAAATATTGGATATCGGTCAAAAATGTCATATTGGTGCTTCCCTAATACTTCCATATTTCCAAGTCATATTCTTGAAGATTAAGGTGTATAACATTTATTGACTGGAATTCTGTTAGACTTTGGTTAACGTAAAGATATAATTAAATCGTATTATTATATGTAGTAGAAAGCGATCGGTTAGAAGAAGCCTACATAACCAACCCATAAAGTAACATTTAAACATCCATATATGGCCAGCTATGTAAACTTTAACATAGATTTTTCCTGCAATAGATGTCGTTCAATTGGTAACATACGTTTGTCTTCTTCTAATGCCTCTTAAGGGGAAAGTAATCTAAATTAACAGAAAGTAATCAGATTACGTTACCGAGTTTGGGTAAGCCAGAAGTTACATTAGTGATTACAATTTGACAGGTAACTTGTAGTGGATTACATTTAGAAAGTACCAGCGTTGAGATTGCCTGCAATGACAACAAGCTTAGTCCGACGATGCTGTGACACACCGCCCCAGACGGACCCTCCACCTCCAAATCGATCCCGCTCCAGAGTACAGGCCTCGGCGTAACGCTCATTCCTCCGACGATAAACGCAAATCTGACCATCACCCTTGGTGAGACAAAACCGCGACTCGTCAATGAAGAGCACTTTTTGCCAGTCCTGTCTGGCAAAAAGTCTGGTCCAGCCCATAGGCGACGCTGTTGTCTGTGATATCTGGTGAGGACCTGCCTTACAACAGGCCTACAAGTCCTCAGTCCAGCCTCTCTCAGCTTATTGCGGACAGTCTGAGCACTGATTGAGGGATTGTGCGTTCCTGGTGTAACTCGGGCAGTTGTTGTTGCCATCCTGTACCTGTCCCGCAGGTGTGATGTTAGGCTGTACCGATCCTGTGTAGGTGTTGTTACATCTGGTCTGCCACTGCGAGGACAATCAGCTGTCCGTCCTGTCTCCCTGTAGACAATCTGCAGGCCTTATGCCTCCTTGCAGCATGCCTAAGGCACGTTCACGCAGATGAGCGGGGACCCTGGGCATCTTCCTTTTGGTGTTCTTCAGAGTCAGTAGAAAGGCCTCTTTAGTGTCCTAAATTTTCATAACTGTGACCTTAATTGCCTCCCGTCTGCAAGCTATTAGTGTCTTAACGACCGTTCCACGGGTGCATGTTCATTAATTGTTTATGGTTCATTGAACAAGCATGGGGAACAGTGTTTAAACCCTTTACAATGAAGATCTGTGAAGTTATTTGGGTTTTTATGTATTATAGACAGGGTCCGAATTTAATGAATTTAAGCATGAGGCAGAAGTAATGCAGTGCGACTTAAGTTTCACCATTAGCTGGAAGAGGAGGGACGGTGAGTGGGGTGAGAGGCACTCTCACCACTGCTCCCTCCCTCCCCTCAGACTGACCATCAGATGCAGGCCAACAGTCCAGTAAAAAAATGAACTAATTATTATACTTACTCAGCTGTGGCTCACAAGTAATAGAACAAATGATCTATTCCCAGTGTGATCATATACCTAAAATGTTTTAATAACCATTTCAAAATGTTCTGAGAAGAACATTGGCAGGGCAATACAAGCGTAGCCAATATGCAGTGATAATGTATTGGGCCTATGGCCTACTGCACAAACCTCATTGCTACAGAACAGCTTTTAATTGGTTAATGCCGCATAGGCTTATGTTTTTAATTCATATCTGAGCGGTGGATCTCATTGTCCAATTTGACTCATAGTGATCTTGACTCAAAATGTTGGTGACCACTCGATTTAAAAAGCTTACAAACAGGGTTGTCAAAACTATTTTATACTTTATTTTTTTGTTTATAAAAAAACAATAATTTAACCCTAAACGTAAATGATCTGAAAACACCAGATTTTTTTCATATTTGCATATGTTGTAGCTTAGACCTCATTTTACATCTGAGGTTTTTGTGTAGTGCCCACCATTGTTTGAGGCACAACATGCTATGCTCTTGAATAGAGGGTGTGGTGTGAAGGGTTGGTGTCTCCTAGATACGCTGGGTAAACAACAGAATTCCCAGCTCAATGAATCTCAAGGAAGGTCCCAATTAATGAACCAACTCCCTGGAAACCAGCGCTTGGATTGGAGGGAAGGAAAAGATGCAGCCAGCAACATCCATGATTAGACTGACACTATGGCTTGAGCTGGAGGACTGAGTGACTGAATGACTAAGTATTGATTATTCTTTCCTTCAGTATGACCAAGCTTATCTGGGGCAGAAGATAACATGCAGCTTCCTGTATTGAATATCAGTGGAAACTGTTACAAAACCACTACTAGCTAGTCTATGCAGATATGCTATAATCTGGCATTAAAGCTTTGACTGCATTGACCCTCGTGTGTTTATGTGATTGTGAATCGAGCCTTTTGGAGATAGGCGAGGCCAGAGCAATACAGTTCGTGAAGCGATGTAATGCCATTGAGTAACACTGATGTGGTACAGTTTAACAAGATCGTGGCACTAAAAATCAGGCTCCCAGTGAAACTCCATGAATTGCTATTATGAAGCCAGTATAATTACAGTAGTGGCTCCACACACCCATCCAGAACGACTCAGAAGAGGATCACGGCCAGGAAGCCCACTTCCCCAGTGTGTGAGCGTGTGATGTCCCATAGATAAGTACACGATCTTCCATCTACATGTGTTTAAATTAGTGCCGTTTTCAGTCCAGAACATGTTCTTTCTACCTGGTTTGTGCACTGAAACACTCCAATAAAGCCCACAGATAGGAACTCCATGAAGTCCATGTGAAAAACCAGTGTGTGTATTTAGTCTCTTCAAGAGGGGAGCTCTCTAATGAGCGGTCATACCCTAGCCTCCAGGCATAGCCTGTCTTCGTGCCCACACAAGAAACGCTGCCCTGTCCTTGACCCCTCAAGTCCCAACACACCAGTTCAGCTGTGACACACAACTCTCCTTCTCACACTCTGCTCTGAGAATCACTCATTACGACCCCATCTAACCATCTGCCACGACACTGCCTGCCTGCAGACCAGACCAGCACAGATCTAGGATCAGCTTCACTCCCAAATCCTAACCTTAACCATTAGCGGGGGAAAATACTAACCCAAGATCAGCATCTAGGGAAAACGTCACCCTATACTGACCAGCCGGCCTCTGATATAAGTGGTGAGAAGGATTATGAGGAACTAGAGGGCGTCAGTCTGTGCGTAAATGAAAATGCCCCAACGGTGCACATACTTTGACATTATCATCATCCATTTTTGGTGTAAGTGCTGACAACAAAGAGAGAGGTAAGGGGCTAGCTGGGGGTCGAACAGGGTCTCAGCACAGTCAAGGCTTGCCTCAGTACAGCAGGTTAACGTGTGCACTTTAGTGTAGTGGCTGCCAGAACTTCTAAGCTCTATGTCAGGGCCCTCCAGCAGCTGCACTGTCCAGGACTAACAGGATGGGACTAACAAAGGACAAGGAGCAAGAGAGGCTGGGAGGGAGGAGACCCTTAAAATTCCATCGCTTAAAAAACACTCAAGAAATCTGTCATTCATTTTGACATTTTTGCAGAGGAGAGGTTAGTCGTGGATTTTTACATCTAACTAAGATGTTTGGTGCAGTATTTCTCAATGAAAAACCACGAAAACCAGTCGTTTCATTGAATGACAAAGACTATTGAAGAATCCTTACTGTTGACCAATGGTATCCACATTATCATAAAAGTGTTACATCTGCAAACATGCACTAACCCCTCAAACATTATGCTGTCTAGTTGAGTATTGACAGCCTTCCTGTATAATTTCCAAAGCATATAGTGTAGGCTGAGTGGTCTTCCTGGGTCCTATGTTGGGCGGGATTAACCATCTTATTACCAAACAGGGCTGATTAAACCATGCAACTCTTTGAATAGCTATGTCTAAATTAGAGGTCGACCGATTATGATTTTTCAACGCCGATACCGATTATTGGAGGACCCAAAAAAAAAGCCAATACCGATTAATAAGCCGATTCCTTTTTTATTTTTTACATTTGTAATAATGACAATTACAACAATACTGAATGAACACTTATTTTAACTTAATATAATACATCAATAAAATCAATTCAGCCTCAACTAAATAATGAAACATGTTCAATTTGGTTTAAATAATGCAAAAAAAACAGTGTTGGAGAAGAGAGTAAAAGTACAATATGTGCAATGTAAGAAAGCTAACGTTTAAGTTCCTTGCTCAGAACATGAGAACATATGAAAGCTGGTGGTTCCTTTTAACATGAGTCTTCAATATTTCCAGGTAAGAAGTTTTAGGTTGTAGTTATTATTAGGAATATTTCTCTCTATACCATTTGTATTTCATTAACCTTTGACTATTGGATGTTCTTATAGACACTTTAGTATTGCCAGTGTAACAGTATAGCTTCCGTCCCTCTCCTCGCTCCTACCTGGGCTCGAACCAGGAACACAACAACAGCCACCCTTGAAGCAGCGTTACCCATGCAGAGCAAGGGGAATAACTACTCCAAGTCTCAGAGTGAGTGACGTTTGAAACGCTATTAGCGCGCACCCCGCAAACTAGCTAGCCATTTCACATCGGTTACTAATCTCGGGAGTTGATAGGCTTGAAGTCATAAACAGCTGCTGGCAAACGCACGAAAGTGCTGTTTGAATGGATATTTATGAGCCTGCTGGTGCCTACCATCACTCAGTCAGACTGCTCTATCAAATCATAGACTTAGTTATAACATAATAACACACAGAAGTACGAGCCTTAGGTCATTAATATGGTCAAACACAGAAACCATCATCTCGAAAACAAGACGTTTATTCTTTCAGTGAGATACGGAACCGTTCCGTATTTTATCTATCGGGTGGCATCCATAAGTGTAAATATGTCTGTTACATTGCACAACCTTCAATGTTATGTCATAATTACGTAACATTCTGGCAAATTAGGCGGCCCAAACTGTTGCATATACACTGACTCTGCGTGCAATGAACGCAAGAGAAGTGACACAATTTCACCTGGTTAATATTGCCTGCTAACCTGGATTTCTTTTAGATAAAAATGCAGGTTTAAAAATATATACTTCTGTGTATTGATTTTAAGAAAGGCATTGATGTTTATGATTAGGTACACATTGGAGCAACGATACGCACCGCATCGATTATATGCAACGCAGGACACACTAGATAAACTAGTAATATCATCAACCATGTGTAGTTAACTAGTGATTATGATTGATTGATTGTTTTTTATAAGATAAGTTTAATGCTAGCTAGCAACTTACCTTGGCTTACTGCATTCGAGTAACAGGCAGTCTCCTCGTGGAGTGCAATGAGAGGCAGGTGGATAGAGCGTTGGACTAGTTAACTGTAAGGTTGCAAGATTGAATCCCCCGAGCTGACAAGGTGAAAATCTGTCGTTCTGCCCATGAACGAGGCAGTTAACCCACCGTTCCTAGGCCGTCATTGAAAATAAGAATGTGTTCTTAACTGACTTGCCTAGTTAAATAAAGAAAAAGGTCAAATCGGTGTCCAAAAATACCGATTTCCGATTGTTATGAAAACTTGAAATCGGCCCTAATTAATCGGCCATTCTGATTAATCGGTCAACCTCTAGTCTAAATGTCTCCTACATTCTGCCAGCTTTGCACCTTACCCAGGCTCCGGTTGTGTGAAACCCCCTGGAGTAAGGAGGCCGGCTTAATTAAAGTATAATGAGAATTAGAGCGCCTTCATTTTAATACTGCCAAAAATAGTGAAGTTTGATTAGTTGAAGAAAAATGTGCCTCTGTTGGAAGTTCTCGGGAACATGCACATTTGTATGTAGCTTCTCTGTGTTTGTCGATGTGTGATTGTCTCTAGTGTGCACCACGTAAAACGGTGTGTGCGTGCGTGGCTTAGTAGCAGGCGTAAAGGTCTCTGTGTGTGTGGCCCGTTCAGCCAGGAATGTAGACTAACTAGGATCAGTGTGGTTGAGGGAGAGTTCAGGCGCACAGACGGCAGGGCAGGCAGATTGCTTCAGATTCCAGTCATTCCTGCATTTCCTCTTGCTGGCATCATGTACTACAGAGCTCAGAGGGCCATGCTGGGTTAATTACTCACAGTATACACACTCCTACTCAGAAAGATACAATACAGTACTTAGTCACTCACAAGCCTGGCTTAAGCCACCTCTCAAACAGAAAAGTAGGAGAGAATAATAGTTGTTTGCAAAAGTTAACTCTTACTGTAGTACTACAACAAAATGTGTTGGATTAAAAACAATGCTGTACACCCTGTCAACACTTTTCAGGAATAACTCTAGCTGCCCTTTTCAAACCATTTTGAACAGATTTCCAAGAACCAGAGTGAACAACTGTGACGTAGCGGGACACAGACATTATGCAAAAGGGTTCAGTGCTCAGAGCAAAACACTTTCATTGCAGTGTTCTTGCTACAATGGTACAGGATTTATGGGTGGGCTCTATTGTGTGATCACAGAAAATCAATGGCATATCTCCTGCCCATCTCATTAGTTGATGCTTATTATTCATGGACGCTTATAAGCTACTCTGAGCCAAAAATATAAACGCAACATGCAACAATTTCAAAGACTTCGGTTACACGTCATAATAGGAAATCAGTCAACTGAAATAAATTAATTAGGCCCTAAGCTATGGATTTCAAAAGTGGCAATACAGAGGGCCCTCTGGGTTAAACTGAGGACAACAAATACTTTGACATTAAAATTGTCTTTAAATACCCAAACCAACGCACAGAGAAACAAAGAGCGTGAGAGAATGGTGTCACATTGCGAGGCCACCATGAGTCCATGTCCCCCAATCCCTGGCTCTGTGTAGTTAGCTAGTGGTCCTATGGCACATCATTCCTATCGGTGCGCACCATCCATGCACACAGATGCTCTCTGCTATCGCTAACACCAGCCTCCCGCCACCACCGCCATTGCCCATTGTGACTAAGGGGCAGAGTGCAGGAGGAAAGTCTTGAGATTTACAAGAGGCATAATTACTATCAGGCTGGTTTCGGTGTCATCTGTTTACCAGGGAAAAAAAGGTACGACTTCTACGGGAGGGTTAGTCTGCGCACACGCACCACACCTGCAGCAGTATCTCCCTAGGGCTTGCAGGGCTCTTAGCACCAAGACAACCTCCCTGGCTGGATGTTCTCCACCCGACACCATCACTCAGCCTGTCTGGCTGCTCTGTGGTCTGGGGGGGGGGGGGGGGGGGGGGGGGGGGGGTTAATCCATCTCCGGAATAAATAAAAAACATCTCCAAATGGAATGGTGGGGCAGGATGTGGGACCAGCTGGTCATCATCTCAGACAAAGGAACCTGTTGAATGTGCTATTGCATTAGAGGGACCTCTACCTCTTCACAATGCTTCTCCACTGGCTCCTCACTTCTGGTTACCTTTCACATACTTGGCTCTTCTCAGAAGTGGGACACAGCTTTCGGATTGTGCACACACACACAATGAGGACGTCCGACTTTGATTTGACTTAAGGATTGGCCAGTGCAGACTTCTCTCTCAGCAGCAGTCTCAATGTCAGCCTTGAGAGATCCATAAAACCAAACTACATCAAAAGAAATGCAGACTAAAAGGAAGAGTCCTTTGGAAAACTTTCCCATGCTTCTGGGAAACTTACTGCCTTGAGAGACAGACGGAGCCAGGGGACGGGGGGGAACTAATGTGGGTTTACCGCAGGGAGGACCAGTGGCAGGTGTGATTTATCACCAGTCATGGCCTAGTTCAGCTAACAGAGTCACAGAGGCTGGAATAGAGGGGAAAATACAAATCTGTACAGCACTTTATGGAATCAGGATCTGCACAGTGTAGGCCTAGGCTAGGTCTAGAGATTCTGGCAGAGAACCACTTCTTATGCCTGGCCAGACATTAGGATATACTTTAATGCTGAACTTCTGGGGGGGAGTTCTGTATATTTTTAAGTGGAGCCCCTGTGGGTCATTAAAGATGATACTTTCTGGGAGAGGGCTAGGTTGGAAGTGGTTTCATTTTGAAGGCATGTTCCTCCTGAAATATTAAAGGGAAGATGTACACCTCCATCAGGTTAAAGGGTGGGAAAAGGGATGAATGGATATGTGGTTGTTCGGATCTCACATCTGCAAACAAAACACAATGCTGATGTGTGTGAAAGACTGACTGCTCTTCGCTCAAACAAATGACTCATATCGGTAAAAGAAAAACAATGGAAACGGTTACATGGCATTCAGTAATAGCAGAGCCAAGTGGACCCAAAGTCCATCCGGGTGCATTGTTTTCATGGTGTGAATTGTTTGTCAATGTTTCGCTATTAGGGATGTAACGATTCACCGATTCGCATCGGTCTCGATTCAAAATGTTTAAGATTTGACTATTGGTCCGCAGATCCCAAACGGATCCAGGTATAGCATGCATCAGTCAGAAATCGATTCGAAAGTTACAAATCGCAATTCACTAACCTTTTGCTCATGTTACTTTCTACCTTTAGAAAATACATCATATTTTGTGACAACTGACGCTTCTGCTTCATCAATGTCGAACTAAGCATGTAATTGTGTTGTTAGTCATTGATCTACAAGTCATTTTGCATGCCAAACAACCCAAGGAAATATCAGTAGCCTACTCAAACTGCCCTGACTTGATGCACTGCCCCACCCCGAAATATCAGCAGCATACCCCGCTTTGCGCACTGTCCCACTTTGTCTTTGCAGCATGCAGCAAAGTGCCTTGTCCCTGCTAGCATGAAAAGGAAGAGCAGGTAAAGCTGTCCAAAAGCTTGGGGATGAGCGATCCGCTTTACATGACCGGTTCATCTTTAATCATTGACAGAGACGATTGCCCATGAGAAGGTCTAATGACCCTCTGCTTCTCAGAGACACACTGGAGATAGAGGAGTGCTGAAACTGACTAATTCCATTCAGTGTTTTTTTTTTTTTTCATTCGCATTAGGAGGCAGTGTTATTTGGTAAAACCACTGAGGAGCCCTACTTAGCAGCAACACAAAAGACGCATTAAGGAATAGTGAGGATTAAGCGTTGCGTAATGAGAAAACAGAGCTGGGGCTTGATGTTAAGGGCCCAGAACACATGGGCGTGAGTTGGAATTCCTGACTGCGCTCTCCAAGGGTCCTTCTGGGTTCTGTATAGTAAAGGGGTGTAATCATTATGCCTAGAATTAACACCCGCCACCTGCATTGGTGGGTCTATTTCACCAGCCACGTTGGCGGGTGGTCAGGGCTCCAGTTTGTGAATAAAAATAGTCAAGTATGATCATTAATAGTAACAAATGCTGCAGTAGCTGTTTTCAAAGTATTTCCACAGTTTTGTTTCCTAGCTGGTAAATTAATGACACAAAATCAAAGAACTACGAATCCTATATACTGCCTGGCTGGGGGCTGTGCGCACGTGAAGAGCTGAGTGAAAAATACATTTTTAGAAGCGCTGTGCACAGGCATAAAAGTTTGTCTAATTTACTTGAAACAAAGTGATACTTTGTCCTTGTTTCTTGGCTATTTACATTGTTTTGTTCACTAGGCTAAGGTGTTTTTCTGTTTGAGTTTCAATTGCTAGTGAAGAGAATCTTCTACTAATCAGACTCAACCTCACAGGAACAAAGTAATATGTTTTACTAGTAATACATATGTTTTAGAAACATTACAAAGCATGCTAATCCGTTTGGTGTAATTTTTGCAAAGAAAAATTGGGGGGCTGCCTCTGTGGCTGATGGACCAAAAAGTACATTTTATGCCCTGGTTGCAATAGTTTTGCATCAGAAACAGTTTATTCCAAATATGTTTTATTTATTTTTTTTATTTTACCTTTATTTAACTAGGCAAGTCAGTTAAGAACAAATTCTTATTTTCAATGACGGCCTAGGAACTGATTTGTACAGATATGTACCTTGCTCAGCTCTGGGATTTGAACTTGCAACCTTCCGGTTACTAGTGGTTAGAGTCCAACGCTCTAACCACTAGGCTACCCTACCGCACATAAAATTCAACCGATAATTTCTATTGGACAAATTCAGGTATGTTCCTCCCCGTTTCCTTCTGTTTGGTTCTTCAACGGTAAACATTTCCGTAATGAATACACCCCAGAAGAGAGGTCTATGGAGGCTAGCCTCATTTTGTGCCAAGACAGCCTGTGCGTAGCGCTTTCTGTTTGAGCTGATAGGGTTGAACAACTTGTTCCAACATGTAATTTTGTTATTCCAGTGTAATACAATGGTGAATAATATTTCGAAAGAAAAATCAGGAAAAACAACCTGGAACCCGGAGCCATTTGATAAAACATATATTTTTCCCATTTTTCCCATGCAATGCTTAACTGAAAAAGGCAATCCTACAGTACACATAAGCTAGGGTTGCCAGGTGGGGCTCAAGAAACA
This sequence comes from Oncorhynchus clarkii lewisi, assembly GCF_045791955.1. Lineage (NCBI taxonomy): Eukaryota > Metazoa > Chordata > Actinopteri > Salmoniformes > Salmonidae > Oncorhynchus > Oncorhynchus clarkii. The sequence goes on along the minus strand of NC_092157.1, from coordinate 36,845,873 downwards.
CACAGTGAGCCTAAGACCCTGTCAGGGCATCTGAATCTCCATCTGTTCACACTGTTAAACCCCTTTCCAAAACCTATAAAGAAAATCTACCCCTCCACAGCACAATCCCCATTATAGTACTAATTTGTCTCATTGCATAGTACATCCAATTTTCCTTCTGACTGTACAGAGAATATTAATGCCTCATGGGTTGTGTGTGCCAAATGTCATTGAGCATTGCTCAAGCAGACTTGGAAAAACTCAAGTTGACAGCTTGGGTACAGACATCGGGTCTGTGTACGGAGCACTGGCTTTAGGTTTGCTGCAGAGTGGCCAATCTCCACAGTGACTTTTGTGAAGGTGGAGTGTGCCAATTATTGTCAATGAGAGCTGGAACACTTGGCGGTGCAATAACACCCACAATCTCTCCATTCGGTCACCACCGTAGGCTGTTCCCTGGAGAGGTGTCTGTAGTAGTTGAAAAAGTAAAGGCAATTGAAATCATAACTGAAAAGATGCTTTTCTTTGGGGTAAATCCATTTGGATTCAATCGCTTTTTGACAGCATCCCTTAGGATTCAAACAAAACTTTCCATGCATGCTTGCCCAAAGAGGATGTCAGAAAGTTACTTTTTGGACCTGAATGTCAAAACTTTGAGGAGATAAAGGTGCTCAGTGTTGACCCATTTTGCATACCCCACACTGGAAAATATAAACAGTTGAGTTTGATATCATTTAAAAGCTTACAAACAGCGTTGTCAAACTATTATTTTTTTTTTGTAATAAAGAATGACATTTTTTTTTTACCTTTAAAGAGATTCTGCAGTAGTTTTGTATACTTTTTAGCCAGTAGTTCTGAAAGTAGTGTTCATGAACAAAAAGTGGTTCCCAGAAATTGTGCACTACGTCACATGCAGTATGTGCAGATATGTGCACCATGTCATTGCTCACTCTCTCGCTATGCTGTGTGTGCCTCTTGCTAGCTGTCACTCATATGGCGAAGGGCTCATTGGTTGAACTCTACTTGCTAGTGGGCTGGCCCACATGGGAGAAAATGGCGCAGCACAGTTTTCAGAAAAGTCGCTTTCAAACTAGGGATTTAGTGAATAATTGAGGTAAAACAGTAATTCTGCTCATAGATTACGCATTTATGAACTACATATTGATACATCCTGCCCAATACGGATTTTTTTTTTTTAAACATAGTAATCACCAAAGTTCTGGAGCATGTCTTTTACGTCAATGATCTAAAAACACATCAATTCAAAAAAATAATATCCATATTCACATGCTGCATTTTAGACCCTTACTTCACATGATTTGGGGTTTTTGTGATGTGCCAGGCCTCAGTTGAGACGCAACATGCTCTTGAACACAGGGTGGGGGCGTTATTTCAAACAGGTCCATTCCATGAATTCTATCCCTTCAGACCAGGGTTTCCTTTAGCTGGTAATAGCCGAGCATACAGATAGAGCCTAGTTTAAGCGAAAATGTGTCAGACAAAGTGAGTGCTGCTCCTACAGCTTCTGTTGCTGCTGGAATGAAACATGCTTTTATATGCCAATCTTTGCGCAACAATTCTAAATTAAATTGTGTGTTAAAAACAGTTATGATAACTGTAGAGAGCTAGATATGCCATAAATAGCCATCATAGCATGACAAGGAGATACCAAATGAGATGAATGAGAGCTCACGATTCTATTAATGGTTTGAGCGTTCACCATTATTGCCATGTTTTCTCCACATGGCCTATATTATGGGTCTGACCTCTGATGGCCCCCTCTCTCTCCGAAGCCTTTCTATATATTCAGACAAGGGGACCATATGCTTTGTGTCTGCACGCAACACGGCCACCTGCTCTGTCACACCACATTTGTGTCTCTCGGCTAAATACAGTGCCGTGTTAGTGGTCCTGAGTGTATGCCTTCTGCCAGCCTCACGGTCCCCTGCACCGCCAGGCCCTCCCTTCAGTGACTGGGCCCAGTCATGCTGAGTCAAGCAGACCAGGCGATGCACCCTTAGATACAGCCCCCCACCTCAGCCTTGATCTGTGTCAGGAAACCCCAGTCAGCATCTGGCCGAACTAGCAGCCGGGTTGAATATTAAACAACTGGATGTCTGCGTGTGCTTTTGTGAGTCCTAGAGCAACACTGAGCTGCTCCCCAACACCCTCCTCTCCCTTTATTTGTCTGTGTCCTTCCTCCAGTGAACATAGGGGCCTGAGCCAAGTCTCAGCCCGCTCAGCTTAGTCATAAACAGAGCTTTTTGGTCAAGTCGGCACAAACAGCCACACACACGGTCCCTCTCATCCCTGTTATGTCCATGTACAAAACTCAGACAAAAGGTGAGTGACATTTTAAGAGCGAGTGCAACTGAGGTCTTGGTTGACAAATCAGATTGTGTTTTTCACTGGATTAGATTGTGAACAATTGCATTCTCTCTACTAACTTAAGTAATAAATGCAATTTGTGATTACCTTACGTACTGGCGCTTGCATATTTTAATATAATGGCCTGGGACTCAGGGCATGACTCAAGTGGTGGACTGTCAACAGCCTAAACAGAATACTTAGGCCTAGAAGTGACTACTTACACAGGTATTCAAACTCTCTATAGAGATTATTGTGGACCTGCACACTTCAGTAGACTTTGCCATCTTAGCGTAGCTTCTTATGACCTTGGGTTTGTCGACACGACAGAAGAACTACTGGTGACTGTGCCACTCTCCCCACCACCACTAGCCATGTCTGAGCAGCAACACATCTCTGATGAACTTGATGTCCATTATCTTGCACAGCCATTCCCTTATCCCATAGCAGAACAATGAACACAGCGGCATAATGAGGCGAAACTCAGGTCACTCTTACGTCCCAGTGCTCTGGTGTAATTGAGTGTTGGAAGCTGGAGGGGAACATAATGCACAGCCAGATAACCATCCTGCTCCCCTAAAAATAAACATGAGGGCATGCCAGCAGAGCTTATGTCATTTGTCATGTAGGAGTAGTGTGAATGGGTTTCCAATCCCACCGGCCTGTGCCGTTATTTCATCTGCTGAGTCCGTTTGCACATTTGATATCATGCAGCATATGCCCACTCCACTCTGAAGCAGGAGCCTCCTCTGCTTGACTCCACACAGCAAGCATCCAAGGAAGGCAGAGACCCGTTTCTCCTCTGATTCCTATTCTCTGCTGTTATCAATGTGGTGTCAGCTGACAATGTGCTGTCAGCTGCTCTGAGCAGCCAGCCTGATGGTACACACCTCATCTCTCAGCTACTTTGATGACACATGCATGGGGAGTAACCATTGACAAGAATAAGAGGACATAAAGGTAGCATCATACCTTCCCGCGTATACAGTCTTAGCCCCCAGAATATGAAAGTAGCCACAACACTCACCCAATATGGTGTTTGGAATTTTAAGTAAAGGCATTTAAACCCCTTTCTAAATAAACAGTATGTTGTTCCTGCGTGACGGGATTAGTTAGTTAATATGCTCAGTTAATTATACTGATGTTGCCAGATGTTTATAGCAGGCAAAGTAAATCAAAACATCAGCCACCTGTTCCATGGGGGTTGCATGCATTGATAGAGTGGAGATCATTCCGCTAGCCTTGATTTGACCATACATAATGGTTTGGATAGCCAGGATAGGCCACAATGTGCTAATGAAAATCACTGGTTGCTTACCTTGGGTAGTTCTCGGAGTTGGTTAGCGTCGAGGAGAAGCTCCTCCAGACTGCGGCTGTAGCGAAATATCTCGTCGGGGACATTTTGCAAATTACAATGTCGCTTGTCCACTGACTCGACGTGGCGGTTACAACGCCACAAAGGGATACACTTCAGCATGTCCGGCCGCCGTTATCGATTTGGTTGCCGGCGTTACTCAGCACTCCGCATCGGAGAGAGAAACGGCGAAAGGTTGTGGGAGGGAGGGATAGGAAAATGTATACAAATATCGACGTGACAGATGAGTGGGACGTCGAAATCCCGCTGCTCCCGCGTCGAACCAAAAGGGGGAGGCCAATTCCAGTTAAAACCAGGGACACAGAAATCATTCGTCTCGTCAATTGATATCCAAAATTGAGTCTTTTGTTGGCTCTCAGCAACTCAAATCCAACATAAGTGATAATTACATTTTTTTTTTTTTAAATACGATTATTAGCTTCCGAGTTTGGAGTCAATGTCTCATAAAAATTATATACGGTTTGCTAATAATCTAAAAAAAACAGGCACTTTAAAACAAACTAACGTTCTCATTTCCATAGTTCTGACAACGCAGTCCAGCCACCATTAACGTTAGCAACTAGTACTAGACGGTTTGCTATTTGATACAAGGAAGCTGGCCTGTCTAGCAAGATGGCTAGCTTACTAAGCAAATATTATACGTTTCCCCGTTACAAATGTGTGTTATGTTGCTCAATGCGAGAATGCTGATCGGTAAAATATGACAGGCTGATTGATGCATTATCGGAAATAGTCCCATGTAGGCACACTGAATGGCCTCTCGAAGTTACGGGATGGAACTCGTCTGCTGTATTGTGTCGCTAACGTTACTAGCTTGTGAGCACTCGTGCCTCTTTAGGCTACGGATACAAACTTGCAGTTTAACGATCTACCAAATTCGAAAAGCTGTCTGCACTGAAAACAATAACCAGAAGTCGTGACACGTGTAAAGCAACAACTATTGAACCGACAATATCAACAATCGTATGATTTTCCCTCCCTCCTTGAGCCAGGCCGGTGGGGTGTGTGAGAATGGGCAGGGCTAAACTGGAGGTTACCACTGCTTTGGTGACTAGCTGTGCACGGCTGGGATGCCACGCAGAACAAGTCAGAGGTGTTTGGATTTTTTGACTCCTTATTTTAGCGAACATTGAAGAAATCCTCTGTCGCAAAATATTCCGCTCGGGAGTTTCCTCACTTCGACCGGGTGTGTGGCGACATAAGAATGTGGTGGCGAGCGCTGACCACTGACTCCTTCCTCCCTATTGATGTTGGAGCTGGGTGCGCTCGATTTACAACTGACACCTCGCTCATCTCACACGCGTGCCTAGTGCCTACTCAGAATTTAGACATTCAAATCAAATTAAATTTGCAAGAATGATTAGAGATGATATCGGCATTAGTTTTTTGGAGGACTACTACCGCCCGACACTGATAGGACTGCATACGCCGGTCAGCGCAGCCACACATATCCAGGAAAATAAAATCAAGTGCATCAATTTGTCCTTCTCCCTCCCTCGGCAAACACCCAAACTGCAAATATGTAATAGCGACCCCAAGGGGCTAGGAGGTATTAAATATAACTTTTAGAAGAGGGTTGGCTTTATTCTGACTTCAGAGTCTGGAATGGCTCTTTGATGTTGTTGGCACAATGTGTCAATAATAATACTCAAACACCCACATGCACAGCCCCCGAGGCCGCCCCCTTCCATTACAACAGTTGAATTTTCTATTTCAAACACATTTTCAAGTTCACCCCCCCCCCCCAAAAAAAAAAAAAAAAAAAAAAAAAAATTTGAGAGAAGAATGAAACCCGTCGCACAACTTCTGAGCGAATTTTGCATCAACCGGATTCCTGTGTGTCCAGACCTGTGGTCACAGCTCACCCGAGGGTCGCGTCAGCCAGGCCAGGTTGGCTTTATGTTAAAGATTGAAAAAGCTCTACTTTTGTTGCTTAATAAATTGCCCCATCTAGCGGTAATGAAAGCGAAGTAGACAGACTGCACAGCCGAATTCAGCAAATGCGTAATGTAATAACACAAGTTGGCGAAAGCGGGTCCGATGACAGGTGGATACAGTACCAGTCAAAAGTTTGGACACACCTACTCATTAAAGGGGTTTTCTTTATTTTTACTATTATTCTACATTGTAGAATTTAAATGCATTGTAAAATAATAGGGAAGACATCAAGACTATGAAATAACACAAAGAAACATGTAGTAACCAAAAAAGTGTTAAACAAATCAAAATATATCTTAGATTTTAGATTCTTCAAAGTAGCCACCCTTTGCCTTGATGACAGCTTTGCACACTCTTGGCTTTCTCTCAACCAGCTTCAGTTTTATCTAAATCTCTTCATTCAAAAACTCAATCATGGACACTCTTACTGACAGTTGTGGCTGATTTGCATGATGTGTTGTTGTCTCTACCTTCTTGCCCTTTGTGCTGTTGTCTGTGCCAAATAATGTTTGTACCATGTTATGCTGCTGCCATGTTGTGTTGCTACCATGCTGTTGTCATGTGTTGCTGCCATGCCATGTTGTTGTCTCAGGTCTCTCTTTATGTAGTGTTGTCTCTCTAGTCGTGATGTGTGTTTTGTCCTATGGTTTTATTTTATTTTTAATTCCAGCCCCCGTCCCTGCAGGAGGCCTTTTGCCGTTTGGTAGGCCGTCATTGTAAATAAGAATTTGTTCTTAATTGACTTGCCTAGGTAAAAAAGGTCACATAACATTTTTTTAAATACAAATTAGGTAGTCCCTGGAATGCATTTTTAATTAACAGGTAGGCCTTGTTAAAGGTTAATTGGTGGAATTTCATCCTTCTTAATGCGTTTGAGCTAATCAGTTGTGTTGTGACAAGGTAGGGGTGGTATACAGAAGGTAGCCCTATTTGGTAAAAGACCAAGTCCACATTATGGCAAGAACAACTCAAATAATCAAAGAGAAACAACAGTCCATCATTACTTTAAGACATGAAGGAACATTTCAAGAACTTTTAAAGTTTCTTCAAGTGCAGTCGCAAAAACCATCCAGCGCTATGATGAAACTGGCTCTCATGAGGATCGCCACAGGAAAGGAAGACCCAGAGTTACCTCTGCTGCAGAGAATATGTTCATTAGAGATACCAGACTCAGAAATTGCAGCCCAAATAAATGCTTCACAGAGTTCAAGTAACAGACACATCTCAACATCAACTGTTCAGAGGAGACTGCGTGAATCAGGCCTTCATGGTCGAATTGCTGCAAAGAAACCCCTACATAAAGGACACCAATAATAAGAATATACTTGCTTCTTAACATGAGCAATGGACATTAGACTGGTGGAAATCTGTCCTTTGGTCTGATGAGTCAAAATTTGAGATTTTTGGTTCCAACCGCTGTCTTTGTGAGACGTGGAGTATGTATGGTTCCCACCGTGAAGCATGGAAGAGGAGGTGTGATGGTGTGGGGGTGTTTTGCTGGTAACACTGTCTGTGATTTAGAATTCAAGGCAATCTTAACCTGCATGGCTACCACAGCATTCTGCAGCAATACGCCATCCCATCTGGTTTGCACTTAATGGGACGATAATTTGTTTTTCAAAAGGAAAATGACCAAACACACCTCCAGGCTGTGTAAGGGCTATTTGACCAAGATGGAGAGTGATGGAGTGCTGCATCAGATTACCTGGCATCCACAATCACCCGACCTCAATCCAATTGAGATGGTTTGGGATGAGTTGGACCGCAGAGTGAAGGAAAAGTAGCCAACAAGTGCTCAGCATATGTGGGAACTCCTTCAAGACTGTTGGAAAAGCATTTCAGGTGAAGCTGGAATGCCAAGAGTGTGCAAAGCTGTCATCAAGGCAAAGGGTGGCTACTTCGAAGAATCTAAAATTTAAAATATATTTTAATTTGTTTAACACTTTTTTGGTTACTACATGATTCCGTTTGTGTTATTTGTTTTCACTATCATTCTACAATGTACACAATAGTAAAAAGAATAGATTCTATATGTGTTATTTCATAGTTTTGATCTCTTCACTATTATTTTACAATGTAGAAAATAGTGAAAATAAAGAAAAACCCTTGAATGAGTAGCTGTGTCCAAACTTTTGACTGGTACTGTATGTGACCTCATTCATGGTAGACAGTTACCAACACGTTTTCAGGCATAATTTGCAAAGATATGATCAAGCTACGACCAATAAATTATTGAACCTTGAAAAAAAGAGCCTCCAGAATCTACAGACAGATGTCATGTAAAATAGGCTTAAAACTGTGGGAATTTCATACATACAAATACCTTTAGAGGTTATATTCCCATGTACTAAATAAAAAAAATAATAATAATGTTTTGCGTTATATGCAGTAGGAGCGAATGTGCCTACTATGGTCTTGCACATATGGTCTTGCTCTATGGTCTTGCTCTAGCCAACAGCTGGCAGATACAGTGTGCGTTGGGTACATACAAACTGTAGCTAGGTTTCCATCCAATTGGCGACAGATTTTCATGCGAATATTCTAAAATCTTCATAAAGAAAAGGTGTGAATTTTCCCACCAGTGGTGTGTTTAATTTATGGAGGACCGCAAACAATATCATCGCGTGACTCCAGATTTACTTCAACATGATGGTCATTATATCAATATTTGCTGCATAAAAGTGTTTCCACAGGCATTTATCGCATAATTAATTTTACAGACAGAAAGATCCCACCATGTCAAAAGAACAAATTATCTGTCGGCATTTATAAAATAATATGGAATCCCCCTGTTTCAATCAATCAATAAAATTGTATTTGTCAATTGTGCCGAATACAACAGGTGTAGAGCCCTTTCCCAACAATGCAGAGTTAAAAACTATGAACAATTAGCTAAATAAAAAAAGGAAATAGTAACACAATACAATAACAATAACAAGGCTATATACAAGGAGTATGGAGTCAATGTGCAGGGGTACGAGGTAGTTGAGGTAATTGGAGGTAATACTGCATGTACATGTAGGTAGGGGTAAAGTGACTGGGCAATCAGGATAGATGATTAACAGAGTAGCACAGTGTTGGTAGTAGGGTAGGTAATATGTACATGTAGGTAGGGGTAAAGTGACTAGGCAATCAGGATAGATAATAAATAGAGTAACAGCAATGTTGGTAGTAGGGTAGGTAATATGAACATGTAGGTAGGGGTAAAGTGACTAGGCAATCAGGATAGATAATAAACAGAGTAGCAGCAGCGTATGTGAAGAGTTTGAAAGAGTGTGAAATTGTTTTGTGTGTGTGAGCGTATTGGAGTGTCAGTGTAGTATGTGTGGGTGTGTGGGTAGTGTCCAGTGAGTGTGCAAGAGAGCCAGTGAAAAAAAAAATGTCTGGGTAGCCATTTGATGAACTGTTTAGCATTCTTATGGCTTGGAGGTAGAAGCTGTTCAGGAGCCTTTTGGTCTCAGACTTGGCACTCCTGTACCGCTTGCCGTGTGGTAGCAGAGAGAACAGTCTATGATTTGGGTGTCTGGAGTCTAACCATTTTTAGGGACCTTCCTCTGACACCACCTGGATGGCAGGGAGCTCGGCCCCAGTGACAAGCATTTCGCTACACCCGCAATAACATCTGCTAAATATGTGTATGCGACCAATATACATGTATATACTGTATTTATTTATTTGATGTACTGGGCTGTACGCACTACTACGGTCGGATGCCAAGTAGTTGCCATACCACAAGGTGATGGAGCCAGTCAAGATGCTTTCAATGTTGCAGCTGTAGAACTTTGAGGATCTGAGGGCCCATGACCAATATCTTTAGCCTCCTTAGGGGGAAGAGGCATTGTCGTACCCTCTTCACGACTGTGTTGGTGTGTTTGGACCATGACATGTCCTTAGTGATGTGGACACTGAGGAACTTGAAGCTCACGACCCTCTCCACTCCAGCTCCGTCGATGTGAATGGGGGCATGCTTGACCCTCCTGTAGTACACAATCAGCTCCTTTGTCTTGTTTCCGTTGAAGGATACTTTGTTGTCCTGGCACCACATTGCCAGGTCTCTAAACTCCTCCCTATAGGCTGTTGTTGTCGTTGGTGATCAGGACTTCTACCGTCATGTCGTCGGCAAACTTAATAATGGTGTTGGGGTCGTGCACGGCCATGCAGTTGATGGTGAACAGGAAGTACAGGAGGGGACTAAGCACGCACCCCTGAGGGGCCCCGTGTTGAGGGTCAGCGTAGCGGAAGTGTTGTTGCCTACCCTCACCACCTGGGAGCGGCCCGTCAGGATGTACAGGATCCAGTTGCAGAGGGATGTGTTCAGTCCCATGGAACGCTGAGCTGTAGTCAATGAACAGCATTCTCAAGTAGGTGTTCCTTTTGTCCAGGTGGGAAAGGGCAGTGTGGCATGCAATATAAATGACATCTCCTCAGTGAAGTCACTTGCCAGCTGGTTAGCGCATGCTCTGAGTAAGCATTCTGGTAATTGGTCTGCACCTGCAGCCTTATGAATGTTAACCTGTTTAAAGGTCTTTATCACATCAGCTACGGAGATCGTCCGGAACAGCTGGTGGTCTAATGTATGGTTTAGTTTGCTTGCCTCGAAGCGAGCATAGAAGGTATTTAGCTCGCCTGGCAGGCTCGCATCACTAGGCAGTTCGCGGCTAGGTTTCCCTTTGTAATCCGCAATAATTTGCAAGCCCTGCCACATCCGACGAGAGTCAGAGCTGGTGTAGTAGGATTCGATCTTAGTCCTGTACTGACGCTTTGTCTGTTTGATGGTTCGTCAGAGGGCAAAGCAGGATTTCTTGTAAGCGTCGGGATTAGTGTCCCGTTCCTTGAAAGTGGCAGCTCTAGCCTTTAGCTCAGTGCAGATGTTACCTGTAATCCATGGCTTCTGGTTGGGATATGTGCAATCGGAAAGTACTCAGACCCCTTGACTTTTTCCACATTTTGTTGTGTTACAGCCTGAATTTTAAATTGATTAAATTGAGATTTTATGTCACTGATCTGCACACAATACTCCATCATGTCAAAGTGGAATTATATTTTTAGAAATGTTTACAAGTTAATTAAAAATGAAAAGCTGAAATGTCTTGAGTCAAAATGTATTTAACCCTTTTGTTATGGTTTTTAAAACAGAGTTATTTTTCTTTTCTTTTTTTTTTTATATAAAATTTTTTGTTGTTGTTTTTTTTACCCCGTGTTCTCGTCAATTCCATATCCAATTGGTAGTTACATTTTTGTCTCATTACTGCAACTCCTGTACGGACTCGGGAGAGGCGAAGGTTGAGAGCCGTGTGTCCTCCGAAACACAACCCTGGGAGACAAATTCACAAAAGTTGATCGATGATGGCTAGAAGACCGGCGACGCCGACCGCCAACGGCGGAAGTCGTGACAGTACCCCCCCATTGACGTGCGGCTCCAGCAGCACACCGACGCCGGCCTCGGGGACGACCCGGAGGGCGAGGCGCAGGGCGATCCGGAAGGAGACGTTGGAACTCCCGCAGCATTGAAGGGTCCAACACATCCTCCACCAGAACCCAGCACCTCTCCTCCCGACCGTACTCCTCACACTCCACGAGGTACTGAAGGCCCCTCGCCTGACGCCTCGAATCCAGGATAGAGGGGGCGGAGGAACTTCCCGCACCTCAGACTCCTGGAGCGGGCCAACCACCACCGGCCTGAGGAGAGACACATGGAACGAGGGGTTAATACGGTAATCAGGGGTAAGTTGTAACCTATAACAAACCTTGCTCACTCTCCTCAGGACTTTAAATGGCCCCATAAACTGCAGACACAGCTTCTGGCAGGGCAGGCGGAGGGACAGGTTCCGGGTCGAGAGCCAGACCCGGGCCCCCGGTTCGAACACCGGGGCCTCACTGCGGTGACGGTCTGCACTGGTTTTCTGGCGCAGCATGGCCCACTGGAGGTGAACATGGGCGGCGTTCCATGTCTCCTCCGTGTGCCTGAACCAGTCATCCACCACAGGAGCCTCGATCTGACTCTGATGCCAAGGCGCCAGAACCGGCTGGTACCCCAGTACGCACTGGAAGGGGGAGAGGTTAGTGGAGGAGTGGCGAAGCGAGTTCTGAGCCATCTTCGGCCCAGGGCACGAACGCTGCTCACTCCCCCGGCCAATCCTGGCAATACGACCGCAGAAACCTGCCCACATCCTGGTACACTCTCCTCCACCTGCCCATTACTCTCGGGATGAAACCCTGAGGTAAGGCTGATCGAGACCCCCAGACGTTCCATGAACGCCTTCCAGACCCTCGAAGTGAACTGGGGACCTCAATCAGACACTACATCCTCAGGCACCCCGTAGTGCCGGAAGACGTGTGTAAACAAGGCCTCTGCGGTCTGTAGGGCCGTAGGGAGACCGGGCAGAGGAAGAAGATGGCAGGACTTAGAGAACCAATCCACAACGACCAGGATCGTGGTGTTTCCCTGTGAGGGGGGAAGGTCGGTAAGAAAATCCACCGACAGGTGTGACCAAGGCCGCTGTGGAACGGGTAAGGGGTGTAGGTTCCCTCTGGGCAGGTGCCTAGGAGCCTTACACTGGGCGCACACCGAGTAGGAGGAAACATAAACCCTCACGTCCTTGGCCAAGGTAGGTCACCAGTACTTCACAACCAAACAGTGCACCGTCCGACCGATCCCAGGATGACCAGAAGAGGGTGACGTGAGAAATGAGATGAGAAAAGGGTGTTTAGCCCCCTCAAGCCAATGTCTCAAAGCCTTCAGAGCCTTGATGACAGCCAACAGTTCCCGGTCCCCCACGTCATAGTTTCGCTCTGCCTCGACTGAGCTTCTTCGAGAAGAAGGCATAGGGGCGGAGCTTCGGTGGCGTACCCAAGCACTGAGAGAGTATGGCTCCAATCCCAGCCTCGGACGAGTCCTCCTCCACTGTGAACACCAAAGATGGATACTGATGGGCCAGCACGGGAGCCGAGGTAGACAGAGCCCTCAGGTGACCAAAGGCCCTGTCAGCCTCAGCCGACCACTGCAAGCGCACCGGTCCCCCCTTCAGCAAGGAGGTAATGGGAGCCGCTACCTGACCAAAGCCCCGGATAAACCTCGGTAGTAGTTGGCAAACCCTAAGAACCGCTGCACCTCCTTAACCGTGGTTGGAGTCGGAAAATTCTGCACGGCTGAAATGCAGTCATTTTCCATCTCCACCCCTGACGTGGAAAGGTGGTACCCTAGGAAGGAGATGGACTGTTGGAAGAACAGACCTTTCTCAGCCTTGACGTACAGGTCATGCTCCATCAGTCAACCAAGTAACCTGCGTACCAGGGACACATGCTTGGCGCGTGTAGCGGAGTAAATCAGAATGTTGTTGATATACACCACTACACCCTACCTGTGCAGGTCCCTGAAAATCTCATTTACAAAGGATTGGAAGACTGATGGAGCATTCATCAACCCGTACGGCATGACGAGGTACTCATAGTGCCCATAAGTGGTACTAAATGCCGTCTTCCACTCATCCCCCACCCGGATACGCACCAGGTTGTAAGCACTCCTGAGATCCAATTTTGTGAAGAAGTGCGCCCCGTGCAATGACTCTGTCACACTGGCTATGAGAGGTAGCGGGTAACTGTACTTAACCGTGATCTGATTAAGACCTCGATAGTCAATAGACGGGCGTAAAACTCCATCCTTCTCCTTCACAAAAAATAAACTTGAGGAGGCAGGTGAAGTGGAATGCCGAATGTATCCCTGTCCCAGAGATTCGGTGACATATGTTTCCATAGCCGCCGTCTCCTCCTGTGACAGAGGATACACGTGACTCCTGGGAGGTGCTGCGTCTACCAAGATATTTATCGCACAATCCCCCCATCGATGGGGTGGTAATTGAGTCGCCTTCTTTTTACAGAAGGCGAGTGCCAAATCGGCATATTCGGGGGGAATGTGCATGGTGGAGACCTGGTTTGGACTCTCCACCGTAGTTGCACCTAAGGAAACACCTACACACCTCCCTGAGCACTGACGGGACCATCCCTTGAGAGCCCTCTGTTGCCACGAAATAGTGGGGTCATGTGAGGCCAACCAGGGAAGGCCCAATACAACAGGAAACGCAGGAGAGTCGATCAGGAAGAGACTAATTCTCTCCTCATGACCCTCCTGAATTATCATACAGAGTGGAGCTGTGACCTCCCTAATTAGCCCCGACCCCAAAGGATGACCATCTAAGGCATGTACAGAGAAGGGAACATCAACAGGAACAATAGGGATCCCTAATCTACTTGCAAAGGAACGGTCAATAAAGTTCCATGTGCGCCTGAATCGACTAGCGCCTTATGCTGGGAATGCGGGGAAAACTCAGGAAATTCTATATACAACCACATGTGCGCAACAGGGAGCTCTGGGTAGTCGGGTGCCTACTCACCTGGGATGATCCACCTGCTACCTCGACTCCCTGGGGAACCTCACCCAACACCGACCAGCAGTGTACCCTCTGCGGCCACAGGTGGTGCAGGGAATGGTCCCCACTCCGGTCCCCCTCATAACAGCACCTCCCAGCTCCATCAGCGTTCGATCGGAAGTGCTGGGGGATGGAACTGATGGACCCCAATCCGGACGTCCGTGGGAGGCCAACAGGTTATCCAGCTGGATGGATAGGTCCACCAGCTGGTCAAGGTTAAGGGTGGTGTCGATCAGGGAATTCTCATTCCATCCCGCTCCAGCGGCCAGAGTACGAAAGTCCAGCGCGAACTCTTGTGCGCTCCTCATCCCCTGTCTGAGATGATATAGTCGTTCCACCGCCGCTCTCCCTTCAGGTGGATGATCAAAAACCACCCGGAAGCGGCGGGTGAAATCTCCATAATCGTCCAACGCCGGTTATTCCCTTCCCCAGATGGCGTTGGCCCACTCAAGTGCTTTACCAGTCAGACAGGAGATGAGGGCGTTCACACTCTCGCGTCCTGAAGGAGCCGGCCGAACGGTTGCCAGGTAGAGCTCCAGCTGGAGAAGGAACCCCTGGCACCCGGCAGCCGTTCCGTCATATACCCCCGGGAGCGATAGCCGAATGCCACTGGATGCTGGTAAAGGAGGGGTGGACATCGAGGGAGGTTGTTATGGGAGCTGGGGTGATGATGATGGGGTTGCCGGAAAACCCCCTCTCTCCCATCTCTCCATAGTTTTCAGCACGCGATCCATAGCAGTACCGAGACTCTGCAACATAGTTGTGTGCTGCTGGACGCGCTCCTCCACAGGTAGAGGATGGCTGGGTGCACCTGCTGACTCCATTCTTCAGGTGCGTGATTCTGTCAATGTTCTAGGTGAATGGAATAAGGCGGAGTCAGGCGCAGGACACAGGTATGAGTAAAGTCATGATATTTACTCAAATTCAACAAGTATCCAACAAGGAAAAACATAAACAATACAGATCACGTACACGGAACCACTTGACAAAAACAATCACGCACAAAACAACAGGGGAAGCAAGAGAGTTAAATATGGAACACTGATTATGGAATGGAAACCAGGTGAGTATAATGAAGACAAAACAAAACGAAAATGAAACATGGATCGGTGGTGACTAGAAAGCCTGTGATGTTGACCGCCGCCCGAAAACAAGGAGAGGGACCAACTTCGTCAGAAGTTGTGACAGTGTGACATTAGCTGATACCTGTGGATGTTGAGGGAGTGTACGTCAGCAGAGTGAGCAGAGAGAGGGTCTGTCTGCTTGAGAATCCACTTGACTGTCTATACAGCCCTCTCCACATATCCATTAATCTGTGGGAAGTGGGGGCTGCTTGTCACATGTATGAAGTCAAACTCCTTACCGTGTCACACCCTGATCGGTTTCACCTGTCTTTGTGCTTGTCTCCACCCCCTCCAGGTGTCGCATATCTTCCCCATTATCCCCAGTGTATTTATACCTGTGTTCTCTGTTTGTCGATTACCAGTTTGTCTTGCCAGGGTTACCAGCATGCTTTCCTGCTTTTTCAAGTTTCTGTTTCTTAGTTTCCCCGGTTCTGACCATTCAGCCTTCCCCGAGCCTGCCTGCCGTTCTGTACCTGCCTGACTCTGACCCGATTACGAACGTCTGCCTGCCCTGACCCCGAGCCTGCCTGTTGTTCTGTACCTTATTGACTCTGCCCTGGATTACGGACCTCTGCCTGCCCTTGACCTGTCTTTTGCCTGCCCCCTGTTTGGGTCAATAAACATCTGTGATTCTAGCTGTCTGCATCTGGGTCTTGTCCTGAGTTCTGATATACTGAGATCTTTTAGCTCTGTACTTGCCAAGTGGGGGCCATTATCGCTAGCCAGGATCTCAGGGACTCCAAACCTAGCAAAGGTTGCTTTGACCTTGGCTATGACCTGGCTACTGGTCATGGATGGAAGGTGGAGGATTTCTAGGAATCTAGAGTAGTAGTCTGACACTACTAGGTAGTTTTTCTTTTTGTACTCACAGCTCACTAGACACAAATGGCTCTTTTTTGTGTGTGCAAAATGGACACATTTGCACCACTGTGACTATCTCCAGTGAGATTTTAGGCCACCAGACTGACTGGTTAGCTCTCTCCCTGCACTTAACCAGCCCTTGGTGTCCATCATGAATCATATGTAGAATTTTTTTCTTTCCTCATGCATAAGGGAATGACTATGTGGTTTCCCATATGTCCATGTGTCTCTGATAGTTTCCCTTTCACCTGATAAAAGTCTCATCGATTCAGGGTTTTTCTCTAAGTACACAGGCCACCCATTTCTGATGAACCACAGCACTGGCTGCAGTTGTGGGTCAGATTCTTTGTTCAGACTGATGTTCTCCATTCTCTGTGGAGAAGCAGGTAGATTACTTACAACTGATACGACATAAGCGGTTACGTCGCTGTGGTAGTCTGCTGCACCCTTGTGGTTTCTCAGTGGACCCCTGGACAGAGCATCAGCTACGGCAAGTGTCTTTCCTGGTGCGTACTCTTCAATTCCACTGTAATGCTTCAATCTCATCAAGTCTTTGACACCTGATAGGAAGATTGTCAAAGTCCTTGCTGAGGGGCACAAGGGGTTTGTGGTCGGTGACCAGCTTGAAGCTGTCTAGTCCGTAGAGGTACTTCTCAAAGTGTTAGCAAGCCCAAACACTCTCAAAACACTGTTTTTCAATCTGAGCGTACCTTGTCTATGCATCACTCTTTGCTGGTTAGCATTTTACCACATATTTCACAGTTCCTTGCATTGTAGCTTGTTTTAGCTCTGCCATGTCCTTGACTCGCACACTTTCCTCCCAGTAGCCCTATCTTGTCCTTGCGGAGCTGCTACTAGCTACATGCTGTATTAGCTCGTGCTGCAGTTCCCCCGTCTGCAAGCTAATCTGCCTAGCAACATCCTGTTGTATCTTTTTGTATTCAAGTTAACCGGAGTTGTACAAGTATAGTGCATTGAGCTGGAATCTCCTGCTCTCCGCCTGCTGTGCGTGGGTTGCACGTCCCCTGTGGTCACGTGGCCTCCGATACAATATGCCACATCCCCCTTATCAAGACATGCCTTTCCCATATAAGATAAAACGAGAACAATTCTCTATAAATCCTGGATACAATTCTTTGCATAGTGAACGCTGCATTTATAACACAGCATTTATAACACTAGTGACGCAAGCCGACCAGAAGAGCTAATGCCTTTCATGTTCGCTTCGAGGCAAGCAACACTGAAGCATGCACGAGAGCACCAGCTGTTCTGGATAACTGTGTGATAACGTTCTCGGTAGCCGATATGAGCAAGACCTTTAAACAGGTCAACATTCACAAAACTGCGGGGCCAGATGGATTGCCAAGACATGTACTCAAAGCATGCTCTGGCAGTGAACTGGCAGTGTGGTGCCAATGCAACAACCTCTCCCTCGCCTCCCGGGTGGCGCAGTGGTTAAGGGCGCTGTACTGCAGCGCCAGCTGTGCCATCAGAGTCCCTGGGTTCGCGCCCAGGCTCTGTCGTAACCGGCCGCGACCGGGAGGTCCGTGGGGCGACGCACAATTGGCCTAGCGTCGTCCGGGTTAGGGAGGGATTGGTCAGTAGGGATCTCCTTGTCTCATCGCGCACCAGCGACTCCTGTGGCGGGCCGGGCGCAGTGTGCGCTAGCCAAGGTTGTCAGGTGCACGGTGTAGCCTCCGACACATTGGTGCGGCTGGCTTCCGGGTTGGATGCGCGCTGTGTTAAGAAGCAGTACGGCTGGTTGGGTTGTGTATCGGAGGATGCATGACATTCAGCCTTCGTCTCTCCCGAGCCTGTACGGGAGTTGTAGCAATGAGACAAGATAGTAGCTACTACAACAATTGGATACCACGAAATTGGGGAGAAAAAGGGGTAAAATAAAAAAATAAAATAATAATAATAATAATAAAACCTCTCCCTCAATGTGAGCAAGACTAAGGAGCTGATCGTGGACTACAGGAAAATACGAGCTGAACAGGCACCCATTAACATCAACGGAGCTGTAGTGGAGCGGGTCGAGAGTTTCAAGTTCCTTGGTCCACATCACCAATGATCTATCATGGTCCAAACACACCAAGACAGTCGTGAAAAGGGCACGACAAAACCTTTTCCCCCTCAAGAGACTGAAAAGATTTGGCATGGGTCCCCAGATCCTCAAAAAGTTCTACAGCTGCACCATCGAGAGCATCCTGCCTGACTGGTTGCATCCCTGCCTGGTATGGCAACTGCTCGGCCTCTGACCGTAAGGTGCTTCAGAGGGTAGTGCGTACAGCCCAGTACATCACTGGGTCCAAACTTCCTGCAATCTAGGACATATATATATAATAGGCGGTGTCAGAGGAAAGCCCATAAAATTGTCAGACTCCAGTCACCCAAGTCACAGACGGTTTCTCTGCTACCGCACGGCAAGCAGTACCGGACCGCCAAGTCTAGGGCCAAAACGCTCCTTAACAGCTTCTATGCCCAAGCCATAAGACTGCTGAACAACTAATCAAATGGTCACCGGACTATTACATTGACACCCCCCCAAAACCCATTTGTTGTGTACACTGCTGCTACTCACCGTTTATTTTCTATGCATAGTCACTTGACCCCTACCAACATGTTCAAATGACCTCTAACTTGTATCCCCGCACACTGGTACTCCCTGTATATAGCCTCGTTATTGTGTTACTTTTTAAAAATGTATACGTATACTTTACCTCAATCAGCCTCTCATTTCAACAGGCTGCTCTGGTCTGGGCTTGACGTTATCTGACCTGTAATCTCACTCTCTTGCCTGTCTGTTTGTTCATACTCAGGTACATGTAACAAGTGCCTCCTTTTCTCCTGTATGTAACTCCCTCAGGTGTCATTACATCATATGACCTGGTTGCCACTGTTTTCACTACATGGGGCTCAATGCTCCATATTTAACCCTCTTGCATTTTCACCCTATTTCTTTGGACTGAGTGCACTGAGCACCTTGGAGCCTTTGTCATAGTACCTTTTCTGTATACTCTTTTCTCTCCGCTTGTTAAGAATGACCTTGTCATCCTTCTCTTTTTTAGGAGTACTGGCAACCTAGTTTTGAGCTTTCTGTTGAACAACATCTCTGTAGGAGACAGTCTCTGTAGTTTAAAAAAGCTAGATACGGATCTGTCTTTCAGTCGAGACCTTTCTTAAGCAGTAGTTTCACTGTTTTGACACCGTTCTCGACTAACCCATGAGACTGTGGGTACAGTGGGCTGGATGTGACATGCTTGAACCTGTACAGTTTAGCTAAATCACTGAAAGCTTAACTGTGAGGCCTTGTCCGTACGGACTATCTCTGCGACCCCATGGCGAGCAAAGAATGACTTAATATGAGTTAACACCTGACTAGCAGTAGTGTCCTTCTGGGTAATGAGAGTAATAGTCCATCAGTAGAACATAGTTGGTCTCAACACTTATTTTCCTCAACCCACATTGGCTATTTGCTCTGTTTTGACCTGTATTTTTGTCATGTTTCACAGGCTCGGACTGTCTGCTCTATATCAGCAATCATCTTAGGCCAGAGTAACACGGCTTTTGCACGTCGTTATGACTTTTCCATCCCTAGATGGCCCTTGTGTATTTTGATCAGCATGTTTTTCTGTAACACAATTGGTATCACAATTCTTGAACCGTTAAACAGAACTCCATCAAGTACAGATAGCTCATCACTGTCTTAACCATAAGGGTATGGCATAGTTTGTACAGACCACTCACATGTTATGGCTTGACTCAGCTTTCGCAAACACTCATCTTCTACAGTAGCACGTGAAGTAACAGTCCATATTTCATCTGATACTGGGCAACTCTTTCTGATAAGGTTTACATGTATGGTCTCGTCCTGCTCATATATCTGGTTTGGTTCTGAGCTGTCAAAAGCTCTGGAAAATGTGTTTGGCACTAACAATTCTTTCCCTGGCCTGTACTCAAGTTGCAAGTCATATTTCAGAAGTTTTAGAAATAGTCTCTGTACCCTTGGTGGTGTGTATGTGTCAATGGGATTTATATGTTGAATGACTAGAATATTCCACCCTGAAACCATATGATTGCATGAAATTGATTAGAATCATGAGATTATTCTAATGATGTGTGTGGTTTTAGTCAGTATAATTATATATCCATGAGTGTAGTTTTTAGTCAGAATTAGGGTAAAACAATACATCTGTACAATATATTGTTTATAGTATCTTAAACACAGACTGTCTGAGCAAAATTCGGTGTCGACCTGACTAGAGATTGGGAGAGGACAGGGAGTACGTCTCAAGGTCCAAAGGTCTCCCTAATCTCTGTCGGCTGGGTAGTGGGACAGTATGTGCGTAGGATACCTAATGTTTGTGTGCTATAAAATGGATGTCTTTGTATTCTTGACTTCAGAATGTTCTCTGAATAAACTGTACTAACCTTTTGCATAAAAGGTCCTTGACTAATTATTATTATACCCATGGTCTTACTAACCTCGGGATTGGTCAGAGCTATTGATTGTTAGTTATTATCATTGGGATTGAAAATTCTCGTGACAGTATGTTAGACCATTCTTCGCAATAGTAACCAAAGGTTTATGATCTGTTTTGGCCCACACTGTTTTACCATAGCTAAACACATGGAATTTCTCAAATGGATATGACAGTGCCTTTCTCAATCTGTGAATAGTTATTCTCAGAAGTTGCCAGAGCCCTGGAGGAATATGCGACTTAGCGCCATCTCGTGCCATACGGGTGTAACAACATTGCCTCATAACCTGCTTTAGAGGCATTTGCTGAGATTTTGGTTTTTCACCCAATAAGGTTATTGGTGTTTTTATGAATTCACATTTGTCTGCGTTTAAATTTAGCCCATTAGATCAAGTACTGGTTTCAAACTTGTGTTCTGCTCTTCGAGAGTCTGACCCCATATTAGCACACCTATGTATAATTTTACGCCTGGCACACTCTCAAATACAGTTTAAGTCGGAAGTTTACATACACTTAGGTTGGAGTCATTAAAACGCGTTTTTCAACCACTCCACAAATTTCTTGTTAACAAACTATAGTTTTGGCAAGTCAGTTAGGACATCTACTTTGTGCATGACAAGTCATTTTTCCAACAATTGTTCATAGACAGATTATTTCACTTATAATTCACTGTATCACAGTGGGTCAGAAGTTTACATACACTAAGTTGACTGTGCCTTTAAACAGCTTGGGAAATTCCAGAAAATGATGTCATGGCTTTAGAAACTTCTGATAGGCTAATTGACATCATTCGAAGTCAATTGAAGGTGTACCTGTGGATGTATTTCAAGGCCTACCTTCAATCTCATCGGCTCTTTGCTTGACATCATGGGAAAATCAAAAGAAATCCACCAAGACCTCAGAAAAACTATTGTAGACCTCCACAAGTCTGGTTCATCCTTGGGAGCAATTTCCAAACACCTGAAGGTGCCACGTGCATCTGTACAAACAATAGTACAAAAGTATAAACACCGTGGCGCAACACAGCCGTCTGTCTCCTAGAGATTAACGTACTTTGGTGCGAAAAGTGTAAATCAATGCCAGAACAACAGCAAACGACCATGTGAAGATGCTGGAGGAAATAGGTACAAAATGATCTATAGCCACAGTAAAACGAGTCCTATAACCTGAAAGGCCGCTCAGCAAGGAAGAAGCCACTGCTCCAAAACCGTCATAAAAAATGCAAGACTACGGTTTGCAACTGCACATGGGGACAAAGATCATACTTTTTGGAGAAATGTCCTCTGGTCTGATGAAACACAAATAGAACTGTTTGGCTATAATGACCATGGATATGTTTGGAGGAAAAAGGGGGAGGCTTACAAGCCAAAGAACACTATCCCAACCGTGACGCACGTGTGGCAGCATCATGTTGTGGCGGTACAATGCTGCAGGAAGGACTGGTGCACTTCCCAAAATCGATGGCATCATGATGAGAGGAAAATTATGTGGATATATTGAAGCAGCATCTCAAGACATCAGTCAGGAAGTTAAAGCTTGGTTGCAAATGGGTCTTTCAAATGGACAATGACCCCAAGCATACTTCCAAAGTTGTGGCAAAATGGCTTAAGGACAACAAAGTCAAGGTATTGGAGTGGCCATCACAAAGCCCTGACCCCAATCCTATAGAAAATGTGAGGGCAGAACTGAAAAGCATGGAGCATGGAGGCCTACAAACCTGACTCAGTTACACCAGCTGTCAAGAGGAATGGGCCAAAATTCACCCAACTTAGTGTGGGAAGCTTGTGGAAGGCTACCTGAAATGTTTGACCCAAGTTAAACAATTTATAGGCAATCCTACCAATACTAATTGAGTGTTTGTAAACTTCTGACCCACTGGGAATGTGATGAAAGAAATAAAAAGCTGCAATAAATCATTCTCTCTACTATTATTCTGACATTTTACATTCTTAAAATAAAGTGGTGATCCTAAATGACCTAGGACAGGGAATTCTAACTAGGATTAAATGTCAGGAACTGTGAAAAACGTATGTATTTGGCTAAGGTGTATGTAAACTTCAGACTTCAACTGTATATGTTGGACTGTCCTATGAAAGACTGTGCCTGGTGCTGAAGTGAGACCAAACGGGAGACTTTTAAATGCGTACCTACCAAAAGGAGTATTGAAAGTACAAAGCCTTGCACTCTCCATGTCTAAATTGAAACCCTGAGGAAGCGTCTAACTTTGAGAAGTATTTAGCCCCTGCTACTGTATGTCTCCGAATATCTCCCCTCTGGTAAGCAGCTGAGTGTTCCCTTTTCACATACTTGTTAAGCTCTTTTGGATCCATACACAGTCTGAGAGAGCCATCCTTTTTCTCAACTAGCGAGTGGACCTATTCACTAGGCTCTTCTACTTTGTCTAGGATATCTAAGGACTCTAGCCTCAGTAGCTCTGCTTTTAGCTAGTCTCTTAGTGATAATGGGACCTTTCTAGGTGCGTGGATCACTGGTCGACAGTACCTCTGCTTTTAGCTAGTCTATTAGTGATAATGGGACCTTTCTAGGTGTGTGGATCACTGGCCTACAGTATCTCTGCTTTTAGCTAGTCTATTAGTGATAATGGGACCTTTCTAGGTGTGTGGATCACTGGCCTACAGTAGCTCTGCTTTTAGCTAGTCTCTTAGTGATAATGGGACCTTTCTAGGTGCGTGGATCACTGGTCTACAGTAGCTCTGCTTTTAGCTAGTCTCTTAGTCATAATGGGACCTTTCTAGGTGCGTGGATCACTGGTCGACAGTACCTCTGCTTTTAGCTAGTCTCTTAGTCATAATGGGACCTTTCTAGGTGCGTGGATCACTGGTCGATAGTACCTCTGCTTTTAGCTAGTCTCTTAGTGATAATGGGACCTTTCTAGGTGCGTGGATCACTGGTCGACAGTGAGCTCTGCTTTTAGCTAGTCTCTTAGGGATAATGGGACCTTTCTAGGTGCGTGGATCACTGGTCGACAGTAGCTCTGCTTTTAGCTAGTCTCTTAGTGATAATAGGACCTTTCTAGGTGTGTGGATCACTGGTCTACAGTAGCTCTGCTTTTAGCTAGTCACTTAGGGATAATGGGACCTTTCTAGGTGCGTGGATCACTGGTCGACAGTACCTCTGCTTTTAGCTAGTCTCTTAGGGATAATGGGACCTTTCTAGGTGCGTGGATCACTGGTCGACAGTAGCTCTGCTTTTAGCTAGTCTCTTAGTGATAATGGGACCTTTCTAGGTGTGTGGATCACTGGTCTACAGTAGCTCTGCATTTAGCTACTCTCTTAGTGATAATGAGACCTTTCTAGGTGTGTGGATCACTGGTCGACAGTAGCTCTGCTTTTAGCTAGTCTCTTAGGGATAATGGGACCTTTCTAGGTGTGTGGATCACTGGCCTACAGTAGCTCTGCTTTTAGCTACTCTCTTAGTGATAATGGGACCTTTCTAGGTGCACCTTGTGCTGGGGACAATAAAAGGCTACTCTAAAATGTGAAGTTTTGTCACACAACACAATGCCACAGATGTGTCAAGTTGAGGGAGTGTGCAATTGGCATGCTGACTGCAGAATTGAATGTCAATTGAATGCCGCCTCCAACATCGTTTTAGAGAATTTGGCAGAGTGCTCCATGGCGGCGGTGAGGTTATGGTATAAGTAACGAACAACCAGTAGCGACCCGTCATTTTGGGCTCGCCTGTTTTGTATGTTATTTTGGCATTAATATGTCACATATCAGGTTTCAAACAATGTAAAACAAAATATATATCATTGAGTTAATAAAGCTGCATCTGTGGTGGGGCAAGCCAACAGAAAATACAGAGCGGTGCGCTGTAAATGGCTCAGTGTTCTGTCACTCATGGGGACACTACGTCACCGCCAAGTCTAAGGGTAGAGCTAGAAATTTAGAACCCCTTGGGTACTGCTATAGAGTTACATTAGATGTGCCCATCCGAAAAGGCTCAAGGTCATTGGCCACATATAAAATGACGTCAAATCACGTTATATCTACAGTAACTTTGATTGGACTGATCATGTCAACATTGTACTTTCAAAGTCGACAATCTACTGGCAAATCTTTTTTAATCCATGTCATATGAATAGAAATAACGAAGGGAAATTTCTGATAAAACGTATCGATGCTCATCGGCCATTGGACATAAACATTACACAACAAGTTGGAAATGGCAAATTCAACAATGAGTGGTTTGGAAGGAATCAGTGAAAGTGGCTGTCTGGTCCCACATCTGGGATTAAGGGTCTCTTTCCAAGTTTAAAATTATAAACATTCAACATTGGCCATGCTGTCAATGAAGCATGATTTGTGCAGTGCTCAAAATAACTGTTTACTCTGAACTTGACTTCAGTGAGTTCAAGACAGCTGGGAAGTTGGGAATAAATGAGCTCCGACTGGGAAAATACATTTTGAACGGTAAATCCGGCCTCTTCCTAGAGCTACGACCTGAAGATCAATGACGTCATCATGATTCAACCTTGTTTTTTTCCGAGTTCCCAGTTGTTTTGAAAGCACCGTAAATCCAGAGAATGCCAGACTTTGATGACAAAATTTGCCCACGAAGGACCACAGCGCTACCTTCCTGTTCAAGTGAGCACAGCACAAGGTGAGTCCAAAAATGTATTGTATGCTGCTGCATAAATTATGTAATACGCCAGGGAGATATGTATACTGTAGCTAAGAAAGTAATACTAAGTGTATGTTGTGTAGTAAGTTGTTAGTAGCCCATGTGCCTCACCCTACTAATTTGGTCTATTTACCACTTATTTTCGGCAACCCTTCTGACTTGGTGGGGCACATGTAGCCTATAACCTGTTTAAAAGAAATGTAATCATTGAATATTGTAAAAGCTTTCATTGTCTGCTTTCCCCCCCTTCTTTATTCTACGGTTCTGACTTGGTGTACATGGAGAACACTAAGAACGGCCCATGTTTTATTGACTACGTCCGTCCTAGCTCGCTCATCAATGTCTTAATCTAAATTACGGATTGCCTCTTATCCGCTTGTCGTCCCCTTATTCCATAGTTTGTTCATCTCAATTGTCATTAGAAACCACATTTGTTTAAGCAAGTCAGCCATATCAGCTATGTTTTTTTAAAAGGCAGTAAATGCCTGAATGAACTGTTTTGCTGCCAGACAAGGCTCCGCTGATAGCCTGGTGTAGCAGCGGTAAGATGTTGGGACTACTGTTGGGAAAGCTTTATGTAGTCCTTAACAGTTTGTAGACACCATTATAGTGCAATTCATGTATTGTGGCTTTGCTAGCATGCATCCCACTATGTGTTTTTGCCCCACCAAAATGTACATGTTAAAATCACCACTGCGGACAACGAACACAGTTGCATTTTATCAATGGCAGAGATACTGTGACGAGATCCTGAGGCCCATTGTCGTGCCATTCATCCGCCGCCATCACCTCGTTTCAGCATGATAATGCACGGTCCCATGTCGCAAATATCTGTACACAATTCCTGGAAGCTGAAAATGCCTGCATACTCACCAGACATGTCACCTATTGAGCATGTGTGGGATGCTCTGGATCAACATGTGACGTGTTACAGTTCCCACCAATATCCAGCAATTTCACACAGCCATTGAAAAGTGGGAAAACATTCCACAGGCCACAATCAACTCTATGCAAGGGGCAAATGGTGGTCACGCCCCTACTTCTGATCCATGCCCCTACTTTTTTAAAGGTATCTGTGACCCACAAATGCATATCTGTATTTCGAGTCATGTGAAATCCATAGAGGGATAGGTTGATATTCTGGCACCACCCGGCCAGGTCTCTGACCTCCTCTCTATACGACGAGACAGCCTATAGGGAGGAGGTCAGAGACCTGGCCGGGTGGTGCCAGAATAACAACCTATCCCTCAATGTAACCAAGACTAAGGACTGTGGACTACAGGAAAAGGAGCACCAGGCACGCCCCCATTCTCATCGACGGGGCTGTAGTAGAGCAGGTTGAGAGCTTCATGTTCCTTGGTGTCCACATCAACAACAAACTAGAATGGTCCAGACACACCAAGACAGTTGTGAAAAGGGCACGACAAAGCCTATTCCCCCTTAGGAAACTAAAAAGATTTGGCATGGGTCCCAAGATCCTCAAAAGATTCTACAGCTGCAACATCGAGAGCATCCTCCTGTCGGTTGCATCGCTGGCTGGAACAGTAATTGCTCGGCCTCCGACCGCAAGGCACTTTAGAGGGTAAAGCTGCCTGCCATCCAGGACCTCTACACCAGGCAGTGCCAGAGGAAGGCCCTAAAAATTGTCAAAGACCCCAGCCAGACTGTTCTCTCTACTACCGCATGGCAAGTGGTACCGGAGTTCCAAGTCTAGGACAAAAAGGCTTCTCAACAGTTTTTACCTCCAAGCCATAAGACTCCTGAACAGGTAACCAAATGGTTACCCAGACTATTTGCATTGTGTGCACCCCCCCATCCCCCTTTAAGCTGCTGCTACTCTCTGTTTATCTTATATGCATAGTCACTTTAACTATACATTCATGTACATACTACCTCAATTGTATATAGCCTTGCTACTCTTATTTTCAAATGTCTTATTACTGTCGTTTTATTTATTTTTGACTTACCTACACACACCTTTTTTTCACACTATTGGTTAGAGCCTGTAAGTAAGCATTTCACTGTAAGGTCTACTACACCCGTTGTATTTGGCGCTATGAACTTTAACTCAGTAAATCCTTGAAATTGCTGCATGTTGCATTTATATTTTTGTTCAGTACAGTTAAGTGTTTGTTAATTGTTTCAACTGATATGATTTAATGTTCTATTGTAATGTCAAATATGGAATATTAGTATTTGAAAGGATTTTTCCATCCCAAACCCATAAGAAATTCACAACAGACATTTGCATAGTTGAAGAATTTATTTGTGTGAGGAAACTGGAACCAATGGCTCTAAAAACAATGTTTAAAGAGTCCTGACAATGTTAGAAGAGCAAACATTGGCAAACTTAAGAGGGTAAAACCTAATCATAACTTCTCACTTTGATTACAAAAAAGCTGCAAATAATACAAAAACAAATCAAGTCTTCACAGTAGGTGAAAAGACTAAATCCAAGAGGTGCAAACATTCCTTTCTTAACCAATCCCTCAAAAGAGACCATTAATAATATTAACATCAATAAAAAAAAATACAAGTTAAAAAGAGTCTCAAATCTCTAGCAGCAGTGAGAGCGGCTGAAGTGAATTTGAGCAACGGGTATGGGAAGGGGGTTGGGCGACCATTTCAGACAGTTTATGCGGAGAGGTCGCTGCTGTTGAATCGCTCTTGGTCGTAGACCTCTGCGATGACCTTGCGACCCCCGAACCAGCGGTCGTTGAGTGCCTGGATGGCCTTGTTCATCTCCGAGGCCATGGAGAACTCCACAAAGATCTTGACGATGATCTCGGCATCTTCCTCCTCGCCCTGCTTCTCCTGGTAGATGATGACTCGGTTGACGGCACCAAACTTGCCACACTCCTCAGTTACCTCACCCTCCAGGTCGTCATCGATGTCCTCTGGCCCCACCATGTTCCGTAACACCATCACCGTAGACTGGGGACGAGTACGACAACATGTCAATATGTATTCCAATCCAAATCACATTACAGCAAAAAATATCACATTTTCAGTGAAAGTACTGCACCTTTTGTGAAATTTATGCCACGAAACAAGGCAAATATCACAGAAGCAAACTGATAAGGGCCCAAAAAGGTTAACTTTTTTACCACAGAAACACATTTAAAATCAGTGAGAAGTACAAGAAAACATTTATTTGCGTCCTGTTTCCTTTTTCTATACGTTCTGCACATGTGCTACACAAAAACCTGTTTCTGATATTTACACCTCTACTCAATACAACAGATTGAATTTACCTTCAGTGTTCACTGTATAATAGAATAGGCTACTGCAGAAAATGGCTGATTTGCTCATATCCAAAAGCCTACATGTGATTGGGCAGGCGGAATGTAGTAAGTGGAAAAAAACTATATGAAACCATATTTAGCCTACAATACTCCATAGACCAGGGGTGCAACTTTGGTTTTAGAAGTCGGGGGGACATAACACTCCAAACAGCCTACCAGATCGCTCGGAGGTGTCCGCATGGTCCTAAAGCACACCGTTGCCTCGTTTAGTATCACATTCCAATGATAAAACTGAGGGGGGCTAATATGCAATTTCAGAATGTGGGGAACACATGAACCCCCGTCCCCCCCCCCGTCCCCAGTGAAAGTTGCGCCCCTGCCTTAGACCGTATATTACGCTCTCCCTCCCACACACACTGCTCCAAACTTTGAAAAGTTAGGAACAAAAAATATTTCTGATTAAGCTTAAAATTACATTGAGGTGGCCTCCCGGGTGGCGCAGTGGTCTAGGGCACTGCATCGCAGTGCTAGTTGTGCCACCAGAAACTCTGGGTTAGAGCCCAGGCTCTGTCGCAGCTGGCCGCGACCGAGAGGTCCATGGGGCGGCGCACAATTGGCCTAGCGCCGTCCGGGTTAGGCCGGTAGGGATATCCTTGTCTCATCGCGCACTAGTGACTCCTGTGGCAGGCCGGGCGCATTGCACGCTAACCAGGTCGCCAGGTGCTCGGTGTTTCTTCCGACACATTGGTGCGGCTGGCTTCCGGGTTGGCTGCGCTGTGTTAAGAAGCAGTGCGGCTTGGTTGGGTCGTGTTTCGGAGGACGCATGGCTTTCGACCATCGTCTCTCCCGAGCCTGTACGGGAGTTGTAGCGATGAGACAAGATAGTAACTACTAATAATTGGATACCAAGAAATTGGGCAGAAAAGAGGATCAAGTAAAAAATTAAAAAAGAAAAATACATTGAAGCACATCTTTGATTAGGCTCTCTCTATCCCTTTTCCATTCTTCCTGTGCCATCCAAATTTGTGCATAGCATATTGGTCAAGTTACCAGGTTGTTAGCTAGCTAACATGACAACAAGGTTGTTTGTTATCAAATCAACAATAAGCGGCCTGCGATTAACATAAAAATGGCCCGCAAGCAGGTTTATGAAATTCTATCAAATGCATGCAAATTTACAGTAGAAAGGGGAAAGGTAGCCCCGATAATAACTTTTGAATGGTTTGGGCTAGAGACACAGTTTTCAAAGATATAAAGGTGCAAGCATGGCTGTCACTGTGCACCGTTTTTCCTTTATGGCATTTCTCTATGACTACATGGCAGCAAAGTCAGGATGGTCTGTGCTCTTGGTTGTAACAGGCGAAATGAATAGACACAATTTGTCTACTTCACTTGCACTGCGACCCACTCCAATAATTAAACAAACAGAAAACCTATCAGTCTGCACACCCCAGCTTGTTATCACGGCTAAATTACATTTTAAAACTTGTGATGGAGATGCGCAGAAAGAGCGGACGGAGACAGATGGATATTGGACGAAGCACTCATTCTGATGACTCTGATATTCACTTTGTAGAACCGGTAGGGATGCATTCTGTCTTCAGTCAATTATTTCGATATGAGAAGCATATTCCTCGGATCTACACAATTCACGTGGATGGCCTATAAGCCAGGTAGGTCGTCACTGTAAATAAGAATTTGTTCTTAACTGACTTGCCTAGTTAAATAAAGGTTAAATAAAAATAAATAAAAAGCAACAAGTTTGCATCCCTGAAATATCTTTATCTTCATGTCTGGTCTTACTTCTGATTTCCTCAGCAGTTTCTGCATGACCATGTGTCTGGCGCTGCTGCCTGAGATACTCATGTGTTCTTGGTCGCTCAACATCTCCTGGCCTGTCCCGTCCTGCAGCATCTCCTTCTCCTCCTGCTTCTTCTTCTGCAGTTCTTGCAGAGAGGGGTTGGGCTGGGCTGGGTTGGTGATCACAGGCGGCGAGGCCAGCACAGGGTTGACCAGGCCCACCTGGGGCAGCACTGGCAGGTTTGGACGCACTGGTGTCACACCTTCAGGGACATGAGAGGGACAATTACATGCGTCAGCCATACAAATATGCACAAGAGTACACCAAATATTAGGAACACATTCCTAATATTGGAGTTGCACCCCACTCCCCCCATTTACCCTCAGAACAGCCTCAATTCGTTGGGGCATGGACTTTACAATGGTTCGAAAGCATTCGACAGGGATGCTGGCCCATGTTGACTCCAAAGCTTCCCACAGTTGTGTCAAGTTGGCTAGATGTCCTTTGGGTGGTGGACCATTCTTGATACACACAAGAAACTGTTAAGCGTGAAAAGCCCAGCAGCATTGCAGTTCTTGACACAAACTGGTGCGCCTGGCACCTACTACCAAAGCCATACATACACAATCGATGGCTCAATTGTCTAAAGGCATAAAAATCCTAATTTAACCTGTCTCCTCCCCTTCAGCTACACTGATTTGAAGTGGATTTAACAAGTGACATCAATAAGGGATCATAGCTTTCACCTGGATTGACCTTTGTCAGTCTATGTCATGGAAACAGCAGGTGTTCTTAATATTTTGTATACTCAGTGTTAGGGCTGACCCCTTTTAGTTGACTGGTCGATTGTTTTGTCGATAAGCTGTTGGTCAGCCAATAATTGTTTGTCCAGTTAAAATTAAAAATGTAATAATTATGGCACATCTTGATTGACGCCTGTCTCAGTGGACTAATCTATTACGGAGGCCGTTGGGACAACACACCAGTATCACCAGTAGTATATGTACTGTTAATTCCCATCATTTGTAATCTACAATGTTTGTTTGGTTACTGTAATTTCTGTTAATGCATTCAATATATTAATATCTTTTACAGTTCTCATTGTCAGAGTGGACACATTTGCAGAGCGCACAACCTATGCTACACTTGTGAGAAACAAGTTTTGGTGTATTTCATTCCATCTACGAGTTGTCAATTGATTCATTGTGTTTTGTTTTGAGCACTACTGTCAATGTTGATTAAGGACGCGCCCCTGATTATGGAATAGAAGTTGGCCTAGGCTACCAGGCCTGGGCGCAAATGTAGGCTTATAAATGGGCCCATTTGGAGATCTGATAGTTTTTCTGAATGTCTTAATTCACCACCACTACTAAGCTGTGGAGCTTCTCAGTGATATTTTCATCACCTAAAACAAAAAGTAAACTAAGTGTTTTTACATCCATTGAGAATGACAATAGTTCCTCAATGTAGCCCATTTGAAAAATCTTTCCAGCTCTCCCCCTTTTGATAACCACTCAGTTTGAAAGGGGGAAAAAAACGTAATTCTCTGATCCGATGGAAACATCATAAAATAGGTCTACCTGATTACTTCTTATCCCTTGCACAAATATCCTACAGCTGTGTCTGTCTGGAGCTCACTGGAAACTGAGGGTCCAAAATATTTTATATAATGTTGCAAGTTTGTTAGTGCAAGCTTCAGGCTGGACCAAGTCGATAATTAACACAATGTTTCAAGTTCATTGCAGACAGGCCATGTGTAGCCAATGTGATCTATTTTTTTCATATTTTCTACCTGCAGGCTGCAATGTTTTATTTGTTGGCTTTATGTAGACTGGCAACTATGTAAAAACAATGGCAATAAAAGTAATTTTTAGATTTGAATAGTTTTCATTTAGATATAATCTTTATTAATCACACAAGTGAATCTGAGATCTGACTTTATTATAAAATGAATGAAAATGCTGCATGAAAATCATAACTGGCACGCAGATCGGTAGAAATGGTAAGATAAATTGGCACTCCAAATGGAAAAGCTTACCAACCCCCTGGTTACTGGCAACTTCAGGATCGTAATAGCAGAATCTGCGAAGGCCAGCAGCAGCAGGTGATGGTTTGGGAACAGGTTTATTCCTTCTGGTTAGGCTTGATATCTGGCTCCCTCGAGTCATTTGTGTGTGTTCATTATTTTGTTTAAAACATCAGACAAGCTCAGTAGCCTACATATAGTTCATTTTATTAAAACGCATAGGGTGTGTCTATATATGGGAAAATACATGTTTGAACATTTCGTTGAGTCGATTGGTCGGAAAAAAACAACTCATGATCGACCAATATTTTTTGGGGTCGGGGACAGCCCTACTCAGTGTACATCTCCATTGATATAGTTTCTATGAGACATGGTATGCATGAATTTCCCTTCATAAGAGTCAAATCCTCTGTTGCAATTCCCTTGTTTCTCTTATCGGTCTCATGTCAACCTATTTGTAGTCAAGATTTTACAACACAATTTAATGACCAGGTTCAGATGGAAAAAAACGGTAACCTGATTAACCAGATAATTCCCTCAACATTGTTACACTGAGTAGATAAAGGACACACTTTAAATCACTCAAACAATCCTCTTATTCTCTAAAACAGGTATTCCCAAACTGGGATACTCTTCGGGGGAACTCCATCGGGGGAACTCCAAATAAAACTGTGATTCACTTTTTTTCCCTTCACATTTTCAAACAGTCCATTTATATTTTCCAACAGGGGCTATACATTTGGGTGAGGTTTTGTTCTTGCCCAAGTAGCCCCATTTCACTGCCAAAAATAAAATGAAACCATCTAGTGTTCAGCGAAATAACAACACAATGTCAAATACAGGTAGCCTAGTCAAATAATTAACATCCAATCACATTAACTGTTACTCACTCGCGGGAATTCCACTAACGGTCTGTATGTTGCCAAACGTAGCTGCTGCTCATTCTGTTTGCTCAAAAATGTATAAATAGTTTAAAAAGTAAGGCCCGCGTCCATAGAGACACATACCAGCTCTACTGGTAGTATTGCTACTACCAGCAGTACTACACCTGCACCTGTCGACAACAGAAGTTGTTCTTCTTCCACGAGCACATCCAATGCTATCATCAGTAATTCTACATTTGTTGTTAGCCCAGCTAGCATGGACACTGACAGTTGTGAATCTGATGCAGTCAAAGAGCTACTGCCCCCTTACCCAGGAAAGCACTGAACAGACAGGGACTTGGACCATTGAAGAGGCGCAAATATGATGAGAACTACATTGATTTGGGGTTCACTTATATTGGGAGTAGTGCCATTCCTCAGCCACAGTGTGTTATATGCGCAAAAGTACTAATCTGAACTCCATGAAACCTTCACTCTTGCGCAGACATTCAGAAACGAAAAATATGCCACAGGAGTTTTTTGAGCAAGAATTAAGACGACTTTTGAATAGTAAGACATACCATTAATAAGAAGGGGCTAGATGCGTTTTATAATGGTGAGCTACCGTGTGGCTAGGACAGGCAAGCCCCATACTATCGTGGAGGACTTAATTCTACCTGCTGCCGCGGATATGGCTGGGACAATGCTGGGGGAAAAGGCCCCAAAAAACTATACAGACAATGCCTTCATCAAACAACACTGTTTCACAACACACCAGTGACATGGCAGGAGATGTTTTGAAACAATTACTGCTTCACATACAAGCCAGTGAATTCTATGAGTTACACACGGTAGCTGACCATATAAAACGCAAACCCTTCTCACCGAGAGGCTCTTGCTGCCAAGGGAATGCCTTACAGCTTGAAAGACGCTTTGGACACTAGTGAAAATGGTTAACTTTGTTAAAGCAAAGCACCTGAACTCTCGTGTATTTTCTGCACTATGCAATGATATGTGCAGCGACCATGAAACGCTTTAACAACATACCGAAGTGTACTGGTTATCAAGGGGCAAAGTATTGACAAGTTTTTTTTAATTGAGTTCCGAGCTTAAAGTTTTCTCACTGACCATCATTTTCACTTGTCTGACCGCTTGTATGATGACGAGTTTCTCACACAACTGGCCTATCTGGTTGATGTTTTTTCTTACCTGAATGATCTGAATCTAGGATTACAGGGACTCTCCTCAACTATATTCAATGTGCGGGACAAAATTGAGGCTATGATTAAGAAGTTAGTGCTCTTTTCTGTTTGCATTAACAAGGACAACACACAGGTCTTTCCATCATTGTATGATTTTTTGTGTGCAAATGAAATCAAGCTTACGGACAATGTCAAATGTGATATAACGAAGTCCCTGAGTGAATTGGGTGAGTAATTACACTGGTACTTTCCCGAAACAGATGACACAAACAACTGGATTCGTTATCCCTTTCATGCCCTGCCTCCAGTCCACTTACCGATATCTGAACAAGAGAGCCTCATCGAAATTGCAACAATTGGTTCTGTGAAAATGTAATTTAATCAGAAGCCACTGCCAGATTTCTGGATTGGGCTGCGCTCAGAGTATCCTGCCTTGGCAAATCGCGCTGTTAAGACACTGATGCCCTTTGCAACCACGTACTACCTATGTGAGAGTGGATTCTCGGCCCTCACAAGCATGAAAACAAAATACAGGCAGACTGTGTGTGGAAAATGATTTAAGATTGAAACTCTCTCTAATACAACCCAACATTGCAGAGTTATCTACATCCTTTCAAGCACACCCTGCTCATTAACCTTATTCACAATTTTCGATGAAGATATAAAGTTTTATATCTAAGATGGCGAAATAAAATAGCAAAATTATTGATTATTATAATATTATTATTTGTGCCCTGGTCCTATAAGAGCTCTTTGTTACTTTGCACGAGCCGGGTTGTGACAAAAACTCACACTTATTCCTATGTTTAATAAATGTATTGCATAGTGTGTGTGTGGCAGGCTTACAATGATGGGGGAACAAAACATTTGAGAGTGCGCCGACCCTGGTGCTAGAGGGGTACGCAGCTGGAGGTTGAATGTTTGAAGGGGCATGGGACTATAAAAGGTTTGGGAACCACTGCTCTAAAACATTCAAACAGACCTAAGTGAGTGTGTAAGTCAGTGGACAACACCCTTTGTGCTGACACATCTCAATACACACCTGTGATCATTCCGGGGGCCTGGGCAGCCATGACTGCCTGAGGGATGCCCATTTGTCCCATCGAACCCATTTGTCCCATCGAGCCCATTTGTCCCATCGAACCCATTTGGCCCATCTGGTTTGCCCCAGCCATCGCCCCCAAGATGGACGCCCCGGTCACAGCCTCCTTGAGAGAGGGGCGGGACGCATTAGCAGGAAAACACAGTGAGGTGGCACAGTCAGACTTCATACAGCATGTATTCTACTCTGCATCTCACCAGGTCAATATACAATATTCTATCAGTAAGTTGTTAATATGTTATAATATAAACATCCACTAAATTCCCAAGACTACTATGTATTACTAAACAAAACTATGACTAATGTCAGTGCCACTGCCAGATATAGCAATGGGACTGCATGCTTGAGCAGTGAGACTCCAGGGTGTAATTAGCTTACACACCCAAGTACATTAAATGACAAAAGCAAGGGCCAGTCACAGGACATACTTTTAAAGAGATATTTACCTTTCAATACAATTAGAATCTAGATACATGGGCTCCGATACGATATGTTTTAGTTTGAAATGATTCAGTACAATTCGGTTTGTTTAGAGAACGAATTGGTTCACTAACATTTGTTGCATAAACACTAGGGCCGGACAATACCAGTATCGCTATACTCGTTAGTATCCGGGCAAGGAAACAAAACAAAGTGGATTTAACTTCTTGAGGAAAACCCTAGTGTTAGAAGATCAATATGTTGTTGAGCAAAAGCACACAATATTTTACATACAGCAGGTTTTTAAAGGACCGAAGAATTTGGTCTGTTTCGTGTTTACATTTTTGCCATGGAAAAAAATACTGCGATACTGGTATCGCCCAGCCGTAATAAACACATTCATTTTCAATTCTAAATTAAAATCTGCTCCTGATGGAACTCATGAGGGCTCCCGAGTGGCGCAGCGGTCTAAGGCACTGCATCTCAGTGCTAGAGGCGTCGTTAAAGACCCTGGTTCGATTCCACGTTGTATCACAACCGGCCGTGATTGGGAGTCCCATAGGGCAGCGCACAATTGGCCCAGCATCGTCTGGGTTAGGGTTGGCCGGGTTAGGCTGTCATTGGAATTTGTTCTCAACTGACTTGCCTAGTTAAATAAAGGTTAAATAACAATACATTTAAAAATGGCTAACTTCTGTGTGTGTGTTTGTCAGCGTTGCCGGTAATAGCCAGCTTTTGGCCGATAATAAAAAGTCAAAACATTTCATTGGCACTGGGAGAAGAAAAAAAATCGAATTGCGAAATAATGCTTTTTAGCCTATTAATTGATGGAAATACATTTGACTGGTCATGCTTATAGGTTAGTTTGCATAATTGAGTAGAATTGAATTAGCGTGTGTGTGCAGTATATTCGTTATGTATCTTATTTATCTCGTATACAGAATACAGAGCAGAAAATCTGTCAGGCAGCGTGAGCGTGCCTGCTACAGCATCTCAAACAGCAAATTCATAGTTGACGGAACGCAGGCTTCATCAGCTCGTCACACCACTTTGTAATTAGCTGGAGGCATTATGCATTTTGAAAACATAGTTAATGGTTTGAAACCTGAGCGTTTTACTACATATTATGAGGCATGTCTTACCTTGCTTCAAAGTAGCCTAGCCAAATTCAGACCATTTATTTTATATCAACTTTCTTTAATTGTCCAGTAGCCAAAGGCACAACCTTAGGTCATATAAGAAACCAAAATGAGTTGTTGCATATTAGATCTCCTCTCTTTCTAAATTTCAAGAAATAAATGTGGAAGGTTATTCTAACATATTCAAAGTGGACACCAGAATTCAGTAAGAATCACTGCATATTGTTGCATCCTGGAATTGCACGTTCTGTTAATATGAATTACCTTAACCTAAATGTGATTTATGTTATTCTGAGCACCGTGTGTGGACGCCCTAATCAGGTTACGCACTCAAAGCATATGGGTCATATTTCTCAAGTGTCCGGTAAATGAAAATGCTTCCGGTCAAATGTACAGCGCAACATTTTCCTAACAGAAACCCTGGTGTGTGTGTGTGTAAATGATGTCTATAGTCCTGAAACTCAACTCTGGACCACGAAGCCAGTTCCACTGCTTTCTTTCATTGTTCCCCTCTAAATCAGTGACCGATTTAGGCCTGGAACCAGGGCATAAAATAAACACCCGCCACTTGCGGGTAGCTTTAGGTATTGGCAGGTAACGGGTAGCTTTAGGTATTGCTCAATTTGCAGGGCTGTAGAGTGCGAGCATTACGTTCGCAAATAAAAACAGTCAAAAGTCTGTATGAGCACATGTGCGAGTTGCGATTTATAGCAGAAAAATTCTGCAGTAGTTGTTTTCAAATTTTGCTGTTGTTTTGTTTCATAGCTGCTAAATCCTCTGCCTGGCAGGGGAGCTGTGCGCACTGAGTGAAGTGCTGATATAATTGTTTTTGGAGGTGCTGCGCACAGGCATAACAGTTGGTCTAATTTTCTCAAAAGTCTACAAAGTGAGACTTTGTCCACTTCTTTCTTGGCTATTTACATTTTGTTCACAAGCTCAGTTGTTTTCAACATTAGTTTGAGTCTGTTGCTTCACCTAATAGCAACGATACCACCAAGTCAGATCCCAAATCTCAGACACATCTGCCAAAACTCGAGTGGCCTGTTACCATGGTAACCTCCCGCCCTTAAAGGGGCAGCTGAACACTGTCTCATTTGGATTTTGGTTCGAAAAAAAATGTCACCGCAAACCGGCGATTCGTAATGTTTGAATAGATTTTCTGACAGATGCATGCTATGTTTGGATCGTTTGGGGTCTGCGGACTGATGCACTTGTATCTTAATTAAACATCAGAATCAGGGACCGATGCAAATTGGTGAATCGTTACATCCCTAATACTTTTGCAACTTGGTTGAGCTCACATCACAACACAAGCAGATATGGCACAGCACATTTTGTTAGCAAACACACAGCAGTAGAATACATTAGATTGCCCTGCAAGGGTTATGCATTATCAATTCATCAAATATTATATCAAATTCTAGAACTGCAGGGTACATCAAAATAAACACTGTGTACAAAACATTAAGAGCACCTTCCTACATTAAGTTGGACCACCCCATTTTGCCCTCAGAAAATCCTAAATTCTTCAGGGCATGGACTCTACAAGGTGTCGAAAGCGTTCCACATGGATGCTGGCCCATGTTGACTACAATGTTTCCCACAGTTGTGTCAAGTTGGCTGGACCATTCTTGATTCCCGCAGGAAACTGTTGAGCAAGAAAAACCCAGCAGATTTGCAGCTCTTGACACAAACCGGTGCGCTTGGCACCTACTATATTTTGATGAAATACATTTTTTAAATATATAACTATCATGCCCGTTCAAAGGCACTTAAATATTTTGTCCATTCACCCACTGAATGGCACATACACAATCCATGTCTCAATTGTCTCAAGTCTTAAGAAGCCTTCTTTAACCTGTCTCACCAGCAATAAGAGATCATAGCTTTCACCTGGATTCACCTGGTCAGTCCATGTCATGGAAAGAGTATTCTTAATATTTTGTACACTGAGTATGTTACTTAAAGCACACAGAAAATCAGAAAAGTAAGGTTTATATACAAATTACATTTATCTTTACTATATTAAAACTTTACTGAGTACATAATTAATTATGGTTACACCTAGCTACCTACAGTACCAGTCAAAAGATTAGACACACCTACTCATTCAAGGGTTTTTCTTTATTTTTTGTACTATTTTCTATATTGTAGAATACTAGTGAAGACATCAAATCAATGCAATCACACACATGGAATCATGTAGTAACCAAAAAAAGTGTTAAACAAATCTAAATATATTTTATATTTGAGATTCTTCAAAGTTGCCACCCTTTGCCTTGACAGCTTTGCACACACTTGGCATTTTCTCAATCAGCTTCTTGAGGTAGTCACCTGGAATGCATTTCAATTAACAGGTGAGCCTTGTTAAAAGTTAATTGGTGGAATTTCTTTCCTTATTAATGCGTTTGAGCCAATCAGTTGTGTTGTGACAAGGTTGGGGTGGAAAACAGAATATTTTCCTATTTGGTAAAAAACCAAGTCCATATTATGGCAAGAACAGCTCAAATAAGAAAAGAGAAACGACAGTCCATCATTACTTTAGGACATGAAGGTCAGTCAATCCGGAAAACTTCAAAAACTCAAAAAGTGCAGTCGCAAAACCATCAAGCGCTATGATGAAATTGGCCAAGAAACACAAAAAATTACATTAGACTGGTGGAAATCTGTGAGTCGAGATTTGAGACCTCCATGTCTGTGAGACGCAGAGTAGGTGAACGGATGATCTCCACGTGTGGTTTTCATTGTGAAGCATGGAGGAGGTGGTGAGATG
This sequence comes from Oncorhynchus clarkii lewisi, assembly GCF_045791955.1. Taxonomy (NCBI): domain Eukaryota; kingdom Metazoa; phylum Chordata; class Actinopteri; order Salmoniformes; family Salmonidae; genus Oncorhynchus; species Oncorhynchus clarkii. Next base: position 36,806,101 of record NC_092157.1, on the reverse strand, counting down.
GTGTGGGGGTGCTTTGCTGGTGACAGTGTAGATGATTTCTTTAGAATTCAAGGCACACTTAACCAGCATGGCTACCACAGCATTCTGCAGCGATACGCCATCCCATCTGGTTTGCACTTAGTGGGACTGTCATTTGTTTTTCAACAGGACAATGACCAAACACACCAACAAGTGTTCAGAATATGTGAGAACTCCTTCAAGACTGTTGGAAAAGCATTTCAAGTGAAGCTGGTTAAGAGAATGCCAAGAGTGTGCAAAGCTGTCATCAAGGCAAAGGGTGGCTACTTTGAAAAATATAAAATATTTTTTGGTTACTACATGATTTCATATGCGTTATGTCATAGTTTTGATGTCTTCACTATTATTCTACAATGTAGAAAATAGTAAAAATAAAGAAAAACCCTTGAATGAGTAGGTTTGTCCAAACTTTTGACTGGTACTGTGCATCAGAAGTATATTTACCTGGAAGGCCAATAGATCCCTTTGGAAGGGAATCATACTTGCCTGGGCCGTTATCTTAGCGGTGGCTGCTGCAGCAGCCACGGCTGCAGCGGGGGGCAGGCCACCAGGCTGGGTGGGGGTCAACATGGGCATGGGAGGGGTCACAGCCTTGCCCACCCGCAGGTACTGGCCCCCCAGGTCAAACAGGTTCATGGAGGACACTGCGTCCAGGGACGACTGGGGCTTGTCATACTCTGCCAGGGAGAGAGGGGGGAGAGGAGTTAGGAGGAGGACAAATACACAGCAACAGCACATCCCGAGGGCCGCCACCCGCCAGGGGCCTCTCTGCTCACCGACGAAGCCAAAGCTCTTGTGTCTTCCTGTGGTGGGGTCCCTGGCTAACGTGCAGGACTTGATCCTCCCGAAGGCCTCAAAGACGCTCTTGATGTCCTCGTCTGAGAGGTCGGGGTGGACGGAGGCAACGTAGATCCGGTTGTAGGCGCGTGCCTCCTCTGCCAGCTGGTCGATGATGGGTTGCGCCTGACCAATGTTACCTGGCCGCCCCACCTACAGCACAGATACCAGCACAGGGCCAATGAGTGGGGTGTCACAGCCACTGACCAAGCAACGCAACACCCCGAGCTCCAAAACCACTTAACACCTTCAACTCAGGACAACGCAATTACACTGCTTTTCAAACTGTAACACCAGTGTTACACGAGTGTATACTCACTTATGTTATACTAGGGAATCTGGGCTGACAGTGAAGCATGTGAAGAGCAGAATTAACAACCTCTGCATAATCAAAACAGTTGCTTTGTGAGAAGTTGCTCAAGTTAGCCATTGTTATGCAAATGCCAGCTGAAAAGTACCAGTGGCCTGGCTGTAGGCCCGCGGGAGCCATAGCCCGGTAAGACATGGGTGCCAGCCCACATAGACGTAAACAGAAAAGTCTGAGCCTTTGGGGTCAATCCTGTATGGAAATGCTCTATTAGAGATCTAAAGGAGCCGCTTTCTCTTTGTAATTGCCGCCTAATGTATTCTTAGCCAAGTTCACACTAGCCGTGCTAAACTGCATCTGTCCACCAGGGCTAAGGTAATAAGAGTGATATGAAATGTGACAACCTGCACTAGTCTAGAGACAATGTCTTCTATCGACACACTATTTTCTTTAACTCTCATTCTTTCTAGACCATAACATACCAACAACTTAATCACTTCAAAATCATCAACTGAAACGTACAATAGAAATCATGAAACTAAAAGAAAAGTATAGCCTATCTGAAATTCATGAAGATAATTATACTGTAAAAGCTGCTACTATGACTTGTTCACTCACTCAGGCATGTTTGACCAACACTAAAAGAAAGGCCTGTTCAGATTGCCTTAAGCCGGAGCTGCAGCTGAGGATCAACTAGTGGAAATAGCTATAAATTAACAAGACCCGTGGCTGGCACTACACTGTCAGGGACCGACATGTCTCAGAGGTATCTCCTCTAACAACTGTCATCTATAGGTTAGTGTCTGAAGCGTCTCTTTGAGCGGCTATGTAGTATATGATCTGTGCTCCAGGTGGGGCGGCCAAGCAACACCAACCAGGCGCAGCCCATCATCAGCACATCTCGGACACAGAGCAACGCATCATCACACGCTGCCCGGGTATCCTAGAGGAACTGGTCACTAAAACAATGTGGTGATGACATCATGGAAGCAGACGACAGAGCATACGTTCACAAAAACACACACCCGCGCACACACAAACATGTGCGCACACACATGCAACCACACACACACCTTTAAATGAATGGACACACATACAAGCAAAGAAAGAAAATGAAATGAGTGGCTTTAAATACACAGAATTAGAGATACTACCAATTAGTGATTCACCCAGAAATAGTTCAGTTACACACAAGGAGATAAATGAGAAAAGGGGATGTCCGAACTGTCTCCATGCATCTTTGATAGAAAATATTAAAAAGTTGATAGCAGGAGCACTGCTCGTTCCAGGGGTATAGAGGGGGGGTTCTGAGTGGTCCATTTCCACAGCGCAGGACAGGCTGCCTCTCCAGGCCACTCACCTTGATGTTCCTGCCCCCGAGCATGACCGAGTTCATCTGCTCCAGAGCCAGCTGTGCAGCCTCCGGGATCTCATACTCCACAAAGGCAAAGCCCTGTACGCACAGACAATAGACCCATGAGACAGTTACAAACACGAGCATGCCAAATTCTCCAGTTGTGAATCAAAAGTTTAATTCATATGATTAATGCAGTTCTAATTCTAATCCTATTGCAATTCTGTGTGGCGATGTAGTTTGAGCATGCTCTATAAACTGACCTTGTGCTTCATTGTAACTGAGTCCCATGACATGTCAATGCTCTTGATGGGGCCGAAGGGGGCAAAGGCCTGTCTGATGGTGTCCTCCCCGAGCTCATAGTATATGGAGCCCACATACACCCGGCACATGATGGCTAGAGCACGCTGCCGCTGAGCCGCCACCTGGTAACCACGGAGAAAAGCACACCATGATGCTTAAGGGGCCAAAGAAAGAAAGAACACACAAAATCAAATCTAGATGTGTTTGGATAAACTGTATTTTTGTTATTTTATTTTTTACATTGAGGTCTCATTATGTAAATCACTGGGAATATTTTAAATTCTCTATTGTATTTGCTTTTCCCAACAATAGACATACAGGCCAATGTCAGGGATGGATGCAATCTGGGCATATGCAAAATAAAGAGTCCTGAAAAATGGATTTGTGACTATTGCTATCTCTACTGAACAAAAATATAAAACGCAACATGCAACCATTTAAACCATTTTACAGAGTTACAATTCATATAAGGATATCAGTCAATTTGAATGAATTCATTAGGCCCTAATCTAGGGATTTCACATGACTGGGCAGGGGCACAGCCTTGGGTGGGCATGGAATGGCATAGGCCCACCCACTTGGAAGCCAGGCCCAACCACCAGGGAGCCAGGCCCACCCAATCAGAGTGAGTTTTTCCAGAAATACTCCTGTTTTATCAGCTGGCCAGGTGGCTGGTCTCAGACAATCCAATCCCACAGGTGAAGAAGCCGGATGTGGGGGTCCTGGGCTGGCATGGTTACACGTGGTCTGCGGTTGTGAGGCAGGTTGGACGTACTGCCAAATTCTCTAAAACGACATTGGAGGCAGCTTTTGGTAGAGAAATTATCATTAAATTGTCTGGCAACAGCTCTGGTGGACATTCCTGCAGTAAGCATGCCAATTGCAAGCTTCCTCAAAACTTGAGACATCTGTGGCATTGTGTTGTGTGACAAAACTGCACATTTTAGAGTGACCTTTTATTGTGTCCAGCACAAGGTGCACCTGTGTAATGATCATGCTTTTTAAATAAGCTTCTTGATATGCCACACCTGTCAGGTGGATCGATTATTTTAGCAAAGAAGAAATGCTCACTAACATGGAAATAAACAACATTTGAAAGAAATAAGCTTTTTCTGCATTTCTAGGATATTTTATTTTAGCTCATGAAACATGGGACCAACACTTTACATGTTGCGTTTATATTTTTGTTCAGATATCAACAATTTTGAAAATGCAGATACAGCTACATAACTTTAAAAAATCTGTATCATTACTGTATTTATATGCGTGAAAGCAAAAGTGGTGATGGACATGCATGCCCCTCACTAACATTTAGCCCTTGAAACTGACCTGTAGTCCAGGGGTGTATATGAGATGACATTTCAACACGGACAACAAACTAAATCAACACCTACAGTGCCATGAAAAAGTATCTGCCCCCTTTCTGATTTTCTTTCTTTTTGCATATTTTTGATGTTCAACCAAAACCTAATATTAGATAAAGGGAACCTGAGTCTACAAATACTTAACTTTGTTTATGAAATATGTAATTGTTGTGTTATTTGTTCACTCAGGAACCCTTTATCTAATATTAGGATTTGGTTGAAGATCTGATAACATTCAGTATCAAAAATATGCAAAAGTAGAGAAAATTAGAAAGGGGGCAAATACTTTTTCACAACACTGTATATCAGTTGAAAAGCATCCATACAAAGATAAAAAGCCTGAGGAAAGCATTTCACACTTACGTCTCTAAGGGGAGGGAGGGATGGGTAACCACTGAAAGCAGTTTACTGGTTCCTTTTACTCAAGCATAGCTGCGTTATCACCCACAGGCGGACTAGGCGAACTAGTAACAGCCTAATCTATTGCATAAGAGAAAAGTGATTTCCTATTTTACAACATAAAATTTGAGATTGCCAAAAAGGTATTCCGGTTTGAGAAGGTCTCTCATTTAAGTTATTGAAAGAGACTGCTAACCCTCTTTAGCCCCACACCAAAGCTGGCTTTCTCAGTGTCAATCAATGCAAAGTAACATCATATTTATAAAGAAGACATGAACTTCCCTGCATTGATATTTAAAACCACATTTGCATAGCGATTTCAGGCTATAGAGCAAAAAGCCATAATAAATGTTCTGCTAAAAATCCCCTAATAAAAGGTTTGTATTGTGCTCAAATACACTACATTGCCAAAAGTATGTGGACACCTGCTTGTCAAACATCTCATTCCAAAATCATGGGCATTAATATGGAGTTGGTCCCCACCTTTGTTGCTATAACAGCCTCCACTCTTCTGGGAAGACTTTCCACTAAACGTTAGAACATTGCTGCAGGGACTTGCTTAATTCAACCACAAGAACATTGGTGAGGTCGGGCACTGATGTTGGGCGATTAGGCCAGGCTCGCGTTCCAATTCGTCCCAAAGGTGTTTGATGCGGTTGAGGTCAGGGCTCTGTGCAGGCCAGTCAAGTTCTTCCACACCGATCTCGACAAACCATTTCTGTATGGACCTCGAACTCGAAAGGGCCTTCCCCAAAATGTTGCCACAAAGTTGGAAGCACAGAATCATGTAGAATGTCAATGTACACTGTAGCGTTAATATTTCCATTCACTGGATTTAAGGGGACTAGCCCGAACCGAGAAACAGCCCCAGAACATTAGTCATCCACCAAACTTTACAGTTGGCACTATGCATTCGGGCAGATAATGTTCCACTAGCATCCGCCAAACCCAAATTTGTCCATAGGACTGCCAGATGGTGAAACACGAACGGCTCCAGAGTCCAATGACGGCGAGCTTTACACCACTCCAGCCGAAGCTTGGCATTGCGCATGGTGATCTTAGGCTTGTGTGCGGCTGCTCGACCATGGAAACCCATTTCAATGTCACTCCGACAAACAGTTATTGTGCGGACATTGCTTCCAGATGCAGTTTGGAACTCGGTAGTGAGTGTTGCAACTGAGGACAGACATTTTTACTCGCTTCAGCACTCAGCGGTCCCGCTTTCTGAGCTTGTGTGGCCTACCACTTCGCGGCTGAGCTGTTGTTGCTCCTAGACGTTTCCACTTCACAATAACAGCACTTACAGTTCACCGGGGAAACTCTAGCAGGGCAGAAATTTGTCAAATTGACTTGTTGTAAAGGTGGCATCCTATGACGGTGCCACATTGAAAGTCACTGAGCTCTTCAGTATTGGCCATTCTACTGCCAATGTTTGTATATGGAGATTGCATGGCTGTGAGCTCGGTTTTATACACCTGTCAGCAACGGGTGTGGCTGAAATAGCCAAACCCACTAATTTGAAGGGGTCCCCTCATACTTTTCACCATGCAGTGTGTATGAATTCAAAACAAATCCCAAATTTCCATTATGAATCTCTTTCAGTTTAAAAAACATTGACTAACAGCTGTTGCCACTAGTGGAAGTACTTCAGGGCATTTCTTCTGAAATGGTGCAGTGGGCAGGGCATTAAAAGGTGTAATAAGCAGAACTCTATCTGCCATTTCCAGGTTGCAAAAATTCAAAAAGTTTGCCTAAATTTCAGTTTGTGAGACAAAACAAGCAATGTAAAGATTAGTCGTTGTACCATTAAAACGCTGTGAAATATACACTGCTCCAAAAAATAAAGGGAACATTTAAACAACACAATGTAACTCCAAGTCAATCACACTTCTGTGAAATCAAACTGTCCACTTAGGAAGCAACACTGATTGACAATACATTTCACATGCTGTTGTGCAAATGGAATAGACAACAGGTGGAAATTATAGGCAATTAGCAAGGTGGTGACCACAGACCACTTCTCAGTTCCTATGCTTCCTGGCTGATGTTTTGGTCACTTTTGAATGCTGGCGGTGCTTTCACTCTAGTGGTAGCATGAGACGGAGTCTACAACCCACACAAGTGGCTCAGGTAGTGCAGCTCATCCAGGATGGCACATCAATGCGAGCTGTGGCAAGAAGGTTTGCTGTGTCTGTCAGCGTAGTGTCCAGAGCATGGAGGCGCTACCAGGAGACAGGCCAGTACATCAGGAGACGTGGAGGAGGCCGGAGGAGAGCAACAACCCAGCAGCAGGACCGCTACCTCCGCCTTTATGCAAGGAGGAGCAGAAGGAGCACTGCCAGAGCCCTGCAAAATGACCTCCAGCAGGCCACAAATGTGCATGTGTCTGCTCAAACGGTCAGAAACAGACCGACGCCCGACGTCCACAGGTGGGGGTTGTGCTTACAGCCCAACACCGTACAGGACGTTTTTCATTTGCCAGAAAACACCAAGATTGGCAAATTCGCCACTGGCGCCCTGTGCTCTTCACAGATGAAAGCAGGTTCACACTGAGCACATGTGACAGACGTGACAGTCTGGAGACGCCGTGGAGAACGTTCTGCTGCCGGCAACATCCTCCAGCATGACCGGTTTGGCGGTGGGTCAGTCATGGTGTGGGGTGGCATTTCTTTGGGGGGCCGCACAGCCCTCCATGTGCTTGCCAGAGGTAGCCTGACTGCCATTAGGTACCGAGATGAGATCCTCAGACCCCTTGTGAGACCATATGCTGGTGCGGTTGGCCCTGGGTTCCTCCTAATGCAAGACAATGCTAGACCTCATGTGGCTGGAGTGTGTCAGCAATTCCTGCAAGAGGAAGGCATTGATGCTATGGACTGGCCCGCCCGTTCCACAGACCTGAATCCAACTGAGCACATCTGGGACATCATGTCTCGCTCTATCCACCAACGCCATGTTGCACCACAGACTGTCCAGGAGTTGGTTGGATGCTTAGTCCAGGTCTGGGAGGAGATCCCTCAGGAGACCATCCGCCACCTCATCAGGAGCATGCCCAGGCGTTGTAGAGAGGTCATACAGGCACGTGGAGGCCACACACACTACTGAGCCTCATTTTGACTTGTTTTAAGGACATTACATCAAAGTTGGATCAGCCTGTAGTGTGGTTTTCCACTTTCATTTTGAGTGTGACTCCAAATCCAGACCGCCATGGGTTGATACATTTGATTTCCATTGATCATTTTTGTGTAATTTTGTTGTCAGCACATTCAACTATGTAAAGAAAAAGTATTTAATAAGAATATTTCATTCATTCAGATCTAGGATGTGTTATTTTAGTGTTCCCTTTATTTTTTTGAGCAGTGTATTTTCAATAACCAAAAATATTATATTTTCAGTTGTTTGAAGCTGGTGTACAAAACCGAAAGTAAAAGATGCTAAAACTAAACTTAAAAGAATGGGAAGCATAGAAATAGTGCACATAGAACAGATCTACCGCTTCTTAGACTTGCTTTCAATGAGAATGACAGATGTATAACTCACACACACACACACACACACACACACACATATATAGACACATATATAAAGTTACATTTTGCAGCTTTAACCAGACTGAATTAAGCAGACTCAGCACATCGTATAAGAACTTGTTCCTCATAATTATAATATTTATAAACATGTCTTCTTTTGAAATATTAGTTATTTGGTCAGCTGCAATGGCTAGGATGGAGCCCAGAGTGGCCGATCAAAAAAGGGTAACAGTCCTTTGTATCATGAAAGCGCACAGAGAAAAAAGTGTAATAATCTATTGACCGATTGTAAAGGTGAGAGAGGATCTCCAAAGCCCATTGTCACTGCTGCCATCTGAAAGACAGTAAAGATGAAAAAGGTACTGAAAAGTAGGTTAGATATGTATTTAAGCTTTGCTTTTTCAAATGTTGTTCCTTTGCTATACATCAGCTTTTAGTGACATTACACACTCCCCATAAAAAGCTTTCAGGACTGATTTGACTTTCCCTCTGCCACCCACTTCAAATCTTCCCCAAAACCATTTCACAACATCACCCCACAATCAAAACCCCTATGTGAAAACAAGTGCAAAGCATTCAACATGTTAAACAAAGTCTTCATGCTGATCTTCTCTAGCTGGAAAAAAAGAGGCAGAAACAAGAGGACAAATATACCCACCCTATCATCGTAAGCAGACAAACATACTTTATAAGCTGTGGTGCTATGTTTTGTGCTACTAAACAATAAAGTAATGTTTCATACCTACAAAGCTCCCAGGGCAGATAGTCATATCGAATTACTATGTAACAATCTTGCTAATGGTCCAAGTTACTCTTAGATATGAGCATTTAATTGAGTGGTTGGCGTTAAAGAGATAAGAACATATGGTCAACGACACGTAGAGTTAAGTTGCAGTTGTAAGAGTATAGAATTCTGCACGTCTCACCTGTAAGTTGGTAAGCTGTTGTTGCTGATGAGCAATGGTCTGCTTCACTAAGGCACTCTTAATGCTCTGCTCCATCGCATACTTCTTTGCCTGAAGAAAAGTCATTCAGCATGAAAGAAAAGGAAACGCGAGAGAATAATGCAACCACAGGCAAACTGACTAATGGAAAGACATTGTGTATACACCTGTATTTAGTAATGTACATGTAATAAGTAGGCTCACCCTTTGGAGTGCCTCCTGCTGCTCTGGGGTGAGAGGCGGCAGGCCAAGCTTCGCGCCTGTGCCCTGTCCATTCTCCATCATCAGAGCTGTCCCTCCCTGAAGAACCACAGCAGTGAAAAACATTAATATGCATATGAGCATCCTCAGGAGACATGAACACTTATTAATTGGAGAAATGAATGACACTTGCTGAGCACTGCAAATTTGGTAGGCTACATCTCTCTCCTACTATGATCATAATAAGGATAATTTATGTACAGATTGGGAATCATCACAGTGCATATTTCGTACTGGGGGGGTGTCAGATAATCTCAATATCAAAGACCAGTCATCAGTGATTGGGACGCTCAAGACAAGCGTGCATAGAGAAGAGCTCCTTACCTACAACCTGCTAAACGCTGGGACCTCAGAGGCAGGATAACCCAGGGGGAAGAGTGAATGGGAAGCCTTAACAATTCAAAAAAGTCTGAGAGAGAGAAAATGCCTTCAGACTAACATGATAGCAGCTGCAAGGCGGTAAGCTTGGAATCCTTTATTTGCACCAAGTATGAACTAAGCTAGCTAATTTTATACAAACTTAGCTAACTTGCAAACTAGATCTCTATTTCGCTAGTTAGTTACTAGTAGGGGTGTAACGGTACACGTATTCGTACTGAACCTTTCAGGTAACTCGGTTCGTCCCGCACTGTGAACCCAAATAAATACTTTAAAAATGTATATATTTACAAAATGTAAAAAAAATATGCCTTGAGTAAATCTGAGCAAAAAAACAACATTGCAGGCTATATAATCACAATTCAAATCTTAATTGCTGCATTTCAAACTGCCCTTTTGTGAGGCGCAGCTGGGAACTAGTTCTGTACGATGGCGTGTGCGGGGTCGATAAACCAGAATTGGAGGATCCTCCATCATTGTTTAAATCTCCAGTTTGGTTAAATGTTGGCTTCCCAGTAGATTCCAACACTGATGGAAGGAGAGTTGGATAAAACTTTAACCGTATGTCGCCACACTCAATGAGAATAGCCTATGCAGCTGTTGACACATTTAGGCTGATATCATCCCCGTATACCGGTACAAGAAAGAAATGCAAAGAAACACCACAACATCCCCTCCCCTCTGCATCCAAGCAGACCTTCATGCAACCCAAGCACACCTCCCAAATAAATTGCACGAGTGATAAGTAAGCTATGTTTATTGTATTTAGTTTATAGCCGCGGATATGCGCCCATTCTCCATGGTTGAGAATAGGGGGTTTCAGCACCATGTTAATAAACAATGATTCGGTTCAGAAAATGTGACTTTTGAATTTATCGGACATTTGAGAAATTTACCAGAACCCATATGCATTGGGTAAGTAACCTGATTAGGGAGTCCACCCACGGTGCTTAGAATAACAGAAATCACATTTAGATTATGGTAATTCATATTAACAGAACATGCAAGTCGAAGATGCGGTCCTTCTTACCTAATTATCCGCATGTACTTTTTCTCAGCCAACAAGACGAGTAAGTAAACGAACAGCAAAATCACTAGCCTATGTCAATCTACTATCCCCCATAGTAGAGAAGTTTCCTTACTTATCTACAGCTTGTTGAGAAAGAAATAGCCTATTCCAAACCGACTGGGACAGCTGAGGGACACTAGATCCCAAACTCATACAACTAGCAGGCCTAGGCTACATAAAGCAAAACTTTAAAACGCAATGAGTCTGATGCAACAAATCAGAATATTTAGCCTAAAATGTTGATAAACTATTATTTCTTCACATTATAAGCGCAGCAACACGCAGTAGGCTACGTGCGAATGTTTGTTCCACAATGCAATTAGCGGGAAAACACTTGTCAAAAGCGCACCACACATGCGAGCAGTTTCATGTGACAGATGAAAATATCTGTTAGAAATTTAGAAAGAGAGATCTAATATGCAACAACTAGCATGGGATGCTAATATGACGCCTTGGACAATGACAATGAAAGAAAGTTGATATAAAACAATTGCCTCCACGGATATGGTCTGAATTTGGCTAGGCTACTTTGAAGCAAGGTAAGACTTTGCTGTTTGAGATGATGTAGCATGCACTCTCACGCTGTCTGACAGATTTTCTGCTCAAAGGCTCTGTATGCTGTACACGAGATAAATAAGATACATAACGAATATACTGTACACACGCGCCCATTATGATTTTCAACCCATCACAAGACGCACAGCCAGGAAGGCTCTGTGACGGTGTCACTCGCGCCGTTACACACAGAGCTAGTTATGTACAGTAGCCTAGGCATCTCTTTCGTGCCACATCTCCACCAGAGTGGAATAGGCTATTAGAAAATGTTTGGCTACGCTAAATATATTTTGCCAATATCATAATGCCTCTCGTCCCTCGTCGTAGCACACCAGCCAAATGTGTAGCGGTCCATTACATGGCCGCTTGGGGGCGATAACATCATCTATGTATGGAAAAGCCCCGAAAATTATTTCAGACCTCTCCTTTGCACTTCACCAATTTTCAGTCACCCTTTTGGCTGATGGTGTTATGGACCTTTTTTGTTGTTGGAACAAGTGGCTTAAGCTTTCGGACAAGTAAAAAAAAAATCTGTCTTGTCCCAAGAACAAATGGCTAAAAAAGTTAATATCAAGCCCTGCCGCATACTAAACATTGATAGCCCCTTTCCCATCACATTACCCCAGAGTGGGAGATGTACCTTGCTACAGATACCCCTTTACCCATCAACCCAGAGTGGTAGATGTACCTTGCTACAGATACCCCTTTACCCACCAACCCAGAGTGGTAGATGTACCTTGCTACAGATACCCCTTTACCCATCAACCCAGAGTGGTAGATGTACCTTGCTACAGATACCCCTTTACCCATCAACCCAGAGTGGTAGATGTACCTTGCTACAGACACAAGCCGTTTATGCGTCACGCATCTGGCGCGTTCTCGAAGATGGAAGTGGGAATTTACCACATACAATTGGGAAAAAAATGGACCTCCAACTAATTCCTATTGGGAAACGTGTCTATCATCCTGAGCACCCACCTCCCACATGGTGACCTCTGTCACCTACTAACGAAATGGCCTCTAACAGCATTTTCTGTAATTAAATGCAACGCAACATTATTTATAAAAAACAATTTATTAATGTGGTTTTTGAACTCTATAAATTGGTTACAATCATGAAAGTTGTACTTTTAGTTTATGGTGGCAAATTGACCATTTTCCAATGGACAATTCTCGATTTCAAATCACATGAATGCATCCAACTGGTAACGTTAAATTCCTACCTCCCACAGTTACAAACGCAGCATCAGAGTGGAAACCTGAGGCCCACATAACAACCCTGTCACAACAGACAATGGCAGGAACATTGTGGATGGCATTTAATTTTCCCGCTGTACCGAGACGTGATAACAAAAACGCAATAGTACGTACCCAACCGTGGGTTTGGTGAATCGTTACACCCCTAGTTACTAGAAAATGCGAAGCGTAAGCAAGTAATACGCTTGCTTGTTAGCTAAATTGCTACACTTGAGTGGGTGGAGCTCAATCGTAAGTAACGTTAGGATAGTTGAGGCGAGCTAACGTAACTACCTAACTTGGTCGTTGCATCTTCTTTAACATAGCTACCTAGCATATCACTATTTTAAATCATGCATTGTAATTCCAACAAGGCAGTCTAACATACTAACATCTTTACCAGTGAGCTAGCAATTGCTTTATTTAAATTGTTTAGCTAGAAAGCATTAGTCTAGAGCCAATTGTCGCAGTAGTTAGCTAACTTAGCTTGCTAGTAGTTGATAAAGGCCGCATGCCTACATTCAGGTTTTGTGAATTAAACGTGGTTCACGGGAATAAACCAATAATTCCTACAATATGTAGGTTCACAACTATTTGAGAAACAGGACGGGGACAACAATAACTGAGTTCATATTTAACTTATTTAGCAAGTTATTTACCGCAATCTCCGTCACCGCCATGAAGCACACCTACTTGAATAGGCCCTCCACCAGTTTGCGAGTACCGCGAGACTTGCAGGACAAACACTAAACCCGAGACCGGAGAAAGAACGTCGCGAGAGCTTGATTTCAGGTCAGTTCAGGCACAGTTCAGGGTTGCTAGGTTTGATTTGGTCGTTATTTTGCCCATTTGACTAAAGTAGACATGTGCTTGAAAGTACAATGTAGTGCTGATGTAGCCATACAATTGGTTTACATTCATAGATGTGTTTGTCATAGTCAGCAAAGGTTAAAGGGGCAATCTGCATATTCAAACAATAAGTCGCTACACCGCCCGTTTTGGTAAATGTGGGCCAAGCTGGGGCCAGTTACATTAGATGTTATTGTTGTCATCGATTAGCAGGCAAAATACCATGTTCATAATCATCATCGTTGCCACAGTCTAATAACGGATGTCAATTATTATTATTTTTTTTAAAAACGATAGTAAAAATTTGTTATGTAAAAATGATTTCATACTCCACATTTAGGGGGGCCACAAGGGGGTCCAAAATTGTTGTCACAGGGGCACTTTTTTACTGTTGTTTTTATATCTTTACTCACCTATTGTTCACCTAATACCTTTTTTGCACTGTTGGTTAGAGCCTGTAAAGAAGCATTTCTACACCTGTTGTATTCGGTGCACGTGACAAATAAACTTTGATTTGATGAGGCAAGTTATATTCTCAAATAAAAAATGGACGTAGCAATCACAGATTGACCCTTTCAATAAAACTTCTTTCACTTGTGTGACCTCCCCCTGGTCACTGTCTGTCTGCTGTCAGGCCCCTCGAACTGAAATTAACAGCTTGACTTTGGGGGGGGGGGGGGGGGGGGGGTGTTACTTATCTGTGTCTTAAAGTTTAAATGTTTGTCAGGACCCCAAGACCAATAATATATTGAAAATAATAATAATAATCTTCAAACAGTCTCACCATGGTGTGACAAAACATTTTTTTATCGTCATTCATTGCAGTACAATAATTTACAGAAGGATAAGTAGAACACGTCCAGTACTATACAGAGCCTACATAAATTCAACAGAATCCAGACTGAGGAGAAAGTGATCACTACAGAAAAAGACTGATGGATGGATGAATGGGCATACATTTGTCTCGAGCAGGTCCCCCCCTGGAGTCAGTCAATGACTAAGGCAATCTTGGAAAAGCAAAGCCTGAACAGTTTCAGCTATTATTAATACATGCATTGCAGATTATGAGACCAGATAAGATCAACAGTAGCACCACTCTAAGCATTCACACTTCTGTTCAAGGTAAACACATTTATCTACACAATATTCTACCGATAACTCTTCTCCCAGAAATGTTTCCCTCGAGACTAGCAGATAAAAGGCTGGACATTTTAAGAGAAATTAGCAGATTATACAGGACTGCAATTGTAATGGGGCCACAGCTTTACAGATGTACAAACACATGTAATATTGTTAACAGATGCAGACACTGAAGAACATATATTGTTCAAGATTGATTAAGAAAAGTTCTTTTTTTCTCCTCCCTAAAAACACAGGCAACTTCTTAAAGCCATCCATAATTTACTAAATCCACTTAGACCAAAATCCCTTATTACTTGACTCTTGCTTTCTTTAAAAGGCATTGGAGATCTGTTAATCTCTTGTGGACAGTCTACTGGGTTAACCGAGATTAGGGATCAGTGGACATAAAGGCTAAATAGCACATATATTAACGCAGAATTCAGCTTCAACCTACTGTACATAAGCATATAACGCTTTCTTGTGTTGTGTACTGTAGTTGTTATCTTAATTTGACCAGTTTTGTCACAGGAGTAAAATAATCCTGCAGCAGGATTTCATTAGGCTAATATATATATTTTTTCAAATAGGAAATTAGTTTTGATAGGCTATAGTTTAGGTGTAGCCTATGGCTACATTTCGAATACACTTGTATGTCGTAGTGGAGACCAATATCCATCTTGTGTTATTAAGCTATTGAAAATTACGGTTGTTGATGTACATTAGAATACATGTACTACTGCGACATTCAATCTGGTGCTTTGGCATTTGAGCGAACGAGAGAAAAAGATAACCCGCAGTTTTCAGTGAATTTTTGTAAATCACAAGTCTCATTTGAATTTCCTGCGGTGCAGGAAGATTCTCAGCGACAACAGAATGATCAAATTAAGATACAGATATTGTATCATTCAATAAAACAGCAACTAATTGCTCCCAAATAATTTTATTATGGGCTTTATTTCTTCTGAACTATTTATGAAAACCCTCCATTTATATTCTTGTTCTAAAATGTCTCAATTGGAGTGGAGTATATTAAGTACACATTCTGTGTTTAGCTGCAATTCCTTTTCTAGAATGTATTTAAACATTTCTGCTGTGGCCCCTCTTCACATTCACAATCTGGTTTTCAGAATAAAGGAAAATAAAAGTATATCATTCTGTTGACATCAACACAATAGCCTGAATTGTTGACTGTCTGGAGGAGTTTTCCATCTTATTCTGAAGTCGCTTTATGTTGCTGTGTAATGTGTTATGGGTTTTGTACATGGTAGGTTGCCATCACAGGCACTTTGCAAGTCTTTGGCTTACAGAACACTTTCACAGGGAAAACCCTTAAGAGCACTACAGACTAAAAGAGAGGCATCATCTCATTGCTCATTACTACTAATGCATGGAGAGTCATTCAGGCTAGTAAACGATTGGTAGAATGCACTGCGAGTTTGTTTGAAGACCATTATACACCATTAAAACTTAAACAGAAAAAGAGGTCTGTGCAACGCCAATGCTGTTCATAGAACTAAGCAAACATAAATAAGTGTTAGCATGTTTAGCATTACCAGTGCATGTTGGACGGTTCTCATCTTTGTCATCAAAGTTACTCTCACTAGACATTTCTACAGTAGGTATTTCTGGGGCTTATAAAACTAGGGAGTCATTTTATAAAAAAATCTTATTTTTTAAGATTATTTTCTAAAAACAATTAACATTTCTGGAGTTATAAACTATTAATTAAAGTATTGTAAATTAACATGAAAACATAGCTGTTTTATTTGTTTGTATCGAATTAACTATGTCCATCCATCATTGGAAATATCTCTACTGGCAGTACAGTAACAGTAGTGACATCATGGAGGAACAAAGTCATGAAGACATTTTAAGGCATTCCACTGCATTGTGGGATAGCTGAACATACAGTGCATTTGGGGAGTATTCAGACCCCTTGATTTTCCCCCACATTTTTTTTACGTTACAGCCTTATTATAAAATGTATTATAGTTTTTCCCCCTCAATCTACACACAATACCCCATAATGACAAAGTAAAAATAGGTTTTTAGAATCTTTTGCAAATGTATGAAGAAAAAAAAACTGAAATATAACATCTACATAAGTATTCAGACCCTTTACTCAGTACTTTGCTGAAGCACCTTTGGCAGCGATTACAGCCTCGAGTATTTTGGGTATGACGCTACAAGCTTGGCACACCTGCATTTGGGGAGTTTCTCCCATTCTTCCCTGCAAATTCTCTCAAGCTCTGTCAGATTGGGTGGGGAGCGTCGCTGCACAGCTATTTTCAGGTCTCTCCAGAGATGTTCGATTGGGTTCAAGTCCGGGCTATGGCTGGGCCACTCAAGGACATTCAGAGACTTGACCGAAGCCACTCCTGCGTTGTCTTGGCTATGTGCTTAGGGTTGTTGTCCTGTTAGAAGGTGAACCTTAACCCCAGCATGAGGTCCCGAGCGCTCTGGAGCAGGTTTTCATCAAGGATCTCTCTGTACTTTGCTCCGTTCATCTTTACCTCGATACTGAAGGTTCTCCAGAGGAACTCTGGAGCTCTGTCAAAGTGACCATCGGGTTCTTGGTCACTTCCTTGACCAAGGCCCTTCTCCCCCGATTGAAAAGTTTGGCCGGGTAGCCAGTTTTAGGAAGAGTCTTGGTGGTTCCAAACTTCTTCCATTTAAGAATGAAGGCGACTGTGTTCTTGGGGACCTTCAATGCTGCAGAATTTATTTTGTAACCTTCCTCAGATCTGTGCCTCGACACAATCCTGTCTCGAAGCTCTACGGACAATTCCTTCGACCTCATGGTTTGGTTTTTGCTCTGACATGCACTGTCAACTGTGGGATCTTATATAAACAGGTGTGTGCCTTTACAAATCATGTCCAATCAATTGCATTTACCACAGGTGGACTCCAAGTTGAAGAAATATCTCAAGGATGATCAATGGAAACAGGATGCACCTGAGCTCCATTTCGAGTTTCATAGCAAAGGGTATGAATACTTATGTAAATAAGGTATCTGTTTTTTATTTTTAATACAAATAAATATTTGTAATGCTAATATTTCTTTAAACCTGTTTTCACTTTGTCATTATGGGGTATTGTGTGTAGGTTGTAGTTAAACAAAAAATCCATTTTAGAATAAGGCTGTAACGTTAAAAAAAAACTTTCTGAATGCACTGTAGCCATGATGTCTTCCAACCAGAGATGCTTCCTGTCCCTCTCAATCCTGGCCTATCCTAGCCCTCTATGGGATGATCCCACCAATCATCAGCCCCAGTCCCAATCCCTCAAACCCTCACTGGACCTGACCCCTCTGATCCTGGCTGAGGGATCCTGCCTTCTGGCCCCTTTCTCTTTCTGTTCGAGTGGTCAATGCATGAGGCCCCTCTCTGAGCCAGTTTTCATAATGGACCCTTCTCACTGTGTGGTTCCAGAGGCTTTGCCCTTGTGTCTGGTGAGCGCATCCTCAAGGAACCCTGCCAGCTTCTCACAGTCCTCCTGCATGGGGTTACACAGGGTTAGCGGTCAGATCATTACAGGATATTGATTATAATGATTAAGGCCATTTGCAATAACATTACGCAAAAATAATACCTACCTCACTTATGAAAGCGTAGTGAACAAGTTCATTGGCAAGGTCTTTGGAGCTGTCATCTGAAAGATTCATTCAAAATGGTTGAGCCTCATACAACAGTATGCAATAAACACTATTGGTGTGCATGGCCAAAGAGCTCTATTTTCATGTCATCCAACAAATGTAAACGCCTGGAGTTTACTAAATGGTATTGGCAACGGTGCACTGGTCAGATGACATGAAAATTGAGCTATTTGTTCAAGCACACCAGTGGTGGGTTTGGTGTCCAAAATAAGGATGCCTATGCAGAAAATAACCCCATACCTACTGTTAAAATATGGTGGTGGATATTTGATGTTATGGGGCTATTTTGCTTCCACTGGTCCTGGGGCCCTGTGGTCAATGGCATAATGCCGTTAAGGTCAACGGCATTATGAAGTTTACCCATTACCAGGACAATGTAGCCCAAAACCCGATTGCCTCAAATGGATCTTCCAGCAAGACAATAACCCCAAGCACACATCACAATCCTAAAGAAGTGGTTCATTGACCACAAAATCCACATTTTGCAATGGCCATCTCAGTCTCCAGACTGGAACCCCATTGAAAACCTGTGGTTTGAATTGAAGAGGGCAGTCTATAAGCACAGATTAATTATATCAAGGGTCTGCAAAGATTCTGTATGGAGGATTGGTTTAAGATCCCACCCAATGTGTTCTCCAATCTCATAAAACATTTGAGGAAAAGGCTCAGTGCCGTTATCCTCGCAAGGTGAGGTATTGAAAAAAGTGGTGTAAACAAAATCTCGTTCTCTGAGCAATTGTGTATTATAATTGTCAATTTTTTTTGAGCATACAATAGAGCTAAGTATTTGTATTTACTTTTTGCTCATCTTTATCAAGAGTGGCAAGAAATTAACTGTATTAACAGATAAAGTGTCCATTAGAACTCACTTGGAAGGATGTCACAGCTAAGTTGTCGATGGAGCTTGTCATCCATCTTAAGAAACAGAGAGAGCTAAGGAGAGGAGAGAGGAATACATTTCATTAACCCAGAATATGCTTATCCCCAAATGCAAATAGTTGTGGGGATCCAAGGACAGAAAAAATAAGTGGGGGGGGGGTTTTGTCATGTCAGTTATGGTAACTGCAAAAGACCGCCGTGAGATGGACGCCATTACTTAAAAGAAGATTATAATCAAACTCACATGAGTTTTGGTCCCTTCTTCATTTGACTCCAAGTTACAGTGCATCTGAATCACCTGCAACACACCATCAGACCGACATTGCATTAGAGTGATAAGCGTACTTTAACTTGCAACACTGTCTCTCTCACACAGACATAAACAAATAGAATGAGATACAGACATACACACACAGACCTCACCTTTCTGCTCTCTGTCTCTTGGGGCTCAGGGGTGGGGGTCTTTACCGACTCCACCTGTTCATGGGACAGGGAGAGGGCACGGGGGACGGGGTGGGGCCGCGATAACGCAAAGTTCATGAGGGGGTATATCCCATTCCTGAGGAGGGGGATTCAGAATGAAGTCAGGAGCCACAGGTGTGTATATAATACCCTTTACAATGAACCTTCACAATGAACAAGGCAGTCCTCTCAGGTTTTGTCCTAAATTGCACCTTATTCTCTATATAGTGTTCTACTTTTGACCTGAGCCCAATGGGTGAGTGGAATTAGCCCTTACTTGACGTCCTCCAGGAACTTGTCCAGCTCCAAAGGGGACACATGGGAGTACTTGAGCTGCACACCAGGCCGGTCGCCATGTTTGATCTCCGCCATGAGACCGTTGGGATCAAAGGACTTGGTCTTCTCCTCCACACAGTTCTCTGGGAGCAGGTCTGGGTAGAGAAGGGAAAGGGAGCTTTACATGGATTCCACACCAGGGTGTCTATTAGCAAATGAAATAGAAAAATGTTTCCACTTCCATTGTAACAAAAGATACATCCCACAAAATCTACATAATTTTTCAGCTGTCATGTGACAAACATGGAAACATTTTCTCTCTCCCACAGAAATGGCTAGCCTGGATACCACTCTGTTTGTGTCATCATGCCACTCCTTGTCATACCAAACAGACTGGTTCCCCCGGCCCAAAAAAAGTGATTCCTCATGAAACCCAGACCAAAAAAAGACCATGATTTGATGGATTTTCACAACATTTAATCCAAAGAACGGTCCTGTGGAGGAAGGAATGTTGACATATATTTGACAATTGTATCTAAAACCATAATTGAGAAATAATTCATCAAAATTGGCATATTTCTGACATTTTGGCCTTCTTTAAGACTCCATAATGTTTAATTTGTAAGTGCTACATAGCAGAATTTGGTGTCATATGAAGCTTTACCACTTTCGCTGTAATGTGAGTAGTATTTTGATTACGATAATTGTTTTCTTTCATTCATTTATGAATATTGAAAAAAAAACATTTTTGATCATCATTTTTCACTATATTGTTGAATAGGGCCTCCCGGGTGGCGCAGTGGTTAAGGGCGCTGTACTGCAGCGCCAGCTGTGCCATCAGAGTCCCTGGGTTCGCGCCCAGGCTCTGTCGTAACCGGCCGCGACCGGGAGGTCCGTGGGGCGACGCACAATTGGCCAAGCATCGTCCGGGTTAGGGATGTCCTTGTCTCATCGCCCACCAGCGACTCCTGTGGCGGGCCGGGCGCAGTGCGCGCTAACCAAGGTTGCCAGGTGCACGGTGTAGCCTCCGACACATTGGTGCGGCTGGCTTCCGGGTTGGATGCGCGCTGTGTTAAGAAGCAGTGCGGCTGGTTGGGTTGTGTATCGGAGGACGCATGACTTTCAACCTTCGTCTCTCCCGAGCCCGTACGGGAGTTGTAGCGATGAGACAAGATAGTAGCTACTACAACAATTGGATACCACGAAATTGGGGAGAAAAAGGGGGTAAAAAAAAAGAAAAAAAAAAAAGAATATAATATACTCTACAGGCATATCAAATCAAATGTTATTTGTCACATGTGCTGAATACAACACCTTACAGTGAAATGCTTGCTTAAAGACCTTAACCAACAATGTAGTTTTAAGAAAAAAAAGTGTTAAAGTATTTACTAAAATAAACTTAAGTAAAACATTTATAAAATAAAAAATATACAAATAACAATAAACAATAAAATAACAGTAGCGAGGCTATATACAGGGGGTACCGGTATATTTCACTCAAATGTCACACAGGTTAGTCGAGGTAATTGAGGTAATGTGTACATGTAGGTAGAGGTAAAGTGATTATGCATGGATAATAAAGTTTTAGAGTGGGATCTCTGCTACTTTTATAGTTATGATCCAACTTGTAAGCATTACCAACAGAGTGAATATGAAAATGGATTCAAAATGGTCGCCCCCTACTGGCGATTTTCAGGATGTGCAATGATACAAGTAAAAGGAGGGTTGTGATTGGTTACATTACCTATGCCAATTTCATGTACAAAATGGGTCATAACTTTAAAACTAGCAGAGGTCTCACCCTGGAACTTTGATATGCCCGTAGAGCATATTATGTTCAACAATATAGTTAACAATGATTAAATAAAAACATTTGTTTTTTCAATATTCATATTTTTCGATATTCGTAAATTAATGTAGGAAAATGATTGAAATCAAAATACTACTCATATTATCGAACAAGCAGTAAAGCTTCATCTGGCACCAATTTTGGTTTGTAGCACTTACAAATGAAACATTACGGCGTCTCAAAGGAGGCCTGTGTAAGGCCAAAATGTAATAAATATGCCAAATTTGACAGTCCCCGATCGAGCAGGCGGTTCTAAATATAGAACTTTCATAGCTGTGTGATATAGATTGGGACCTACACACTTCCTTAAACATAAAAAATAAAATAAGTAATTTTGGGTGGAAGTCAAACTTTCTTTGTCGGAGACAGACACAAAACACATGAATACAACCAAGAAAAAGCGCCCAATTATGCTTTTCGATACAAATATCAAATCCTTCCTCCAATACTATGGATGAAATGTCGTGAACATCCCCAAAATCATGGTATTTCTTTGTCTGGGTTTCGTGTGGAATCACTCAAATGGCAATTCCACATATTGCATGCGGTGTGCTTTGGGGCTCCAGAGGAGGACTGAGGAAACACTCACACTGGTTGCTGATGAGGCAGTGGGCAGCCAGAAGCTTGAGGGAGTGGACCTCAAACAGCACGCGGTGGAATAGCAGGTCGTGAGCTGTGGGCCGCTGCTTGGCTTCATGACGTACACATGACTGGGTGAACTCCTATAAGAGGGAGTGGAGCCAAGTTAAAGCTATGTAGTGGTTAGGGTTTGATAAATGTCAATTATGTCAAAACTCTGTCTGGTTTCCTGGTCAGGTCACGTAGTCAAGTAAAACTCCTGTCCCTATTGACAGCGGCAGGTAGCCTAGTGGTTAGAGAATTGGGCCAGTAACCGAAAGGATGCTGGATCGAATCCCCGAGTTGACAAGGTAAAAATCTGCCGTTCTGCCCCTGAACAAGGCAGTTAACCCACTGTTCCCCGGTAGGCTGTCATTGTAAAATAAGAATTTGTTCTTAACTAACTTGCCTAGTTAAATAAGTTTGTTTTAATCAGAGAAAGATGAATGTGGTCATGTGTTTTTGTGCATTTGCCCACTGTTGCTAGGCTATATTTGGGCCATAAAAGGAAACATGAGTGAAACTCACTCTCATGAGGGGATCCTCCAAAGACTGGCCTGCGTTGGTGATGGCCTCCTTGGACACAACAGCATCCCCATTAGCCTGGATTTCCAGGACAGCCATCTATAAATAAAGGAGATTATGTTAAGAATGGACATCAGAAGCGGTGCATGGGTAAAATCCCCAGGGAAGCCAAGGCAGGTTGTAATATGGCTTTTTTTCCCCTATGTGTTGTGATACAGTTGAAGTCGGAAGTTTACATACACCTTAGCCAAATACATTTAAACTCAGTTTTTCACAATTCCTGACATTTAATCGTAGTAAAAAATTCCCTGTTTTAGGTCAGTTTAGGATTACCACTTTATTTTAAGAATGTGAAATGTCAGAATAATAGTAGAGAGAATGATTTCTTTCAGCTTTTATTTCTTTCATCATATTCCCAGTTGGTCAGAAGTTTACATATCAAATACTAATTGAGTGTAGCATTGCCTTTAAATTGTTGAACTTGAGTCAAACGGTTTGGGTAGCCGACCACAATAAGTTAGGTGAATTTTGGCCCTTTCCTCCTGAAGCTGGTGTAACGGAGCCAGGTTCATTGGCCTCCTTGCTCGCACACGCTTTTTCAGTTCTGCCCTAACATTTTCTATAAGATTGAGGTCAGGTCTTTGTGATGGCCAACCAATACCTTGAGTACATTGTCCTTAAGCCATTTTGCCACAACTTTGGAAGTATGCTTGGGGTCATTGTCCACTTGGAAGACCCATTTGCGACCAAGCTTTAACTTCCTGACTGATTTGCTTCAATATATCCACATAATTTTACTTTCTTATGATGCCATCTATTTTGTGAAGTGCACCAGTCTCTCCTGTAGCAAAGCACCCCCACAACATGATGCTGCCACCCCTTCGCGGTTGGGATGGTGTTCTTCGGCTTGCAAGCATTTTTCCTCCAAACATAACGATGGTCATCATTGTTTGTACAGATGAACGTGGTACCTTCAGGCATTTGGAAATTGCTCCCAAGGATGAACCCGACTTGTGGACGTCTGCAATTTTTTTTCTGAGGTCTTGGCTGATTTCTTTAGATTTCCCCATGATGTCAAGCAAAAAGGCAATGAGTTTGAAGGTAGGCCTTGAAATACATCCACAGGTACACCTCCAATTGACTCAAATTATGTCAATTAGCCTATCAGAAGCTTCTAAAGCCATAACATCATTTTCTGGAATTTTCCAAGCTGTTTAAAGGCACAGTCAACTTAGTGTATGTATACTTCTGACCCACTGGAATTGTGATACAACTGTAAACAATTGTTGGAAAAATGACTTGTGTCATGCACAAAGTAGATGTCCTAACCGACTTGCCAAAACTATAGTGTGTTAATAAGACATTTGTGGAGTGGTTGAAAAACTAGTTTTAATGACTCCACCATAAGTGTATGTAAACTTCCGACTTCAACTGTAATTGCGTTGTTTGCTCTATAACCTGCTAGTTCATATGTCTTGACACTGTGATATATAGGTCTAAGGCCGAGACAATAAGAAGACACAATGGCAGAATAAATTCAACCACACCTTTGTTTCATCACAAAACCAAAGAGCAACATCTGTCCGGTGAATGCGTAAAAATATATTGCATGTAACAAACCGTTACATGACATACAGCAAGGTCAAGCAAGTTAAATCTTCCGACATTTTCGGACTACTAAACAACCATTGCTTTATAACCAAGGCGAGTTACCAAGTTGCAAAGAAAACAGGCACTGCTCCCACTATTCCAGCACCATTTCAACATCATCTCATCACCTATGCTTAGTCTAATACAGTGACAACTAAAAGATACCAAAAACAATTTAGTCCAATCAACATAAGCTACATGATGTGGCTATCCATGGTAATGATTTATGTGTGTGTGAGACTCTACTTGCAGAGAAATGCCAATACCATCCTCCTCATTTCATGTTGCCTAAACAGTCTATGACTCTGTGATACAAGCTTTTAGTTTTTGTTGTCCTAGGCCACCTGGCTAAAATGCTTGCTCGCTAGCCTAACTTCCCTTTCATGCGCAATGATGCGCCAGGCCAGCTAGTTAGCATTAGCCTAACATTTCTACATCTAGCTACATGTTGAACTTACATCCTCTCAGGCCAGGGGCACAATGTATGAATTTATGGTTTGATCAGAATCACTGTTATAATCATTGGCCAGTATGGAGAACTAAGTAATACCACCAAGTCCAAATCCCTATCTCCATCCATGACTAATTTAGGAAAGGGACAATTTTAGCTAGCTAGCTACCGGAGGATAACGACAACTTCTAATGTGATGTGATTGGTCTGAAGCTAAATCCAAACGGGCTTCCCTTGGCATTCACACCACTGAGGGACATGAGCGTATATGTATGGTCTGTGTGTTGTGTTCTGTTATACACAGTGTCTGAAATATTAGGCAGAGAGAGGACATGTGTGCACTGTGCTTATGAACACAACTTGAAGACAATGCAACACATCTATATTATAATACACTAAGCAGGGTCTACTCCTACAATTTTGCACAGATGTTCTTAAAATAAGCACATCATCCTGTTACATGGTACTGGCGACTTAATATTCCGCAATGTTTTATATTATTTACCCAAATGCTCATTGACTTGACATTCCAAATGACCATTAAATAAAGCCCCGGGTGACTATTTATATCAAGCTTTATTGGGTTTGACAAAGATTTACATTTAAAAAATAAAAATGGCGTATTGGCAATGCCATTATGACGCCATTTTGCTCCCAAGGCAAAGCCTGTAAAAGCATGGGTCCAGCCGCTCAGTGTGTATAACAATAATCATGCAACAGTAGGCTATTAAACTAACCTATTCTAAATTGATCACAGATCATGACATTTACCAGAAAGAATTTGGCTACATTTAGCCTACATACACTACCGTTCAAAAGTTGTGTCACTTAGAAATGGCCTTGTTTTTGAAAGAAAAGCACATTTTTTGTCCATTAAAATAATATTCATATTGATCAGAAATACAGTGTAGACATTGAGTTGCAAAGAAAAAGCCATATCTCAGACTGGCCAATAAAAATAAAAGATTAAGATGGGCAAAAGAACACAGACACTGGACAGAGGAACTCTGCCTAGAAGGCCAGCATCCCGGAGTCGCCTCTTCACTGTTGACGTTGAGACTGGTGTTTTGCGGGTACTATTTAACGAAGCTGCCAGTTGAGGACTTGTGAGGCGTCTGTTTCTCAAACTAGACACTCTAATGTACTTGTCCTCTTGCTCAGTTGAGTGGGAGGCCCCAGGTGCACCTCTTTCTATTCTAGTTATAGTCATTTCGCTCTGTTCTGTGAAGGGAGTAGCAGACAGCATTATAAGAGATCTTCAATTTCTTAGTAATTTCTCGCATGGAATAGCCTTCATTTCTCAGAACAAGAATAGACTGACGAGTTTCAGAAGAAAGTTCTTTGTTTCTGGCCATTTTGAGCCTGTAATCGAACCCACAAATGCTGATGCTCCAGATACTCAACTAGTCTAAAGGCCAGTTTTATTGCATCTTTAAATTAGAACAACAGTTTTCAGCTGTGCTAACAATTACAAAAGGGTTTCCTAATGATCAATTAGCCTTTTAAAATTATAAACTTGGATTAGCTAACAACATGCCATTTACAACATTAACAATGTCTACACTGTATTTCTGATCAATTTGATGTGATTTTAATGGACAGAATATGCTTTGAATGGGTTCTGTTAATTTTCATAACCATTGTCATTAATTATATAATTCTAATATTTATAATATCTCTTTTTTAAAAGATTTTCCATTCACCCTTGAGAGGATTCTGTTTCCACTGCGTCGGTCATACTCAATGACAATTAATAATGCGTAAGGACAAAAATTTGACCAAGTCTGCATATACCTTCCTGCCCTAGTCTTCTCTCATTCAAACAAACCTCAACCCAAGGTAAATTCCAAAGGAAATACATTACCCAAAATATTGTTTTGAAACATGCGCTGTAAAGCAGGTCTGTTGCAAGATTTGTGTTATGTTTGTGTGCCTGTTCATGCCAGGCACTTGGGTATCAGAAGCCACTACTGTAGTGGAATTCACAATGCTATAGGCCCTGTTACCTTACCACTGTAATGTACCCTTTTTCCTGTGTAAGCCTACATATGAAAAACTTTAAGAGAGCTATTAAAAAAAAAATGAAGAGCAAACTCTCCATTTCCTGATGGTAATCTTTTCTGTGGCAAGGATTGTCAACAGGCCTACACATTTCAATAACTTAACAATACAATTGTTTTATAGACACAAAGCTCAGATTTGCTAGCAGTGCTTCACTGTCCTAAAAGACTAAATTCATTGATCAGAATTAAATAATTGTCTTATCGTCCGTAAGGACGGAGAGTAAGGTTTATAATACATGTATCAACTATTGCAGCTGGGTGCTCACCTCTAGAGCACAAATCCCGAAGGAGAAGATGTCAATGGCATAGTCATCCTCAGCCGCTAGACACAGAGAGAGAGAACATTTATTCTAAAATGACATGTATGATATTAACTGCCTAGTCACAGCGTCGTGGGAAACTCCGGAGTGAAACTGGCAACTAATAAAAGCATGAAGACCAGACATACAGTACATATACTGTATCAGAATCGAGGAAGGCTCAGTAAAACACTCACAGCCGTATTCAGGAGAGAAGAAGTGCAGGTTCCTCTGCTCGTCTCGGTGTGCACGGACTTTACCATGAACACCGGCCTCCGGAAACACTGAGAGAACAAGACAGACAGCTAGAAAAATCAAATCCAGACCACACAGAATATTGTGACGTTCAGAGAATTAGATGTGCGGCACACTTATATGGTTCTTACCATTAACAAACAACCGGTGCCATACTGTGGATAGGAAAGAGCAGGGTATCCAGTATTAACTTCAGATGCATAGATAGAAGAACAATGATAATACATATTTGGGCAATTGTAGTACACACAATGCACAGTATAGGGGTTTGCTAGCATGCAATGCTAACTGTTACTGCTACCATTTATTCAGATGAAGCTCTCAAGTCACAATTGAACTGTTCCTAATGCATGTTACCACAGGGTTAGGTTCAGGTTATAGCTAGGTTAGGGTTAGGAATAGGATTAGGTAGAAAGTCTGCGGTGTAAGACCTGAGCCAATCTTGATGAGGCCGTTGTGTTGGATGAAGATGGTGTCACAGGTCAGGTTGCCATGGATGATGGGCGGCTCACAGGAGTGCAGGTAACTGGGGGTAAATAAGATGGCAATTGAAGATCCATTCACTTGACTGAACACTTTGGCCCTGGAGAGCTGCTGGAACATGATCTGTAAAATCTGGTATGTTAGTGCTGGACTGGAACAAGAGTTAAAGACCCCAGTCCTGGATTACTAGTTCAGACTGCCATTGGATATAAATCGTGGGGATGAGAGAAAGAGAAAGTTATTGGTCTTACCTGAGGGCAGAGAGAATTTGGGTACACCATCTCTTCCAAGCCTGGAATGACAGAGTGAACAGCAGACACTTAAAAAGTACAATATGGTTTAAGTATGCGGGAACAGTAAACTTACAGTTATGACTGCAACTACTGTTTCCTGAAGGAGGGAAACGAGGTACAACACAGCTATGGGGAGTTGGCTCGCTAGCACCCTCTACTGAATAACATTAGAATTGCGCCCGACAAGGATTCATCCTTTCAATTCAGTACCCCACTTCACTGAACTAGGCAGCATGGGGCCGAACAGGTGTTGTACCTTGTTTCCCTCCTTCAGGGAACAGTAGTTATAGTCATAATGGAATATTCCATTTCAGTCGGTCAACTCGGTACAACACAGCTATGGGGATATGAAATCACGCCCCAAGTGGACACCCAAATGAAATGGCCTACCCAGAATTCCAACCAGACAGGAAAACCTGTGGTACTTGGGTATTGTGCAATCTGCCAATCTGCCCTGCCTAATGACCTTCTCATGCCCCAGTTGAAAGCACGATATGGGCTACACTGGGGGCAGTGACATCCAAGCGGACAAAAGTGCGTGGTGATGCCCAACTCACCACAGCACAAATATCTCCTACAGGCAACCCTTTAAACAACACCCCAGACGCCACCAGACCCCTGGTGTAGGTAATGATTGCCTTTTTCTGTCATATGACAGCGAGCAATAGCCTCCACAATCCATTGGGAGAGACGATGCTTAGAAAGTCCTCTACCACAAGCCGGATTACCAAAACAGACAGTTGGTCGCACAAACTGACACCCCTGGTCCGCTCAATATACCTGCGTAATGCCATTACCGGCAAGCCGGATTACCAAAACAGACAGTTGGTCGCACAAACTGACACCCCTGGTCCGCTCAATATACCTGCGTAATGCCATTACCGGCCATAGGGCATGTAACTTTCGTTGCTCCTCAGAAGCAAACAGAGGAGGCAGATATGGGAAAAAGTTAGAGAAAAGCTAGAGACCTGTAGGACATAGTCATGACCTTAGGGGTGAAGGCTGCATAAGGATGCAAGCAGGTTCGATCCAGGGCAGCCTGAGCATGCACCCAGCCGAGACATACAAGACAACTCTTGTGAGTATCATTCAAAGACATGGTGAAACCGCATGACTGTGGGCAAGGTTGTGACCGGCTTAACAGACTATGTCGACTCGTTCGTGCCAGTCATTTTACTTACAACCAGGGTTGGGGAGTTACATGTAATCTGATTCCCAACAAAACTGAATCTGTTATGTTACTAGTGATCAGATTACAGATACGTTTGAAAAGTTAAATGATTATATCTTCAGAAAGGATGGTTGGGAGAAAAAAATACACCTGTTTTCTCAATGATATTCAATTCAGCATTTAAAATAGGCGCAAGTTTAAGTTTGTTACACCTGAGCGAGTTTAACCACAAGTCAGAGACCACTATGACGATGACACCAAATGCGTTTGATGGATCCTTTTTGTCTTCTTCTAATGCCTTTTAAGAGGAAAGTTATCCAAAAGTAATGGAAACTAATCAGATTACGTTACTGCTTTTGGGTAATCCAAAAATGACGTTACTGATTCAAATTTTGGAAAGGCAACTAGCAAATGTAATGGACTACATTTAAAAAGTAACCTAACCAACCCTGATTACAACAAGTTAGCGAGGCTAAACAGGCAGAATAATAAACAACAAATTGAAAGGAAACTTCACAAAACTAGTTCCCAAACTTTAACAAACAATGTCCAGAAGGACGAGTGAGCCTGATAAATGTCACATTCCAATGTTTGTTTAAGAATTGCCTGTATTGTTCTGCTCAGCTCAAGGTGAAGAGCAGAAGAATTGAAGGAGTGAATCACGTTCATTGGCCTTGCCAAGCTTGATTCTAATGTTCTTCAGTAGAGGGCGCTAGTGCACAAACTCCCCCATTGCTGTGTTGTAAGGCAGAGTGGGCTAAGTTTAACCATTTTTTACATTCAGCATCTCTCCGTCAAGGGAAATATAGTGTTCTTTATAACAAAGATATTTACATATATTTCAGGATGTTGTGTATCACTGGAAATAATCAGAATTCATGTAAACATTACAGTTTTAAAAACATAGCTTGTCCCCAAATTGGCACAAACTTACCCTGGGTATGGGGTAAGTTGAGCAGCAGGACAGGGTAAGTTAATATTACCACTACCTTTTTAAAAAACACGTCTATTTTTATTTCCCAAACACAATTCAACACAACCACAATCGCTTTTTTGCCTTTAAATAATTGTAAGCATCTTTTAACACAGGCTTAACACCTAACAAACACTTAACATAGGCCAGGCCCTGTTGTTACCTCATATCCCAGCAACAATGCCTTGCATTACGCCTGGGAAGAAAACACTTCAATTTGCTCAACTTGCCATTGGCTCAACTTACCACATGGCCATTGGTTCAACTTATTCCAAGCATTCTGTCTATATTAGCCCACACAGCTACAAGGATGCACTTTCAATCTAGGTTTAGGACTTCATATTGAAGCTTATAGAGACCCCAACTGATGTATTGAACAATCTTTAAATTATCTACTTTGGTTTAGATAAAAGCATCACGAAACCTCTAATATAATAAATACATTTGACTTGGTGAAAATATATTTATTTGGACCTAACTTGCTTACCACTTTTTCCATACGGAGCTGACCGACAAATGGAACTACCAAAGTATAATCCTCTAATGTCTGATCAGGCACGTGCTCAGTAGGGCACAAGGTAGAAAAATGTTTTTTTCAAATGGAGAATGTAAATCTGTGTTCTTATTGGACAGTTCAGGTAGTACCTCCCCGTTTCAAATGTTTTCTCCCTACTGAACACAACCCAACTCATGGTACTGTGGGAATCAACAAGTATGTCATTAACTGACAAGTGTCACAGATGTCAGAGGGTATTTCCCCTATGGGAGAGACACTGACCTTGACATTCATGGTCTTGTGGTTTTTCTTGGTTTTCTTGAGAAACTGCTTTAGGCTTCCTGAGGACATGTACTCTGTGATAAAGATGACCTGTCCAACAGATTAGCAGAAAGAGATACTATCAGTTTGCAGACCAAACCAAGAGATGAAGGGAGAGAAACATTTCCCAAGAGTGAGTGAGAATGATCTATTATGAAAAAAAATATAAACGCAACCTGGAACAATTTCAAAGATTTTACTGAGTTAGAAGGAAATCAGTCAATTTAAATAAATCCATTAGGCCCTAATCTATGGATTTTACATGACTGAGCAGGGGTGCAGCCATGGCTGGACTGGGAGGGCATAGGCTCACCCACTTGGGAGCCAGGCCCAGCCAATCAGAATTCGTTTTTCTCCACAAAGGGGCTTTATTACAGACAGAAATGCTCCTCAGCACCCCTCTTTCCCTCCTCAGATGATCCCGCAGACGAAGAAGCCGGATGTGGAGGTCCTGGGCTGGTGTGGTCACACGTGGTCTGCGGTTGGAGGCCGGTTGGACGTACTACCAAGTTCACTAAAAACGACATTGGATGCGGCTTATGGTAGATAAATTAACATTAAATTCTCTGGCAACAGCTCTGGTGGATATTCCTGCAGTCAGCATGCCAATTGCACGCTCCGTCAAAACTGTGTTGTGTGACAAAACTTCACATTTTAGAGTGGCCTTTTATTGTCCCCAGTGTAACAGTATAGCTTCCGTCCCTCTCCTTGCCCCTACCTGGGCTCGAACCAGGGACCCTCTGCACACATCGACAACAGCCACCCTCAAAACATCGTTATCCATTGCTCCACTAAAGCTGCGGCCCTTGCAGAGCAAGGGAAACAACTACTTCAAGGTCTCTAACTAGCTAGCCATTTCACACCAGTTATACCAGCACAAGATGCACCTGTGTAATGATCATGCTGTTTCATCAGCTTCTTGATATGCCACACCGGTCAGGATTATCTTGGAAAATGAGAAATCCTCACTAACAGGGATGTAAACACATTTATACACAACATTTGAGATAAATAAGCTTTTTGTAAGTATGGAACATTTCTGGGATCTTTTATTTCAGCACATGAAACATGGGACCAACACTTTTATATGTTGCGTTTATGTTTTTGTTCAGTATAGATAGCAGACATACCCGAGCTTGACTCTCTCTCATGTCCAGCCAGTACTTATGGAACTTCACTATATTTGGGTGCTCAACCTGCATCAGGTTCTCAAACATCTCCTTTATCTTTTCCTGAAAAACAGATGGGATGGGGAGAGGTTTGAGTACATACACTACCAGTCAAAAGTTTGGACACACCTACTCATTCAAGGGCTTTTATTTATTTTGTATTATTTTCTACATTGTAGATTAATAGTGAAGACATCAAAACTATGAAATAACACATATGGAATCATGTAGTAACCAAAAAAGTGTTGAACAAATCAAAATATATTTTATATTTGAGATTCTTCAAAGTAGCCTCCCTTTGCCTTGATGACAGCTTTGCACACTCTTGGCATTCTCTCAACCAGCTTCATGAGTCACCTGGACGGCATTTCAATTAACAGATGTGCCTTGTTAAAAGTTAATTTGTGGAATTTCTTTCCTTTTTAATGTGTTTGAGCCAATCAGTTGTGTTGTAACAAGGTAAGGGTGGTATACAGAAGATAGCCTTACTTGGTAAAAGACCAAGTCCATATTATGACAAGAACAGCACAAATAAGCAAAGAGAAATGACAGTCCATCATTACCTTAAGACATGAAGGTCAGTCAATAAGGAGAATTTCAACAAGGCAGTCGCAAAAACAATCAAGCACTATGATGAAACTGGCTCTCATGAGGACCGCCACAGGAAAAAAAGACCCAGAGTTACCTCCTCTTCAGACGATATGTTCATTAGAGTTACCAGCCTTAAGCAACCCAAATAAATGCTTAATAGTTCAAGTAACAGACACATTTCAACATCAACTGTTCAGAAGAGACAGCGTGAATCAAGGCCTTCATGGCCGAATTGCTGCAAAGAAACCACTACTAAAGGACACCAATAAGAAGAGACTTGCTTGGGCCAAGAAACACAATAAATGGACATTAGACCAGTGGAAATCTGTCCTTTGGTCTGATGAGTCCAAATTTGAGATTTTTGATTCCAACCACTGTGTCTTTGTGACGCAGAGTAGGTGAATGGATGACCTCCACATGTGTGGTTCCCACCGTGAAGCATGGAGGAGGAGGTGTGATGGTGTTGGGGTGCTTTGCTGGTGACACTGTCCGTGATTTATTTAGAATTCAAGGCACACTTAACCAGCATGGCTACCACAGCATTCTGCAGCTATACGTCATCCCATCTGGTTTGCGCAAAGTGGGACTGTCATTTGTTTTTCAACGGGAGAATGACCCAACACACCTCCAGGCTGTGTAAGGGCTATTTGACAAAGAAGGAGAGTGATGGAGTGCTGCATCAGATGACCTGGCCTCCACAATCCCCCAACCTTAACCCAATTGAGATGGTTTGGGATGAGTTGGACCACAGTCTGAAGGAAAAGCAGCCAACAAGTGCTCAGCATTGTGCGAACTCCTTCAAGACTGTTGGAAAAGCATCCTAGGTGAAGCTGGTTGAGAGAATGCCAAGAGAGTGCAAAGTTGTCATCAAGGCAAAGGGTGGCTACTTTGAATAATCTCAAATATAAAATATATTTTGATTGATTTAATACTACATGATTCCATATGTGTTATTTAATAGTTTTGATGTCTTCTCTATTATTCTACAATGTAGAAAATAGTAAAAAAAATCAAGAAAAAACCCTTGAATAAGTAGGTGTCCAAGCTTTTGACTGGTACTGTATGTACAGTAATAGATGGTTCGCCAAAATATGGCTGGAATGAAATAAATGGAACGGTATCAAACTCATCGAACTATGGAACTATGGAAACCATGTTTGACCCCGTTCCATTGATTCAGCCATTACAATGAGCTCGTCCTCCCACCAGCCTCCTCTGAATGGAACATATAGCCATTGACAATCGAAACCCTGTCTGCATCCCAATTGGCTCCCTATGCCCCATATAGTGTCCTATGAACCCTTGTCAAAAGTAGTGCACTATATAGGGAATAGGGTGCACAGCTTCTGTCTTACGTACCTCCTGTGCCTTGAAGACCTTCCTGTCATTGAAGAGCACCTCATTCCACACCACCTCCACTCCCTCCTCTGTGTCCATGGCCAGTGAAGCACTCTCGACACCTGGGACATTACCTTGACTGATCTACAGGGGGAGACAAACACACACAAGAGATCTCACAAGCGCTGCATATGCAATAACTGAGGAGGAACAAGCATAAATATAGCATGTGTCTTGTTCCAGCCATAACTTACTA
Organism: Oncorhynchus clarkii lewisi; assembly: GCF_045791955.1. Lineage (NCBI taxonomy): Eukaryota > Metazoa > Chordata > Actinopteri > Salmoniformes > Salmonidae > Oncorhynchus > Oncorhynchus clarkii. The sequence continues at coordinate 36,771,505 of NC_092157.1, read as the reverse complement.
CATGTAGCCATTATCGTGAATCATTTAGAGGTTTCGGAGCCAGCCATGCTCTCTATGGCTGCAAAACATCACAGGAGATTTAGAATGACCCTGCATGGGGAGGATTGCCAGCCGTTTTGCAAAGCTGTGCATCCCCATTTTAAATCCTGAATGGATACCGGTTTTCATTCATTAAAATGGGCAGATATGGATCTTATGTAAACAAAAATTCTATAGCACTGATGTCCCATAACGTCTGACTGCTAAAAAACCTGCTGCCCCGACCATCTGTGTCATGATGACGCAAAAAGACAAGGGGAGCGAGGATCAGAGATACTTCCGGAGTGAAGAGATGGATTCATGAAAAGGCGAGACAAGGGGGAGGGGGGATGGGACTGAGAACAAAAGAGAGATTGGGAGAGAGGGGATGAGAGAGAAATTGGGAGTGGGGGTGGGCAATAGGATGTGAGAAAGAAGGACAAAGCCAAATAGAGAGAGAAAGATTTGGGCGAGGGAGCCGACTGCCAGGGGCATGTGGTGCTATCAGACTTATGAGGACACTGAGTCAGGGAAAAGGCCAGACTGACTCCGAGCGGAGCAGCAGCACTGTTTGTGTCTGTGTTCCAGAGCCTGGCAGAGCAGACAGAGACAGACAAGCCCTGGGCTCCCATTCCTTCCGCCTCAGATGAACAGTAAGTATGCATTAACACAGCACAGATGACTGCTCAGCCCAGAATACAGCCAGCAAGAGAATAGTCAGTCACACATTGCAGCTCAGAGCTAAGCACATGAGATAGCTTATCCCAATCTCTTTTCCCCTGATGTACAGATAACACAAAAGCGGCAAAAGTAAGGCCCACAGTGGTCAAACCTGTTCTTGACAGATACAGGAGGGCTGCCCTTCCTGTCTCTATAGAGTCAGAAAAATGTTGAACAGTACAAAGATCAGCTGTTACCGTGAAACCCTTAGAAAACCTGACAGGTTCAACGGCTACACATCTACTGCAGTATTCAATTGTACGATGCACCCAAACCCATTCCACTTGTTAATACCCAGACGTCTCTTAATGATCCTGAGCAATAGGATGTGAGAGAGAAGGGCAGAGCCAAAGAGAGAGAGGAAGATTTGGGCGAGGGAGTCGACTGCCAGGGGCATGTGGTGCTACCAGACTTGAGGACACTGAGTCAGGGAAAAGGCCAGACTGACTCTGAACGGAGCAGCAGCAACACTGTTTGTGTCTGTGTTCCAAGGCAGCACTGATCTTTTACAGGATATGCTGTGTAATGCCTCGTGTAAGATTTACATTAAACTTAATAGCATTTACAGAATCGGCATAAACCATACTTGATCATCACCTCTTCTCAAGCCACCCTGTACAGGAGGAAAATAGTCTTGCTGCAGGAGGATTTGAATGGCTGAAGAAATATTTAGAATCGGTGCAAGTTGGCTGAAAGTGGTGTTTGCATACAATGCAGTACCATACCTAGAAATAAGTTGTCCAAATCGGATTTTAGGTCCTATATATTTATTGACTATTATAGGAATCCTATTAATTCAAATGGCCAATTTGGGTGCAATCAATTAGCTTAATTTCTCAGAGATCACATTTTATCTCAATAAAATAATGTTGTGGGAATGCACATTTTCTGTTTCTAACAGAAACAATTTCAGAACAATCTTTTTCTTGTGCTTTTTGAGGTGGAATGCCCCAGTCTGTGCTCGTCAGCAAAACATGATAGGCTTGTATAATATAATGATCACAAAGGATAATGACAATGTTAGGCTAGGTCTAACAATATGCCATTTAGCAGTGGGAGGATTTTAACATTAACACATGGGTGTGGCAAAGTGCCAGATTCTTGAATAATAATGACCAAAACATTGTCGTTTGATTAAAGGGACAGGGTTGGCGCAAATGGTGAAATTAGCTGTTCAACAAACTGTTAAATTAGCTGTCAATCAACTGATGGCCCAAATCTGCTCAGCCATGGAAACAAAAAGTAATCTATCGGTTTTCACACCTTTCATTATGTGCCAATGGATAGGCAAATGGGAGGCCTTCAGAATGTATTGGAATATAATAAAAATAACAAGTGGCCTATACCATCGATAGCACTAGATTATCGCCAGCTGATGTCTCGTTAATCCATCAATATGCTCTAAATTCAGGTGCACAGCTGATCGAAATAGTAACCATTATTGGTCACCTCATTACCAAATCTTATTTTATTGGTCACATACACATGGTTAGCAGATGTTATTGTGAGTGTAGTGAAACACTTCTAGATCCGACAGTGCAGCAGTATCTAACAGGTAATATCTAACAATTCTACAACAAAATCTAATACATACAATCTAGTAAAGGAATGGGATGAGAATATATGAATATAATGGATGAGCAGTGACAGAGGAGCTAAGATGCAATAGATGCAATAGATAGTAAAGAATAGATAGTGAAGGATACAGTATACAGTATATACATATGAGAGGAGTAATGTGAGATATGTAAACATTATTAAAGTGACAAGTGTTCCATTTATTAAAGTGGCCAATGAAATCAAGTCTGTAGGTAGGCAGCCACCTCTCTGTGCTAGTGGTGGATGTTTAACAATCTGATGGACTTCAGATAGAAGCTGTTTTTCAGTCTCTCGGTCCCAGCTTTGATGCACCTGTACTGACCTCGCCTTCTGGATGATAGCGGGGTGAACAGGCAGTGGCTCGGGTGGTTGTTGTCCTTGATGATCTTTATGGCCTTCCTGTGACATCGGGTGGTGTAGGTGACCTGGAGGGCAGGTAGTTTGCCCCTGGTGATGTGTTGTGCAAACCTCATTACCCTCTGGAGAGCCTTGCGGTTGTGGGCAGTGCAGTTGCCGTACCAGGCGGTGATACAGCCCGACAGGATGCTCTCAAATGTGCACTTGTAAAAGTTAGTGGGTGTTTTTGGTGACAAGACACATTTTTTCAGCCTCCTGAGTTTGAAGAGGCGCTGTTGCGACTTCTTCACCACACTGTCTGTGTGGGTGGACCATTTCAGTTTGTCGGTGATATGTACACAGAGGAACTTAAAAAACTTTCCACCTTCTCCGCTGCTGTCCTGTCGATGTGAAGGGGGGTGCTCCTCCCTTTGCTGTTTCCTGAAGTCCACGATCATCTCTTTTGTTTTGCTGACATTGAGGTAACACCACACTCTGAAGGCTGTCGTGTCGTTGTTGGTAACCAAGCCTACCACTGTTGTGTCGTCTGCAAACTTGATGATTGGCCATGCAGTCGTGAGTGAACAGGGAGTACAGGAGGGGTCTGAGAACGCACCCTTGTGAGGCCCCAGGTTGAGGATAAGTGGAGTGGAGATGTTGTTTCCTACCGTCACTACCTGGGAGCGGCCCGTCAGGAAGTCCAGGACCCAATTGCACAGGGTGGGGTTCAGACTAGAGGTCGACTGACTATGATTTTTCAACGCCGATACCGATACCGATTATTGGAGGACCAAAAAAGCTGATACCGATTAATCGGCCGTTTTTTTAAATTATTTTTTTAATAATGACAATTACAACAATACTGAATGAACACTTATATTAACTTAATATAATACTTAAATAAAATCAATTTAGCCTCAAGTAAATAATGAAACATGTTCAATTTGGCTTAAATAATGCAAAAACAAAGTGTTGGAGAAGAAAGTAAAAGTGCAATATGTGCTATGTAAGAAAGCTAACGTTTCAGTTCCTTGCTCAGAACATGAGAACATATGAAAGCTGGTGGTTCCTTTTAACATGAGTCTTCAATATTCCTAGGTAAGACGTTTTAGGTTGTAGTTATTATAGGAATTATAGGACTATTTCCCTCTATACCATTTGTATTTCGTTAATCTTTGACTATTGGATGTTCTTATAGGCACTTTAGTACTGCCAGTGTAACAGTATAGCTTCCGTCCCTCTCCTCGCTCCTCCCTGGGCTCGAACCAGCAACACAACGACAACAACAACCATCGAAGAGATGAGAGTGCTGTTTGAATGAATGTTTACGCGACTGCTTCTGCCTATCAGTCAGATACTTAGATACTTGTATGCTTGTATGCTCAGTCAGAATATATGCAAAGCAGGACACGCTAGATAATATCTAGTAATATCATCAACCATGTGTAGTTAACTAGTGATTATGATTGATTGTTTGTTATAAGATAAGTTTAATGCTAGCTAGCAACTTACCTTGGCTTACTGCATTCGCGTAACAGGCAGTCTCCTTGTGGAGTGCAACGAGAGAGAGGCAGGTCGTTATTGTGTTGGACTAGTGCTGTAAGGTTGCAAGATTGGATCCCCCGAGCTGACAATATGAAAATCTTTCGTTCTGCCCCTGAACAAGGCAGTTAACCCACCTTTCCTAGGCAGTCATTTAAAATAAGAATGTGTTCTTAACTGACTTGCCTAGTTCAATAAAAGGTATATAAAAAATAAATTTGTTATGAAAACTCGAAATCGGCCCTAATTAAATCGGCCATTCCGATTAATCGGTCGACCTCTAGTTCAGACCCAGGGCCTCAAGCTTAATGATGAGTTTGGAGGGTACTATGGTGTTGAATGCTGAGCTATAGTCAATGAACAGCATTCTTACATAGGTATTCCTCTTGTCCAGATGGGATAGGGCAGTGTGATGGCGATTGCATCGTCTGTGGACCTATTGGGGCGGTAAGCAAATTGAAGTAGGTCTTGGGTGACAGGTAGGGTGGAGGAGACATGATCCTTGACTAGTCTCTCAAAGCACCTCATGATGACAGAAGTCATGTAGTTCAGTTACCTTAGCTTTCTTGGGAACAGGAACAATGGTGGCCATCTTGAAGCATGTGGGGACAGCAGACTGGGATAGGGATTGTTGAATATGCACCGCTCCCTATAAAAGATGATGTTGGAGTATTCTTATTCCCGCTTGCAACCAAATTATTTTAAGATACCTTCGCCCTCTGTTTGGTATTATCATCAGAACTACTTAGTCCTTTTTGAAAGACCAAGGTTGATTTATCTATTTGACAAGCATTACGTACAATTGAAATAAAGCATTTCCTTGTTTATCACAGCAAATCTACTGTGGCAATTTACCTGACACTTTGCATGAATGGAACTGTTATTATTTGATTTGTTTCCTATTTATGCTATCCATTAATCTAAAAGTCTAAGCCGTTGGGGGGAATTGTTTAAAGATGTCATACCATGGATCATTTAGCTATTGGATTTTGAATTTTAGCACCCCTTTAGGTATTCCAATAAAATATTAAATTAGGCTTTTACTACTATAGCTCATAGAAATGCATTTGAATAACTGGCTAAATATAATCTTTTTTTAAATCATAAGGAATAAGGTTTTGAAGTGACTGTCCTTATTCTAGGAGACATAAGAAAGGTAAGGAAATATTTGACACATATTTAACCCTATATTTTGGGGGGCAAAAAAACGACCTCAATACTTCCATTCGTTTGTATGGGTTACCTTCAGACGCTTCTGGGGGTCATACAGCAAAGTGGAGAACACCACCGTGTTCGTGAGAGTCTCCCCTTTCCATAGAGTGGTCATAACAGGTTGTAGGCAAAACGTTAAGACGTTTCCGTGAGAATACCAATTTTTGTGATGTCTCATGGTCTGACAAACACCGCTGTAGCTCGGTCACCTCCCGCAGCAGAAGGCCGACATTGGCAGATGCGGTGGATTGAGACGCAGCCAACGCAAATCTCTAGCTCTGATATATCTAGCTTAAACTGACTGATTTTATGGGGATTTTTTAATTATGTGTAACTAAAATCAGTCGATTGAGTTATTTGGGCCAGAATCCAATGCACACATACAGGGTAGGCTTATATGTGCATGCTGAAGGCAGTAGCCCTAACCGCTAGACTATCCCAGGCCACGATTGAACTACATTTTGACAGTTGATTTGTAACCTTAGGCTCACTAGAAACCTAGGTGTAGCCTATTGTAAGGCTGCATTTCCGAGAAACTTGACACTTGTATGTTGTAGTGGAGACCAATATCTATCTTGTGTTAGTTATTAAGCTACTGTATAGAAAACAACGTTTTCTGATGCATTTCAGATACATTTGAATGTAGCAGATTTATTCATATTCTGTCCGCTGCTTTAGCGTTTGAGCGAGTAAGAGAGGGAGGGTGATTTTGATAGCTGGCGCTGGTCCAAATGACATCTCTATGTCTTCAATGAAAGTGTTAGAATTCTTTTGAAAGAGGGAATCTGAGGTATAACGTTATGTCTAAACAGTGATGCGATGCTATTTCGTTTTGAGTGTCTACCATATGAAAGCTATTACTTAAGTGCTTACTGTGCAGCCGTATTCATCGACTTGGCCAAGGCTTTCGACTCTGTCAATCACCACATCCTCATCGGCAGACTCGATAGCCTTGGTTTCTCAAATGATTGCCTCGCCTGGTTCACCAACTACTTCTCTGATAAGAGTTCAGTGTGTCAAATTGGAGGGTCTGTTGTCCGGGCCTCTGGCAGTCTCTATGGGTGTGCCACATCAATGATGTCGCTCTTACTGCTGGTGAGTCTCTGATCCACCTCTACGCAGACGACACCATTCTGTATACTTCTGGCACTTCTTTGGACATTGTGTTAACAACCCTCCAGACCTCCTTCCGTGGCCTCCAACTGCTCTTAAATACAAGTAAAACTAAATGCATGCTTTTCTACCGATCACTGCCTGCACCTGCCCGCCCGTCCAGCATCACTACTCTGGACGGTTCTGACTTAGAATGTGTGTACAACTACAAATACCTGGGTGTCTGGTTAGATTGTAAACTCTCCTTCCAGACTCACATTAAGCATCTCCAATCCAAAGTTAAATCTAGAATTGGCTTCCTATTTCGCAACAAAGCATCCTTCACTCATGCTGCCAAACATACCCTCGTAAAACTGACCATCCTTCCGATCCTCGACTTCGGCGATGTCATCTACAAAATAGCCTCCAATACCCTACTCAATAAATTGGATGCAGTCTATCACAGTGCCATCCGTTTTGTCACCAAAGCCCCATATACTACACCCCACTGCGACCTGTACGCTCTCGTTGGCTGGCCCTCGCTTCATACTCGCCGCCAAACCCACTGGCTCCAGGTCATCTACAAGACCCTGCTAGGTAAAGTCCCCCCATATCTCAGCTCCCTGGTTTCCATAGCAGCACCCACCTGTAGCACGCGCTACAGCAGGTATAGCTCTCTGGTCACCCCCAAAACCAATTCCTCTTTTGGCCACCTCTCCTTCCAGTTCTCTGCTGCCAATAAATGGAACGATCTACAAAAATCTCCGAAACTGGAAACACTTTTCTCCCTCACTAGCTTTAAGCACCAGCTGTCAGAGCAGCTCACAGATTACTGCACCTGTACATAGCCTATAATTTAGCCCAAACAACTACCTTTTACCCTACTGTATTTATTTATTTTGCTCCTTTACACCCCATTATTTCAACTTCAGACAACAACATTGACGAATATGCTGATTCGGTGTGCGAGTTCATTAGAACGTGCGTTGAAGATGTCGTTCCCATAGCAACGATTAAAACATTCCCTAACCAGAAACCGTGGATTGATGGCAGCATTCGTGTGAAACTGAAAGCGCGAACCACTGCTTTTAATCAGGGCAAGGTGTCTGGTAACATGACCGAATACAAACAGTGCAGCTATTCCCTCCGCAAGGCTATCAAACAAGCTAAGCGTCAGTACAGAGACAAAGTAGAATCTCAATTCAACGGCTCAGACACAAGAGGCATGTGGCAGGGTCTACAGTCAATCACGGACTACAGGAAGAAATCCAGCCCAGTCACGGACCAGGATGTCCTGCTCCCAGTGTTACGGTGCGTGAATGAGGACCCAAAAGCGAATTAACAAAACAGAGTTACTTTAATGATGAAACACACGTAGGCTCAGATGGACAGCCAGATTCCGACAGGACAGGACAAGGTTAGATGAACAGGCAGATTCCGACAGGACAGGACAAGGTTGCAGCAAACACGACGATAGTCTGGTTCAGGCATGAGTAACACAAACGAGAATCCGACAAAGACAGAAGCAGAAACAGAGAGAGATATAGGGACCTAATCAGAGGGAAAAAGGGAACAGGTGGGAAAAGGGGTGAACGAGGTAGTTAGAGAAGACAAGGAACAGCTGGGGGAAAGAGGGGGAGAAAAGGTAACCTAATAACGACCAGCAGAGGGAGACAGGGTGAAGGGAAAGGACAGAAACAAGACACAACATGACAATACATGACAGTACCCCCCCACTCACCGAGCGCCTCCTGGCGCACTCGAGGAGGAAACCTGGCGGCAACGGAGGAAATCATCGATCAGCGCACGGTCCAGCACGTCCCGAGAGGGAACCCAACTCCTCTCCTCAGGACCGTACCCCTCCCAATCTACTAGGTACTGATGACCACGGCCCCGAGGACGCATGTCCAAAATCCTACGGACCCTGTAGATGGGTGCGCCCTCGACAAGGATGGGGGGGGGGGGGGGGAAGACGAGCGGGGGCGCGAAGAACGGGCTTGACACAGGAGACATGGAAGACCGGGTGGACGCGACGAAGATATCGCGGAAGAAGAAGTCGAACTGCGACAGGATTGATGATCTGGGAAATACGGAACGGACCAATGAACCGCGGGGTCAACTTGCGAGAAGCGGTCTTAAGGGGAAGGTTCTGAGTGGAGAGCCAAACTCTCTGACCGCGACAATATCTAGGACTCTTAGTTCTACGCTTATTAGCAGCCCTCACAGTCTGCGCCCTATAACGGCAAAGTGCAGACCTGACCCTCTTCCAGGTGCGCTTGCAACGTTGGACAAAAGCCTGAGCGGAGGGAACGCTGGACTCGGCGAACTGAGATGAGAACAGCGGAGGCTGGTACCCGAGGCTACTCTGAAAAGGAGATAGCCCGGTCGCAGACGAAGGAAGCGAGTTGTGGGCGTATTCTGCCCAGGGGAGCTGTTCTGACCAAGACGCAGGGTTGCGAAAAGAAAGACTGCGTAAGATGCGACCAATAGTCTGATTGGCCCGTTCTGCTTGACCGTTAGACTGGGGGTGAAAGCCGGAAGAGAGACTGATGGAAGCCCCAATCAAACGGCAAAACTCCCTCCAAAATTGAGACGTGAATTGCGGACCTCTGTCCGAAACGACGTCTGACGGAAGGCCATGAATTCTGAAAACATTCTCGATGATGATTTGTGCCGTCTCTTTAGCAGAAGGAAGCTTAGCAAGGGGAATAAAATGAGCCGCCTTAGAGAACCTGTCGACAACCGTAAGAATAACAGTCTTCCCCGCTGACGAAGGCAGTCCGGTGACAAAATCTAAGGCGATGTGAGACCACGGTCGAGAGGGAATGGGAAGCGGCCTGAGACGGCCGGCAGGAGGGGAGTTACCGGACTTAGTCTGCGCGCAGACCGAACAAGCAGCCACGAAGCGACGCGTGTCATGCTCCCGGGTGGGCCACCAAAAACGCTGGCGAATGGAAGCAAGCGTACCCCGAACGCCAGGGTGGCCGGCTAACTTGGCAGAGTGAGCCCACTGAAGAACGGCCAGACGAGTAGGAACGGGAACGAAAAGAAGGTTCCTGGGACAAGCGCGCGGCGACGGAGTTTGAGTGAGTGCTTGCTTTACCTGCCTCTCAATTCCCCAGACAGTCAACCCGACAACACGCCCCTCAGGGAGAATCCCCTCGGGGTCAGTGGAGGCTACTGAAGAACTGAAGAGACGAGATAAAGCATCAGGCTTGGTGTTCTTAGAGCCCGGACGATAAGAAATCACGAACTCGAAACGAGCGAAAAACAGCGCCCAGCGCGCCTGACGCGCATTAAGTCGTTTGGCAGAACGGATGTACTCAAGGTTCCTATGGTCAGTCCAAACGACAAAAGGAACGGTCGCCCCCTCCAACCACTGTCGCCATTCGCATAGGGATAAGCGGATGGCGAGCAGTTCGCGGTTTCCCACATCATAGTTACGTTCCGACGGCGACAGGCGATGAGAAAAATACGCGCAAGGGTGGACCTTGTCGTCAGAGAGGGAGCGCTGAGAAAGAATGGCTCCCACGCCCACCTCTGACGCGTCAACCTCGACCACGAACTGTCTAGAGACGTCAGGTGTAACAAGGATAGGAGCGGATGTAAAACGATTCTTGAGGAGATCAAAAGCTCCCTGGGCGGAAACGGACCACTTAAAGCACGTCTTGACAGAAGTAAGGGCTGTGAGAGGAGCTGCCACCTGACCGAAATTACGGATGAAACGACGATAGAAGTTCGCGAAGCCGAGAAAGCGCTGCAGCTCGACGCGTGACTTAGGGACGGGCCAATCAATGACAGCCTGGACCTTAGCGGGATCCATCTTAATGCCTTCAGCGGAAATAACAGAACCGAGAAATGTGACGGAGGAGGCATGAAAAGTGCACTTCTCAGCCTTCACAAAAAGACAATTCTCTAAAAGGCGCTGGAGGACACGTCGAACGTGCTGAACATGAATCTGGAGTGACGGTGAAAAAATCAGGATATCGTCAAGGTAAACGAAAACAAAGATGTTCAGCATGTCTCTCAGGACATCATTGACTAATGCCTGAAAGACAGCTGGAGCGTTAGCGAGGCCGAAAGGAAGAACCCGGTATTCAAAGTGCCCTAACGGAGTGTTAAACGCCGTCTTCCACTCGTCCCCCTCCCTGATGCGCACGAGATGGTAAGCGTTACGAAGGTCCAACTTAGTGAAAAACCTGGCTCCCTGCAGGATCTCGAAGGCTGAAGACATAAGAGGAAGCGGATAACGATTCTTCACTGTTATGTCATTCAGCCCTCGATAATCTATGCAGGGGCGCAGGGACCCGTCCTTCTTCTTAACAAAAAAAAACCCCGCTCCGGCGGGAGAGGAGGAGGGGACTATGGTACCGGCGGCAAGAGCTACAGACAAATAATCTTCGAGAGCCTTACGTTCGGGAGCCGACAGAGAGTATAGTCTACCCCGGGGGGGAGTGGTTCCCGGAAGGAGATCAATACTACAATCATACGACCGGTGTGGAGGAAGAGAGGTGGCCCTGGACCGACTGAACACCGTGCGCAGATCGTGATATTCCTCCGGCACCCCTGTCAAATCACCAGGCTCCTCCTGTGAAGAAGAGACAGAGGAAACAGGAGGGATAGCAGACATTAAACATTTCACATGACAAGAGACGTTCCAGGAGAGGATAGAATTACTAGACCAATTAATAGAAGGATTATGACAAACTAGCCAGGGATGGCCCAAAACAACAGGTGTAAAAGGTGAACGAAAAATTAAAAAAGAAATGGTTTCGCTATGATTACCAGAGACAGTGAGGGTTAAAGGTAGCGTCTCACGCTGAATCCTGGGGAGAGGACTACCATCCAAGGCGAACAAGGCCATGGGCTCCCTTAACTGTCTGAGAGGAATGTCATGTTCCCGAGCCCAGGTCTCGTCCATAAAACAGCCCTCCGCCCCAGAGTCTATTAAGGCACTGCAGGAAGCTGACGAACCGGTCCAGCGTAGATGGACCGACAAGGTAGTGCAGGATCTTGAAGGAGAGACAGGAGTAGTAGCGCTCACCAGTAGCCCTCCGCTTACTGATGAGCTCTGGCTTTTACTGGACATGAAGTGACAAAATGACCAGCAGAACCGCAATAGAGACAGAGGCGGTTGGTGATTCTCCGTTCCCTCTCCTTAGTCGAGATGCGGATACCTCCCAGCTGCATAGGCTCAGCACCCGAGCCGGCAGAGGAAGATGGTAGTGATGCGGAGAGGGGGGCAACGGAGAACGCGAGCTCCTTTCCACGAGCTCGGTGACGAAGATCAACCCGTCGCTCAATGCGAATAGCGAGTTCAATCAAGGAATCCACGCTGGAAGGAACCTCCCGGGAGAGAATCTCATCCTTTACCTCTGCGCGGAGACCCTCCAGAAAACGAGCGAGCAAAGCCGGCTCGTTCCAGCCACTGGAGGCAGCAAGAGTGCGAAACTCAATAGAGTAGTCTGTTATGGATCGATTACCTTGACATAGGGAAGACAGGGCCCTGGAAGCCTCCTCCCCAAAAACAGATCGATCAAAAACCCGTATCATCTCCTCCTTAAAGTCCTGATACTGGTTAGTACACTCAGCCCTTGCCTCCCAGATTGCCGTGCCCCACTCACGAGCCCGTCCAGTAAGGAGAGATATGACGTAGGCGACACGAGCAGTGCTCCTGGAGTAAGTGTTGGGCTGGAGAGAAAACACAATATCACACTGGGTGAGGAACGAGCGGCATTCAGTGGGCTCCCCAGAGTAACACGGCGGGTTATTGATTCTGGGCTCCGGAGATTCGAAAGCCCTGGAAGTGGCCGGTGGATCGAGGCGGAGATGGTGAACCTGTTCTGTGAGGTTGGAGACTTGGGTGGCCAGGGTCTCAACGGCATGTCGAGCAGCAGACAATTCCTGCTCGTGTCTGCCTAGCATCGCTCCCTGGATCTCGACGGCAGAGTGGAGAGGATCCGAAGTCGCTGGGTCCATTCTTGGTCGGATTCTTCTGTTACGGTGCGTGAATGAGGACCCAAAAGCGAATTAACAAAACAGAGTTACTTTAATGATGAAACACACGTAGGCTCAGATGGACAGCCAGATTCCGACAGGACAGGACAAGGTTAGATGAACAGGCAGATTCCGACAGGACAGGACAAGGTTGCAGCAAACACGACGATAGTCTGGTTCAGGCATGAGTAACACAAACGAGAATCCGACAAAGACAGAAGCAGAAACAGAGAGAGATATAGGGACCTAATCAGAGGGAAAAAGGGAACAGGTGGGAAAAGGGGTGAACGAGGTAGTTAGAGAAGACAAGGAACAGCTGGGGGAAAGAGGGGGAGAAAAGGTAACCTAATAACGACCAGCAGAGGGAGACAGGGTGAAGGGAAAGGACAGAAACAAGACACAACATGACAATACATGACACCCAGGCAGACTAAATAACTTTTTTGCCCGCTTTGAGGACAATACAGTGCCACTGACACGGCCTGCAACGAAAACTTGCGGTCTCTCCTTCACTGCAGCCGAGGTGAGTAAGACATTTAAACGTGCTAACCCTCGCAAGGCTGCAGGCCCAGACGGCATCCCCAGCCGCGCCCTCAGAGCATGCGCAGACCAGCTGGCCGGTGTGTTTACGGACATATTCAATCAATCCCTATACCAGTCTGCTGTTCCCACATGCTTCAAGAGGGCCACCATTGTTCCTGTTCCCAAGAAAGCTAAGGTAACTGAGCTAAACGACTACCGCCCCGTAGCACTCACTTCCGTCATCATGAAGTGCTTTGAGAGACTAGTCAAGGACCATATCACCTCCACCCTACCTGACACCCTAGACCCACTCCAATTTGCTTACCGCCCAAATAGGTCCACAGACGATGCAATCTCAACCACACTGCACACTGCCCTAACCCATCTGGACAAGAGGAATACCTATGTGAGAATGCTGTTCATTGACTACAGCTCGGCATTCAACACCATAGTACCCTCCAAGCTCGTCATCAAGCTCGAGACCCTGGGTCTCGACCCCGCCCTGTGCAACTGGGTACTGGACTTCCTGACGGGCCGCCCCCAGGTGGTGAGGGTAGGCAACAACATCTCCTCCCCGCTGATCCTCAACACTGGGGCCCCACAAGGGTGCGTTCTGAGCCCTCTCCTGTACTCCCTGTTCACCCACGACTGCGTGGCCACGCACGCCTCCAACTCAATCATCAAGTTTGCGGACGACACAACAGTGGTAGGCTTGATTACCAACAACGACGAGACGGCCTACAGGGAGGAGGTGAGGGCCCTCGGAGTGTGGTGTCAGGAAAATAACCTCACACTCAACGTCAACAAAACTAAGGAGATGATTGTGGACTTCAGGAAACAGCAGAGGGAACACCCCCCTATCCACATCGATGGAACAGTAGTGGAGAGGGTAGCAAGTTTTAAGTTCCTCGGCATACACATCACAGACAAACTGAATTGGTCCACTCACACAGACAGCATTGTGAAGAAGGCGCAGCAGCGCCTCTTCAACCTCAGGAGGCTGAAGAAATTCGGCTTGTCACCAAAAGCACTCACAAACTTCTACAGATGCACAATCGAGAGCATCCTGGCGGGCTGTATCACCGCCTGGTACGGCAACTGCTCCGCCCTCAACCGTAAGGCCCTCCAGAGGGTAGTGAGGTCTGCACAACGCATCACCGGGGGCAAACTACCTGCCCTCCAGGACACCTACACCACCCGATGTCACAGGAAGGCCATAAAGATCATCAAGGACATCAACCACCCGAGGCACTGCCTGTTCACCCCGCTATCATCCAGAAGGCGAGGTCAGTACAGGTGCATCAAAGCTGGGACCGAGAGACTGAAAAACAGCTTCTATCTCAAGGCTATCAGACTGTTAAACAGCCACCACTAACATTGAGTGGCTGCTGCCAACACACTGACACTGACTCAACTCCAGCCACTTTAATAATGGGAATTGATGGGAAATGATGTAAATATATCACTAGCCACTTTAAACAATGCTACCTTATATAATGTTACTTACCCTACATTATTCATCTCATAGGCATACGTATATACTGTACTCTATATCATCGACTGTATCCTTATGTAATACATGTATCACTAGCCACTTTAACTATGCCACTTTGTTTACATACTCATCTCATATGTATATACTGTACTCGATACAATCTACTGTATCTGCCTATGCTGCTCTGTACCATCACTCATTCATATATCCTTATGTACATATTCTTTATCCCCTCACACTGTGTACAAGACAGTAGTTTTGGAATTGTTAGTTAGATTACTTGTTGGTTATTACTGCATTGTCGGAACTAGAAGCACAAGCATTTCGCTACACTCGCATTAACATCTGCTAACCATGTGTATGTGACAAATAAAAATTTGATTTGATTTGATTTGATTTATTTCTATTTCTACTTTGCACATTCTTCCACTGCAAATCTACCATTCCAGCATGCCACCATGGCCTTTTTTTTGCCTTTACCTCCCTTCTCACCTCATTTGCTCACATTGTATATAGACTTATTTTTCTATCGTGTTATTGACTGTATGTTTGTTTTACTCCATGTGTAACTCTGTGTTGTTGTTCGTGTCGAACTGCTTTCCTTTATCTTGGCCAGGTCGCAGTTGTAAATGAGAACTTGTTCTCAACTTGCCAACCTGGTTAAATAAAGGTGAAATAAAAAATAAATAAATAAGCTTTCAAGTTATAATTGAATTTACTATTAATATCTTAAATAGTAATTACGTAGTAGTAGTAGTAGTAGCAGCACAGTAGACATTTTCATAGGCACCTTCATGAAATGCAAGAGCTTACACATACTGTAGTTATAAACGCATTTAAAATGGCCTCTTTCACCACGGTGTTACCACATTGTTGATCAACAAGCCCACACCCAATCCACAGACCCACCCTGCTGTGCCCACTGCCATAAATATACAGCCCAGATGACTGCAGCCTGCCACATTGGCATCCTCCCAGGCTGCTTTGGCCCATACTCTGCCCACCTAGCGCTGCGTTCTACCCAAGGTGCGTAGGCGATTGGCATTGGCACATGATGACTTGACCGCATAGGCCTTACGTGAGGTCGCAACACAGTGTTGACCGCACAAGATGCTTTTAATATCACTGCTATGTCTGTAGAGAAAACCAATATCTGGGGTATACACAGTATACAGCCTATCAATTTCATAGTTAAAATGTTCTTGTTAACACGGTTGGCTTTATCTATTACACAACTGAACCTGCAGTGTGGTTCCAATACTCTCCAACTTGAAGTACGGAGAGCCCTAGTCTAAAGGGGCTGTAGGGAGATTACATTATAAATAAGAGCGAAGTAAGAACACAATGCTCTGACATAGTGGCACTAATGGGGCGGCTGGCTGGCTGGGGATTCCATAGTCTTTGAGCTACTATAAAGCATGTCTACTGGGGCTACACAGGGACTCATGTTTGGATGCTGTTGTTTATTTTCCCTAAGTTACGAAACAGTTAGCCCCCTGTGCTTAAGTGTGCTCCCTGGGGGTGTTTGTTGGGGTGGTGGAGTTTGGTGCTCAGTCATGGTAGGGTGAAACTAGTAAACAGGCTGTGATTGGTTGCTGAAGGGAGGTGGGTTAAGGTTGGGGAAAAAGTTGTTGGGTTCAGGTCAAAAAAACACAAGCATTAATGTTGATGTTTTGGTGTTAAAAAAATATGATCAGATAATGATAATAATTTCAGTAAATCTGTCTGTTGTTTGTAAAGTCTATTTAGTCCGAGTCCGATTCACAGTAACATAATGACACTGAGACTATGATTTTTCACTTTAAAAGTATGTCAAACAAAAAACATTGATTGCAAATTTAAACAAACCATACTACTCTGTGCACAATGACTACTTTAAAAAATGTAAACAGAAAATGTTTGTCGGTTACGACGCCATACTGCAGTCAGGTCAAGACCCTGGAGAGGACGACACACAGATGAGCTTCCCTGAGACGGTTTCTGACAGTTTGTGCAGAAATGATTTGGTTGTGCAAACCAACAGTTTCATCAGCTGTCCAGGATGTCTGGTCTCAGACGATCCCGCAGGTGAAGCAGGATGTGGAGGTTCTCTAATATGACGTGGAAGGCAGCTTACTGTAGAGAAATGAACATTAAATTCAGCAACAGTGCTGGTGGACATTCCTGCAGTCAGCATGCAAATTACACGTTCCCTCAATACTTTGAGACATCTGTGGCATTCCCATGGTAGCCATTTCAGTTGCAATTATTCTGTTACAGATTTTGGGGTCATTCTGTTACTGATTTGGTAACAGAATGATGTGTTTTAATCACGTAATATATCATAAACCAAATTGTTATCAGTAAAACACTAACTAATTGGTAGGTCTACCTTTACTTGTGAACTTTCATTAACCTTCCTCCTCATGAGGGATTTAAATTTGAAAATATCTTCAAGATATGTGGGTTTTTGGTATGACACTAGGCATTATTTCTTAACTTACAGAAGGCACATCATTTCAACAAAATGAAATATAAATGTTGATATTAGTTGGCAGGGGTCTTAATATTAGTGTTTTTATGTATTTCTAATACCTTTTAAGACTTTTTCTGGTAGATGGTTTCTAAGCCCTTTTCCATCTGTTTGACCAGAAATCAAAACCTTTGTTTATTACAAATGTTTGGGATGGAGAATGGTAGAAACATTGCCGTCATTTCTCACAAATATAGACTCTTAGCTTTCATTTGTCACCAAATTTGATATGCTCCTATGAACTTCACATGTTAATGCTCATGGGGCTTTTTACATGGAAATACCCATATTCAAAATGCTTGTTTATTTATTCATTTTTGTCATTTAGGAAACGACTTATCCAGAGCGACTTACAGGTACAATTAGGGTTATACGCCTTGCTCAAAGGAACATCGACAGATTTTTCACCTAGTAACTCTTGGACTTGAACCTTAACCACTATGCTACCTGCTGCCCTATTTACATTCACTGTACCAGTCCATTTCCTAATACTAATAAACAAGTAAACTGGTCAGATACTAATATAACTCAAAGCTATCTAAAATGTATGTCAAACAAATGTAATGATCAACAGTAAGCTGATTAAAAATGATGTTGTTGAATCCATAAGCAGTCAGCCACAATCCTTTGGCCGGGGGCGCAACCTAGGCCGCAGGAGGGGGGGGTGAGAATGGGGTCAAAAATGCATACTAAGCATTTCACACCAACTCCGGATACACTTATAGTAGGCATAAATTGGCTTGTGGATGTCCATCTCTGGCTCTGCTCCAAACCCTAACTGGAGGAAACCAGGGCTGAGTCGCAAATGGCACTCTATAGCCTATAGTGCACACTTTTGACCAGAGCTCTATGGGACCTGGTCAAAAGTAGTGCACTATAAAGGGAATAGTTTGCCATTTGGGAGACAGCAAAAATGACTGAAGATCTGATCTCAGGCCTCCCTGGAAATAACCTGATTATAGATACACTGCCGGGAAACCCAACACTAGAGACAGCACCACTACACACTAGAGGTCGATCGATTATGATTTTTTAACGCCGATACCGATTATTGGAGGACAAAAAAAGCCGATAACGATTAATCGGCCGATTTTTTTTACATTTTAATAATGACAATTACAACAATACTGAATGAACACTTATTTTAACTTAATATAATACATCAATAAAATCAATTTAGCATCAAATAAATAATGAAACATGTTCAATTTGGTTTAAATAATGCAAAAACAAAGTGATGGAGAAGAAAGTAAATGTAAAAGTCTTCAATATTCCCTGATAAGAAGTTTGAGTTATTATAGGAATTATAGGACTATTCCTCTCTATACCATTTGTATTTCATTAACCTTTGACTATTGGATGTTCTTATAGGCACTTTAGTATTGCCAGTGTAACAGTATAGCTTCCGTCCCTCTCCTCGCTTCTACCTGGGCTCGAACCAGGAACACATCGACAACAGCCACCCTCGAAGCAGCGTTACCCATGCAGAGCAAGGGGAATAACTACTCCAAGTCTCAGAGCGAGGGACGTTTGAAACGCTTTTAGCGTGCACCCCGCTAACTAGCTAGCCATTTCACATCGGTTACACCAGCCTAATCTCGGGAGTTGATAGGCTTGAAGTCATAAACAGTGCAATGCTTGAAGTACAGCAACGAACTGCTGGCAAACGCACGAAAGTGCTGTTTGAATGAATGTTTACGAGCTTGCTGGTTCCTACCATCGCTCAGTCAGACTGCTCTATCAAATCATAGACTTAGTTATAACATAATAACACACAGAAATACAAGCCTTAGGTCATTAATATGGTCGAATCCGGAAACTATCATCTCGAAAACAAGACGTTTATTCTTTCAATGAAATACGGAACCGTTCCGTACTCTATTTAACGGGTGGCATCCATAAGTCTAAATATTCCTGTTATGTTGCACAAACTTCAATGTTATGTCATAATTACGTAAAATCCTGGCAAATTAGGTGGCCCAAACTGTTGCATATACACTGACTCTGCGTGCAATGAACGCAAGAGAAGTGACACAATTTCACCTGGTTAATATTGCCTGCTAACCTGGATTTCTTTTAGCTAAATATGCAGGGTTAAAAATATATACTTCTGTGTATTGATTTTAAGAAAGGCATTGATGTTCATGTTTAGGTACACATTGGAGCAATGATACGCATCGATTATATGCAACGCAGGACACGCTAGATAAACTAGTAATATCATCAACCATGTGTAGTTAACTAGTGATTATGATTGATTGTTTTTTATAAGATAAGTTTAATGCTAGCTAGCAACTTACCTTGGCTTACTGCATTCGCGTAACAGGCAGTCTCCTCGTGGAGTGCAATGAGAGGCAGGTGGTTAGAGCGTTGGACTAGTTAACTGTAAGGTTGCAAGATTGGATCCCCCGAGCTGACAAGGTGAAAATCTGTCGTTCTGCCCCTGAACAAGGCAGTTAACCCACCGTTCCTAGGCCATCATTGAAAATAAGAATGTGTTCTTTACTGACTTGCCTAGTTAAATAAAGATGCAATAAAAGGTGTAAAAAAAAAAGAAGTAAAAAAAATAAAAATAATAATCGGCGAAATCGGTGTCCAAAAATACCGATTTCCGATTATAATGAAAAGTTTAAATCTGCCCTAATTAATCGTCCTTTCTGATTAATCGGTCGACCTCTACTTGTAACCCTGGTATTTGAAGAAGTACAACACACTGGACACAGCAGACAAAGAGAGAAGAGTAATCACGCTTTCCTCTAGATCACAAATGGGGGGGGGGGGGGGGGGGGGTATTCCATTAATTCAAATGGTTGAATTAAGTGGCTCTATACTGTCAATGTCTCCCAAATCCCCAAACGGTTTTGTGTTTGGGAAATGATGAGGAATCTTGCCGTCTCCACTTCCCACTCAAGCTCGCAGGAGCAAAGGCAACACCAACAAGGCTTCCCAGTGTGTTTTGATTGTAATGTGTCCAACAGCTCTGTGTTATGGTACAGCTTTGTGTCTACTGACTCAGGGCTTAAGATCTTTCATCCTGCCTTGCTCTCGTACATTCCATCCTTGACATGGCCTTCAAGAAAATGATCAGGTGAAACTTGAGAGATTGTCTATCTATGGGTGAAGTTGACAGGGACAGAGTATTCTTTTTGGACAGGTTTAAAAATCAAATGGCCAGCCGTGCTGCCCTGTTCTGAGCCAACTGCAATTTCCGTAAGTCCCTCTGTGTGGCACCTGACCACATGACTGAACAGTAGTCCAGGTGCGGCAAAACTAGAGCCGGTAGGACCTGCCTTGTTGATAGTGTTGTTAAGATGGTAGAGCAGCACTTTATTATGGACAGACTTCTCCCCATCTTAGCTACTATTGTATCAATATGTTTTGACCATGATAGTTAGTCACCTCAACAACTTGGTCAATATTCACATGATTTATTACAATATTTAGTTGGTTTAGTGAATGATTTTTCCCAAATACAATGCTTTAAGTTTTTGAAATATTCAGGACTAACTTATTCCTTGCCACCCATTCTGAAAGTAACTGCAGCTCTTTAAGTGTTGCAGTCATTTCAGTTGCTGTAGTAGCTGACGTGTATAGTGTTGAGTCCTCCGCATACATAGACACACTGGCTAATGTTTTGTACACAGTGTATTTATTGAATATGATCTGAATCCTATGAATAAAAAATTGCTTATTTGGGTGCAATCAATTAGCTTAATGTCTCAGAAATCAAATTATATTTCAACAAAATATTTCTTCAGGAATGCTAATCGTATCTGTTTCCAACTCCAGAAACGATTTCAGAAGTATCTTAGGTGTCGAAATCCTCCTGTTCTTCTATCAACATGCGGGATTAAACAGCCCAAAAACACTAATAACTGAACAGGGGAGACCAAGACTGTGTGTTCTATAGGTTGCTTTTTATAATACTGTAGTGAACAGCGGGGTAGGGAAGTGAACCCGGCATGAAAGGGAAACACCCTACGTATCAAGCCAACAGGGTTAAGCCACTTGGTGAGAAATGTCAAGCGGCTCATATAGCGAGGGTCGGTACAGTACTTTAGTGAGGATCAGTACAGTACTTAGTCGGGTTTCTTCCAATCTAGGGGGTGCTGTGTAGCCTGATAAGAGGTCATCCACCTGCTCAATTCATGTCAGCATCTCAAAACAATGAGGTGAAGGGAATGTGTGTTTAAAAATGCATTATCCATTAACAATTTTTTGTTGAAAAGATTAGGGAGAGCTATATTTCAAACTGATTTCTGAGTTGCTAGGTCAAGCAATATGGAAATGAACTATCTATGCTCAGTTGGGGATGGTTATATAAAAATGTATATTGACAAACTGTTGATAAACTGTTTAATTTTGTAAAGAAAAATGTTAAAATAAATCAATAGCCTGGTTAACTTTACCAAGTTGCAGGACATTTTAGCCCAAAACCTGTTTGTCCCTGCCAGGAGGCTGACACTTGGCCACAAGTGGATCTTCCAGCTAGACAATAACCCCAAGCACACATCAAAATACACAAAGAAATGGTTAATTGACCACAATATCAACATGTTGCAATGGCCATCTCAGTCTCCAGACTTGAACCCCATTGAAAACATGTGGTTTGAATTGAAGAGGGCAGTCCATACGCACAGACGAAGGATATCAAAGATCTGGAAAGATTCTGTCTGGAAGAATGGTCAAAGATCCCCCCCAATGTGTTCTCCAATCTCATAAAACATCTTATAAAAAGGCTCAGTCTCATTATCCTCGCAATGGTGCTGGAGTACTAAAACCAGGGGTGCCAATAATCTTGACCCATATCTTTTTTAGATTTTTTTTTTATTACTTCAGCAATTGTATTATTATAAAATAATATAATTGTTTTGAGCATGGAACATACAGTGGGGCAAAAAAGTATTTAGTCAGACACCAATTGTGCAAGTTCTCCCACTTAAAAAGATGAGAGGCCTGTAATTTATCATAGGTACACTTCAACTATGACAGACAAAATGAAATTAAAAAAATCCAGAAAATCACATTGTAGGATTTTTTATGAATTTATTTGCAGATTATGGTGGAAAATAAGTATTAGAGATTTATGAAGATCAATGTGACTTTCATGCTCTGAGAGGCCAGGTACAACGCAATATTATGGAGATCATGTTCACTGCATACCACTTTTAGCAGCATTTGCCAATCACCACTTAACGTGATGAACTAGATCTTTCTCTAATGCAGGCAACAACACTAAATCAAATGGGTGTTTATGCCTTCCAAGACCGTAAAATTTAATGAGAGAACCAGAAGCAGGGCCTTTATGATTATTACATTTGGGTGGAAATCAGACACTGCTCTGCAGTTGGAGCCCTTTCAGGCTAAATATATTCATTTGCACCTCGACAATGCTGGCAGCAGCCAGTTGCAAGAATAAAATATAAAAATGGCAAGTTTACAAAACAAAGATGAATTGCTCAAAAATGTGTTATTATTTATGAACACAAACAGTCAAACTCCAGGAAGAATGATTAGAACTGGGTGAGACTTCTACACGGCCCAGTCAGTCGATCGGTCCGGCAGCCAGGCTAATGGGATGAGTGCTTGCTTTGACCTGAATCTGGCACCTGTCCCACTACTTAAAAACATCTGAGATTTACTTTGTTCCCGGAGAGGCTTATTAGAGCCTGGCAAAGTCCACCCATGTACTCAAGTTCTCCATAAAGAGGGGTAATTGCTGCCCACTGGATTATCCAATTCATGTTTGTAAAATCACACTTATTGCCTGTTTAAAAAGGCCACTACGGAGGAGGAGGAGGAACAACAGGGTCTGAGTCTGAACCACTTGCAAAACCTCAGAGGCAAACCTCAGAAGTCAAACAAGTTCAGCACTGTGCCAGGAAGAGAAAGTAAGAGGTAACACGGGGTGAAAGCCTACAGCTTGGCTTGGCCAGTTTAGCAAAGACAAGTTTGCACTATTTGACACAGTGGCCAGTTACTGTAAGAAGAGCAGCTTGGACAGAGTTTTGGTGACGTGCAAGAAGTGAATGTTGGTCACATCCAACTGGCATTATCTCACACCCATCTTATCTTTCAAAATAAAGCAAGCACACGCCTAAAATCTGACAATATGTTACAGTCCATTAGAAACATAGACAATAATGTAAACGGTCTGCACAATATCTGATAAAGGAAGGAATGTGCTCCATTCTTATTCTCTTGTGAAAATTAATGAAAGCGTGCTTGGAGCCAACCATCGATCCCATAAAAAAAAAAAGATTTAAGCCAGGCACTCACTTGAATATTGTTAAAAATGTTCTTTCTCGTGTAAGTGGACTAAATAGAAAACACATATCTGAGTGCGTAAGTATTTAACTTAATGAAAAAATCTCTGACATAGATTTTTTGTTATATGGTTGTAATTAGTTTAGTAACTCGTGTTGAGCTTGTTATGTTGACCCTCTGCAGAGAGAGATGGAGAGACAAAGGGAGGGAGACGAGGGAGAAAAAAGAGACAGTTGAGGGAGTGAGTGTGTCCTTTGGCAGTGTAGTACTTGTGCTCATGATTGATGGGTATCCGTTGTATCTCTTACCCTGGGAGGCAGTGTGATGAAAGGGGATACCTAGTCAGTTGTACAGCTGAATGCCTTCAACTGAAATGTGTCTTCCGCATTAAACCCAACCCCTCTGAATCAGAGACTGAGTAACACACTGGACTGACAGCTTGGAGTTTGACTGGCTGTTAGGCAACATTTTGACCGAAGAGCACTATGACTTCAGGTTGTGTGAGAGATGCTTAAAGTGTCCATTAATAAGTTTGCATAATTTTTACATTTACGTCATTTAGCAGATGCTCTTATCTCGAGCGACTTACAGGAGCAATTAGGGTTAAGTGCCTTGCTCAAGAGCACAGACAGAATTTTCACCCGGCTAGGTTGGGGATTCGAACCAGCGACATTTTGGTTACTGGCCCAACGCTCTTAACCGCTAGGCTAACTGACACTATGAAATGCAATGGAAGACAAAGCATGCTCAAAATGCCAAACAACTGCATGTTGGCCAAAGAGCACTATGATTTCAGATTGTGTGACAGAGGACTGTCCATTCAAATTAGCAGAATGAAAGGCAAAGCAGGATCAAAGTGTCTGTCCAAGCACGGGCCAAGGGGTGTACGCTACTACAATCAGTCTTTTATAAACATCCAATGCCAATTTCCCTGAGCTGTCCACTAAAGGAGCCTACTGCACTAGTAAAGTTATGTCTCACCAGTTCATAGCAGCAGGCCATTCACAGAAGCCAAAGCATGTTTAATTAACGAACAGTCGATTGGTGTTGAGTCACATTTTACTCTCTACTCTGGTCCCTGCATGCAAAAGACCTGCTTACTTCTCACCAGGCTGCAAGAACAAGACACACATTCAAATTAGAAAATGAAAACCTCTTATAATCCCTTGAGCATGGATCACAGGAGTTATTTATATTGAGGCGGTGGTTAGATTTGTGCCGCCATGGCAAAGATTATGGACAACAATGAGAGAGAGGATGAACTTGGAGGGCACTGAGGGACTACCAGGCAAATAATAAGGTTAGATGTTCATTGTTCATATCCCTGACCTGACAGTCTTCTGTTAGTTTCACATTTGCCTTGATTTGTGTTTAGGATAGGAAACCTTATCAAAATAAGAGGTCAAAAACACCATTGGTTCTTGGGTTACAGTTGCATGGCATCTCTAGCTTTAAGAGAGTCTGTTTTTACTCCGGGGAAAAAACATAGTTGAAGCAGGAATGTTAATGTGTTGTTGGCCTTGTGGACATTTTTGTTTGGTTTTGGAATGAATGACCCATGACCAACATGATAGATCCTACTGTGAACCAGGAATAGAATATCAAAGCCCCCAAGGCCACTGTGAGGAGGCAGAGTTCGAGACCTTGCCCCTTCTTGTAGACCCCTGAATCATCTCATGCTGTCGGTTGGGGAGGGTGATGAACTTTGGGTTCAATAATGAGACTGCAAGGCTGTTTTTCCTCTGACTTGTAATGGTTCTGAACCCGTTGCTATGCTTTGAAGCCTCTTGGCTATAATCTTTCACAGTGCTTTTCCTCTTCAGTCTATAGCGATCACTGAACACAGCGTATCCTAGGCTGTTTCACCCACCACTGTACCTAATACGCGACTGTGAGCTTCCAATGCAGCGAAGCAGAACACATTGAGCTCTTATCCCCGCGTTTCCCTGACACCGTGAGTCATAACCTGAATTCTCAGAGTTTTGAAAGAGGGCCTCAGCTGTGAGTTGTTTTTCAAAAGCAGAATTCCCAAAAACAGTATAGGACTAAATGCCTTACAGGAGTCACTTGTAGACTTGTTTACGTGCTGTTGTGCGGTTTGTTGCTAACGTTTCTTTGCTACCTGCCAACTTTACAGTTTTTACTTTTAAATGATTGTTTTTTATTTTTTATTTTTCCCTCGCTCAACTTTTTTCATTAAAGCGTCCGGGGTGAAAAAGTGTATATGGACATGGTTCTATACGACCTCCACCAGCCGAAGCTAAGTAGTAACATTAACATTGTGACTTCTAATTGCCGTCACTGTACTCATTAGAGGTCGACCGATTAATCGGAATGGCTGCTTTCATCCAAAACTAAACATGGCGGTGTTCACTTTAGCAATCTCACTGGAATAAAGACCTCCTCCATTCCTGTCATTGTTGAAAGAGATTGTGAAATCTCACATCTCAAAATAGGGCTACTTAATGTTAGATCCCTCACTTCCAAGGTAGTTATAGTCAATGAACTAATCACTGATCATAATCTTGATTTCATTGGCCTCACTGGAACATGGCTTAAGTCTGATGAATTTACTGTGTTAAAATGAGACCTCCCCTCCCGGTTACACTAGTGACCATAACCCCCACCCACCCGCAAAGGCGGAGGTGTTGCTAACATTTACGATAGAAAATTTCAATTTACAAAAAAAATACATATTTTGAGCTTCTAGTCATGAAATCTATGCAGCCTACTCAATCACTTTTTATAGCTACTGTTTACAGGCCTCCTAGGCCGTATACAGCATTCCTCACTGAGTTCCAGGAATTCCTATCGGACCTTGTTGTCATGGCAGATAATATTCACGTTTTTAATACTTTAATACTCGCATGGAAAAGTTCACTGACTAGAGGTCGCCCGATTAATCGCCATAGCCGATTAAATAGGGCCTATTTCACGTTTTCATAACAATCAGTAATCTGCCTTTTTGGATGCCGATTATATTGCATTCCACAAGGAAACTGCGTGGCAGGCTGACCACCTGTTATGCGAGTGCAGCAAGGAGCCAAGGTAAGTTGCTAGCTAGCATTAAACTTAACTTATAAAAAACAATCAATCAATCTTCACATAATCACTAGTTAACTAGACATGGTTGATGATATTACTAGGTTAACTAGCTTGCCCTGCGTTGCATATAATCATTGTTAATTGTTAATGTATCATCGAATCATAGCCTACTTAGCCAAATGGGTGATGTTTAACAAAAGCACTTTCACGAAAAAAGCACATTAGTTGCACGAATGTACCTAACCATAAACATCAATGCCCTTCTGAAAATCAATACACACAAGTATATATTTTTAAACCTGCATATTTAGTTAACTTCTTAAGGTATAGGGGGCAGCATTTTCACTTTTGGATAAATAGCGTGCCCAATTTCAACTTCCTGCTACTCATGCCAAGAATATAAGATATGCATAGTATTAGTAGATTTGGATAGAAAACACTCAAGTTTCTAAAACTGTTTGAATCATGTCTGTGAGTATAACAGAACTTATGTAGCAGGCAAAACCCAGAGGACTAACCGCTCAGAACTTGTTTTCAGTTCCTACCGCTTCCACTGGATGTCACCAGTCTTTGGAATTTGGTTGAGGTTATTTCTTTGTGCAGTGAAGAAGTACGGCCATCTAGGAAATGGGTAACACTGTTGAGAGTTGAAAAGTAGCGTTAGTTTCCTCTCGTCCTCTATTGAAAACAGACAGACCCGTCTTCAATTTGATCGATTATTAACGTATAAAAATACCTAAAGTTGTATTACAAAAGTAGTTTGAAATGTTTTGGCAAGGTTTACAGGCAACTTTTGAGATATTATGTAGTGACGTTGCTGTTTTCTTCTGGATCAAGCACGCCAAATAAATGGACATTTTGGATATATACAGTGCCTTGCGAAAGTATTCGGCCCCCTTGAACTTTGCAACCTTTTGCCACATTTCAGGCTTCAAACATAAAGATATAAAACTGTATTTTTTTGTGAAGAATCAACAACAAGTGGGACACAATCATGAAGTGGAACGACATTTATTGGATATTTCAAACTTTTTTAACAAATCAAAAACTGAAAAATTGGGCGTGCAAAATTATTCAGCCCCCTTAAGTTAATAGTTTGTAGCGCCACCTTTTGCTGCGATTACAGCTGTAAGTCGCTTGGGGTATGTCTCTATCAGTTTTGCACATCGAGAGACTGACATTTTTTCCCATTCCTCCTTGCAAAACAGCTCGAGCTCAGTGAGGTTGGATGGAGAGCATTTGTGAACAGCAGTTTTCAGTTCTTTCCACAGATTCTCGATTTGATTCAGGTCTGGACTTTGACTTGGCCATTCTAACACCTGGATATGTTTATTTTTGAACCATTCCATTGTAGATTTTGCTTTATGTTTTGGATCATTGTCTTGTTGGAAGACAAATCTCCGTCCCAGTCTCAGGTCTTTTGCAGACTCCATCAGGTTTTCTTCCAGAATGGTCCTGTATTTGGCTCCATCCATCTTCCCATCAATTTTAACCATCTTCCCTGTCCCTGCTGAAGAAAAGCAGGCCCAAACAATGATGCTGCCACCACCATGTTTGACAGTGGGGATGGTGTGTTCAGCTGTGTTGCTTTTACGCCAAACATAACGTTTTGCATTGTTGCCAAAAAGTTCAATTTTGGTTTCATCTGACCAGAGCACCTTCTTCCACATGTTTGGTGTGTCTCCCAGGTGGCTTGTGGCAAACTTTAAACAACACTTTTTATGGATATCTTTAAGAAATGGCTTTCTTCTTGCCACTCTTCCATAAAGGCCAGATTTGTGCAATATACAACTGATTGTTGTCCTATGGACAGAGTCTCCCACCTCAGCTGTAGATCTCTGCAGTTCATCCAGAGTGATCATGGGCCTCTTGGCTGCATCTCTGATCAGTCTTCTCCTTGTATGAGCTGAAAGTTTAGAGGGACGGCCAGGTCTTGGTAGATTTGCAGTGGTCTGATACTCCTTCCATTTCAATATTATCGCTTGCACAGTGCTCCTTGGGATGTTTAAAGCTTGGGAAATATTTTTGTATCCAAATCCGGCTTTAAACTTCTTCACAACAGTATCTCGGACCTGCCTGGTGTGTTCCTTGTTCTTCATGATGCTCTCTGCGCTTTTAACGGACCTCTGAGACTATCACAGTGCAGGTGCATTTATACGGAGACTTGATTACACACAGGTGGATTGTATTTATCATCATTAGTCATTTAGGTCAACATTGGATCATTCAGAGATCCTCACTGAACTTCTGGAGAGAGTTTGCTGCACTGAAAGTAAAGGGGCTGAATAATTTTGCACGCCCAATTTTTCAGTTTTTGATTTGTTAAAAAAGTTTGAAATATCCAATAAATGTCGTTCCACTTCACGATTGTGTCCCATTTGTTGTTGATTCTTCACAAAAAAATACAGTTTTATATATTTATGTTTGAAGCCTGAAATGTGGCAAAAGGTCGCAAAGTTCAAGGGGGCCGAATACTTTCGCAAGGCACTGTATGGACGGAACTAATCGAACAAAAGGACCAATTGTGATGTTTATGGGACATATTGGAGTGCCAACAAAAGAAGCTCGCCAAAGGTAAGGCATGTTTTATATTTTATTTCTGCGTTTTGTGTAGCGCCTGCAGGGTTGAAATATGTTACTCTCTTTGTTTACTGTTGTGCTATCATCAGATAATAGCTTCTTATGCTTTCACCGAAAATCCTTTTAAAAATCTGACATGTTGGCTGGATTCACAACGAGTGTAGCTTTAATTTAGTATCTTACATGTGTGATTTAATGAAAGTTAGATTTTTATATAATTTTATTTGAATTTGCTGAGCAGCATTTTCCCTGGCTTTTGGCCAAGTGGGACGCAAGCGCCCCATATACCATAAGAAGTTTTAAAAGTAATTAATGTTAGCAGGCAATATTAACTAGGTAAATTGTATCACTTCTCTTGTGTTCATTGCACTCGGAGTCAGGGTATATGCAACAGTTTGGGCCGCATGGCTCGTTGCGAACTAATTTGCCAGAATTTTACATAATTATGACAAAACACTGAAGGTTAAGCAATGTAACAGCAATATTTAGACTTAGGGTTGCCACCCAGGACGGTTCCGTATTTCACTGAAAGAATAAACGTTTTGTTTTTGAAATTATAGTTTCCGGATTCGACCATATTAATGACCAAAGGTTCGTATTTCTGTTTATTATATTATAATTAAGTCTATGAGTTGATATTTGATAGAGCAGTCTGACTGAGCAGTGGAAAGCAGCAGCAGGCTTGTAAGCATCCATTCAAACTTTGCTGTGTTTGCCAGCAACTCTTAACAATGCTTGAATCATAGCACTGATTATGATTTCAAGCCTATCAACTCCTGAGGTTAGGCTGGCAATACTAAAGTGCGTATTAGAACATCCAATAGTCAAAGGTATATGAAATACAGATTATATAGAGAGAAAATCGACACGTCATAATTCCTATAATAACTACAACCTAAAATGTCTTAACTGGGAATATTGAAGAACTGGGAATATTGAACCACCAGCTTTCATGTGTTCTGACCAAGGAACTTAAACATTAGCTTTTTTACATGGCACATATTGCACTTTTACTCTCTTCTCCAACACTGTGTTTTTGTATTATTTAAACCAAATTGAACATGTTTCATTATTTATTTGAGACTAAATAGATTTTATTTATGTATTATACTAAGTTAAAATAAGTGTTTATTGTTCATTCAGTATTGTTGTAATTGTCATTATTACAAATATATATATAACAATTGTCCGATTTAATTGGTATCAGCTTTTTTGGATCCTCCAATCATCAGTATTGGCGTTGAAAAATTATAATCGGTTGACCTCTCCAAAAGGAGACCCAATCCAAAAGGCTTTCGGAGCCATCATCGACTCAGTGGGTTTTGTCCAACATGTCTCCGGACCTACTCACTGCCACAGTCATACTCTGGATCTAATTTTGTCCCGTGGAATAAATATTGTGGATCTTAATGTTTTTCCTCATAATCCTGGACTATCAGACCACCATTTTATTACGTTTGCAATTGCAACAAATAATCTGCTCAGACCCCAATCAAGGATTATCAAAAGCCATGCTATAAATTCTCGGACAACCCAAAGATTCCTAGATGTCGTTCCAGACTCCCTCCACCTACCCAAGGACATCAGAGCACAAAAATTGGTTCACCACCTAACTGAGGAACTAAATTTAACCTTGTGTAATACCCTAGATGCAGTCGCACCCCTAAAAACAAAAAACATTTGTCGTAAGAATCTAGCTCCCTGATATACAGAAAATACAAAACAGAGATGCTAGTTCTAGGTCCCAAGAAGCAAAGAGATCTTCTGTTGGATCTGACAATTAAGCTTAATGGTTGTACAGTCATCTCAAATAAAACTGTGAAGGACCTCGGAGTTACTCTGGAACCTGATCTCTCTTTTGACGAACATATCAAGAATATTTCAAGGACAGCTTTTTTCCATCTTTGTAACATTGTAAAAATCCAAAACTCTCTGTCCAAAAATGATGCAGAAAAATGGATCCATGCTTTTGTCACTTCTAGAATAAACTACTGCAATGCTCAACTTCCCAGCTACCTAGATAAAGCACTAAATAAACTTCAGTTAGTGCTAAACAGGGCTGCTAGAATGTTGTCTAGAACCCCAAAATTTGATCATATCACTCCAGTGCTAGCCTTTCTACACTGGCTTCCTGTTAAGGCTAGGACTGATTTCAAGGTTACTGCTAACCTACAAAGCATTAGATGGGCTTGCTCCTATCTTTCCGATTTGGTTCTGACGTTCATACCTACACGTACGCTACGTTCACAAGACACAGGCCTCCTTACTGTCCCTAGAATTTCTAAGCAAACAGCTAGAGGCAGGGTTTTCTCCTACAGAGCTCAATTTTTATGGAATGGTCTGCCTATCCATGTGAGAGACGCAGACTCGGACTCAACCTTTAAGTCTTTATTGAAGACTCATCTCTTCAGTAGGTCCTATGATTGAGTGTAGTCTGGCCCAGGGGTGTGAAAGTGAACGGAAAGGCACAGGAGCAACGAACCACCCTTCCTGACTTCCTGCCTGGTCGGTTCCCCTCTCTCCACTGGGATTCTCTAACCCTATTACGGGGGCTCACTGGCTTACTGGTGCTTACTGGTGCTCTTCCATGCCGTCCCTAGGAGGGGTGCGTCACTTGAGTGGGTTGAGTCACTGATGTGAACTTCCTGTCCGGTTGGCGCCCCCCTCGGGTTCGTGCCGTGGGAGAGATCTTAATGGGCTATACTCGGCCTTGTCTCAGGGTAGTAGGTTGGTGGTTGACAATATCCGTCTAGTGGTGTGGGGGCTGTGCTTTGGCAAAGTGGGTGGCGTTATATCCTGCCTGTTTGGCAGGGCCACAGTGTCTCCCGACCCCTCCTGTCTCAGCCTCCAGTATTTATGCTGCAATAGTTTGTGTCGGGGGGCTAGTGTCAGTCTGTTATATCTGGAGTATTTATCCTGTCTTATCCGGTGTCATGTGCGAATTTAAGTATGCTCCCTCTAATTATTTCTCTCTTGGAGGACCTGAGCCCTAAGACCATGCCTCAGGACTACCTGGCCTGATGACTCCTTGCTGTTCCCAGTCCACCTGGTCATGCTGCTGCTCCAGTTTGAACTGTTCTTCCTGCGGCTATGAAACCCTGACCTGTTCACTGGACGTGCTACCTTGTCCCGGACCTGCTGTTTTGGACTCTTTCTCTACCGCACCTGCTGTCTGGAACTCTGAATGCTCGGCTACGAAAAGCCAACTGACATTTACTCCTGAGGTGCTGACCTGCTGCACCCTCTACAACCACTGTGATTATTATTATCTGACCCTGCTGGTCATCTATGAATGTTTGAACATCTTGGCCAAGTTCTGTTATAATCTCCACCCGGCACAGCCAGAAGAGGACCGACCACCCCTCAGAGCATGGTTCCTCTCTAGGTTTCTTCCGAGGTGCCGGCCTTTCTAGGGAGTTTTTCCTAGCCACCGTGCTTCTACATCTGCATTGCTTGCTGTTTGCGGTTTTAGGCTGGGTTTCTGTACAGCACTTTGTGACATCGGCTGATGTAAAAAGGGCTTTATAAATACATTTGATTGATTGATGACTTTTGCTCTCTTAGTTGCGACACTGAGTATATTATTTGGAGCATATTTTAATGAGAGAAGCACCATTCCATTTGAATTGAACAAGATGGATGTCAACATTTAATAGGCTTAACCATTGCAGAGTAGAAAATTGGAGGCCCAGTGGGAAAGCTTCTCCTACCATTAATGAAAATTGGGAGATAAATAGATCAGTGGATGCACTATTCTTTAAGGGCCAGGTGCAGTCGAAGAATGTGATTTCCTGTGCGTTACATATATTTCCACACTATGAGGTAGGAATAATACTGTGACATTTTGAAAATATGATAATGTCGTTTTAGTGTAAGAGCTGTTTGAAAAGACCGCCTGAAATGTCAAACTGATTTGGTAGGATGGAGTTTTGACCAATGCTCTCTCAAAAACAAATTCAGCACTGAGCAAATTTCAGGTCTGCTGATCGTAAAATGAGACTTTTGAAAAAAACATGCAGGGATTGACAATAACTGGTTAATCCACTTGTCCTTCAGACGAGGAGGCAATTGATAATGTTGTTGAGTTGTTTGATGCAAGAAACCACTTTACAAAATAAAATGCATTATTATTCCCATACCATTATTACAGACAATCAGACAAATTATGCTACCCTCTGCCTATTGGCTACTTAACTTATTCAAGCCTGTTATATAAAGGTTAAATCAATTAAATAAAAACGCCTGTCTCTAAATAGAACACTGCCCCTTTAAGACACAAAAAAAAGCTCTTTACCTGACTGTACATGTTGTGTGGTCTTGTAGGAAGCAATCACTCACCTATTGCTGACTACATGCAGCTCTTGCTTTGATCGCAAAACAAGTGCATCTACTCACGACCACAGCTATATAAACAGTCCAGTTCAAAGTAAATGGCACAGATCCATATATGGCGATGGTCTATTTGCATATAGGCCTACTGCAGCTCGGTTTGGCTATGCCGGACTGGTCTGTGTAGAGCATGGACCAGAGTATGTGAGCGGAGCGGAGCTGGAGCGAGGAGCGGAGCGTACCCAATTTGAATGGAGCTTGGAGCGAGATTCCCAAAGGCTGACAAGGAGTGTCAGCCTTTTAGCCCACTCCAGGAGCCCTCACTTCACGAGCTCAGGCCAGTAGCCCTCACATCACGAGCTCAGGCCAGTAGCCCTCACTTCACGAGCTCAGGCCAGTAGCCCTCACTTCACGAGCTCAGGCCAGTAGCCCTCACTTCACGAGCTCAGGCCAGTAGCCCTCACTTCACGAGCTCAGGCCAGTAGCACTCACTTCACGAGCTCAGGCCAGTAGCACTCACTTCACGAGCTCAGGCCAGTAGCACTCACTTCACGAGCTCAGGCCAGTAGCACTCACTTCACGAGCTCAGGCCAGTAGCACTCACTTCACGAGCTCAGGCCAGTAGCCCTCACTTCACGAGCTCAGGCCAGTAGCCCTCACTTCACGAGCTCAGGCCAGTAGCCCTCACTTCACGAGCTCAGGCCAGTAGCCCTCACTTCACGAGCTCAGGCCAGTAGCCCTCACTTCACGAGCTCAGGCCAGTAGCCCTCACTTCACGAGCTCAGGCCAGTAGCCCTCACTTCACGAACTCAGGCCAGTAGCACTCACTTCACGAGCTCAGGCCAGTAGCACTCACTTCACGAGCTCAGGCCAGTAGCACTCACTTCACGAGCTCAGGCCAGTAGCCCTCACTTCACGAGCTCAGGCCAGTAGCCCTCACTTCACGAGCTCAGGCCAGTAGCCCTCACTTCACGAGCTCAGGCCAGTAGCACTCACTTCACGAGCTCAGGGCAGTAGCACTCACTTCACGAGCTCAGGGCAGTAGCACTCACTTCACGAGCTCAGGCCAGTAGCACTCACTTCACGAGCTCAGGGCAGTAGCACTCACTTCACGAGCTCAGGCCAGTAGCACTCACTTCACGAGCTCAGGCCAGTAGCCCTCACTTCACGAGCTCAGGCCAGTAGCCCTCACTTCACGAGCTCAGGCCAGTAGCACTCACTTCACGAGCTCAGGCCAGTAGCACTCACTTCACGAGCTCAGGCCAGTAGCACTCACTTCACGAGCTCAGGGCAGTAGCACTCACTTCACGAGCTCAGGCCAGTAGCCCTCACTTCACGAGCTCAGGGCAGTAGCACTCACTTCACGAGCTCAGGCCAGTAGCACTCACTTCACGAGCTCAGGGCATGCCCAGCCCAGCATGCATTTCTAGTCTACTTGTGTGCTGCCATCTTTAGCCCCTTGCTTTAGATGCTGTCATGGAGTTCGCTAAATATTTTTTATAAAGAAACTAATAAAATACACAGGTGCTAAATCAAAATGACTTACAAACATGAGGACCAAGAGAGGGAGTGCGGTGATGTAGTGTCCACAACTAAATAATCATTGTGGAATCTGAAAATAGAAGTATCCCAAAAGCATAATGGTGTACTTACTATGCGCACATGCTAAAAGAAAGGAACGAGGTGGGTAGATAACTACTCACTGTAGGAAAAAGTGTATATATAAACTAAAAATCAGATCTCTTAAACGTTTTGTTATTTTTTGTTCAATTATCTATATTATCTATACATCCAGGCCCTAATTGATTTTGGCCCAATAGGCTTGGCATATTTCCACGTTCAAGGAGTTTTCTGTTTTGATTGGGTTATTTTGCCTAAAACCCTTTAGGCCTACCGATATCATTTCTAAAAAACAACTGCATCCCTGCCCAGCCTGGCAAGAGTGGCCCGAAGGGTGTTTAGCATCCCCAGTGGCTCTGCAAGTGCGCAGCTCTCCAGACACCAAACTCGTGTTTCTAAAAGTGAATTCAAACGGCACTGAGCCTAATAAGGCATTTTTCAGATTTATTTAATTAGTAAGTCACAGGCCATATGCACAATTTATAGACTATAAAGATTTAATACAATTAAATGTTGTTTAAATGCTGAGGTCTATGTCCCTACCAGCCTATTGTGTCGCACTCGCAAATGGTTCATAAAGTATTTCTTTGTAGGCTATAGCCTTAGGCTCCCTGTCTGGCTCCTGACCTATATGCTGTTTAATATGACATGTAGCCTATTTGAAATGTTCGCATCTTACATTCACCTTTTCTTGTTTATACAAATACTTTTCATTGAAATCCAGGTGGTTTGGTTTCAATACTTCAAAACCAAATGGTAGGTCCAGGTAGTCACAAAAATAGATGGGTGTTGGTTAAATTGTGATTTTAATGAATCGGATGAATTTGGAGTAGCATTTTTCCCCCCTATTTTTTAGCAGAGTGGTAGGAAAGGACATGGAGAGCAGGAGCTTGCACACCGCTCTGAGCTGGATTCCAACCGGCTCAACTCTGCACACATACTCTGGAATGTGTCCTGCACAATAGAATTGTACTCCGATGCGTTCTGCCTTTAACAAAATATCGTGCATAGTTACATTTTGTTTCGGTATGTTGCATTGAAAGTGGCTAATATTGCGTTGATTCGATCACAATTCCCACAGTAAAGGGAAATGTTGATACTGTTAACTAACAGGGAAAACTCTAGAAAGTTGAGTTTAGTTCAATCTTGTGCTTCTCTCCTTGGGCTGGGGGGGAGCTGCGTGGCAGTCTCGGGCTACTGTGCGTGGGCGCACAGCTTATAGAGGGAACATTGATCGTGGCATCATTGGACCATTGGACTTTTAAATTAGGCAAATCGTAATGGCTCTGTCAGTAGTAATATGCACTTTCTAGATTTATCCCTACTCAAAGTTTACTTATCGGAATGAAGGAAGCGATCGGAAGAATATTAATCAATCAACATAACAAAACAGGGCTAAAATCAACGTTTCACCACTGAAACGAATTACCCACCGGTGGCACCCTCAAACTGCCAAGTGACACTGTGACATGGATCCAAGGTGGCAGGGAAGTCATGGGATTTCGACAACAATGACATCTACAGAGGAACCTTGCAGAATGCTTGCGGCATGTCACCTATTCCTAAAGGGTCGTGTCTACACTTGACACTTACAGTGCATTCGGGAAAGTATTCAGACCCCTTGACTTTTTCCACATTTTGCTACATTACAGCCTTATTCTAAAATGAATTCAATAGTTTTCCCCCCTTATCAATGTACACACAATACTCCATGACAATTCAAAAACACATTTACATAAGTATTCAGACCCTTTACTCAGTACTTTGTTGATGCACCTTTGGCAACAATTACAACCTCGAGTATTCTCGGGTATGACGCTACAAGCTTGGCACACCTGTATTTGAAGAGTTTCTCCCATTCTTCTCTGCAGATCCTCTAAAGCTCTGTCAGGTTGTATGGGGAGTGTCGCTGCACTGCTATTTTCAGGTCTCTCCAGAGATGTTTGATCGGGTTCAAGGCTGGGCTCTGGCTGGGCCACTCAAGGACATTCAGAGACTTGTCCCAAAGCCACTCCTGCGATGTCTTGGCTGTGTGCTTAGGGTCGTTTCCTGTTGGAAGGTGAACCTTCGCCCCAGTTTGAAGTAGGTTTTCATCAAGGATCTCTCTGTACTTTGCTCCATTCAACTTTTCTTCGATCCTGACTAGACTCCCAGTCCTTGATTGTGAAAAACATCCCCACAGCATGATGCCGCCACCACCATGCTTTACCATAGAGACAGTGCCAGGTTTCCTCCAGACGTGACGCTTGGCATTCAGGCCAAATAGTTCAATCGTGGCTTCATCAGACCAGAAAATCTTGTTTCTCATGGTCTGAGTCCTTTAGGTGTTTTTTGGCAAACTCCAAGTGGACTGTCATGTTACTTTTACTGAGGAGTGGCTTCCGTCTGGCCACGCTAACATAAATGCCCGATTGGTGGAGTGCTGCAGAGATGGTTGTCCTTCTGGAAGTTTCTCCCCTCTCCACAGAGGAACTCTGGAGCACTGTCAGAGTGACCATTGGGTTCTTGGTCACCTTCCTGACCAAGTCCCTTCTTCCCCAATTGCTCAGTTTGGCCGGGGGGTCAGCTCTATAAAGAGTCTTGGTGGTTCTAAACTTCTTCCATTTATGACTGATGGAGGCCACTGTGTTCTTGGGGACCTCCAATGCTGCAGAAATCTTTTGGTACCCTTTTCCAGATCTGTGACTCGACACAATCCTGCCTCAGAGCTCTACGGATAATTCCTTCGACCTCATGGCTTGGTTTTTGCTCTGACATGCACTGTCAACTGTGGGACCTTATATAGACAGGTGTGTGCCCTTCCAAATCATGTCCAATCAATTGAATTTACCACAGGTAGACTAAAATCAAGTTGTAGAAACATCTCAAGGATGATCAATGGAAACAGGATGCCCCTGAGCTCAATTTCGAGTCTCATAGCAAGGGGTCTGAATACTACAGTATCAGTTTTTTAAATTTGTTATACATTTATTAAATTGTCTAAAAAACTGTTTTTGCTTTGTCATTATGGGGTACAGTAATGTGTGTACATTGCAGATTTTTTTTAAATCCATTTTAGAATAAGGCTGTAACGTAACAAAATGTAGAAAAAAGGCGTCTTGAGTACTTTCCGAATGCACTCTATACGTGACTTATGCAATCAGAATATGAAGATAGCATTGGGAAAACAGGTGTAGGCACACAAAAGTCACTTTGTTGTCTGATTGTGTTCAGATCTGGCTCACCACTTCAGTAAGGTGGTCAGGGATGCACTGTGTGCGGATTTCTCCTCAGTCTGGACGCAAATCAGGCTACCAAAAGCGCATACAATGGGCGACATCATCAGCACTCCCACAAGACTCCAGGAAATGCGTGTTTTGGAACCGAGAGGCACCTTTTCATTATAACGTTGGAGGAAATACGTTACTAGCGTGTTAAGAACGTGTTTGCTCAACTCATAAATGCTAGCCAGCTAGCTATAATTTATAAAAGCTATTTTTTGCTTGGCTAGAGTTATGATAATTCCTTTAGTGTTTCTTGCTAGCTTGCTGGCTAGCTAGAGGTTAGCGTCAGAAGTTTGCTAGTTATTGTTGCTTTGTTATTATCAAATTTTGCCCATTCTACCGTCTGTAGAATGCATACTGGCATTTGAATATAGCGCAGGAAAAGGGAATCCAGACACACTCTGGACACGGTAGACACATTTAAATGTAGGTGTAGACCCATGACCTGTTCGGAATTCCATGACCAAAACTGTATGATCAGAATACTTAAAGCTGCATGAACTGACACAGCCAAGGACTTCTTTTCATGCCAGCTCCCCTGTCGAAGGGGGGCGCGACAAGACTCAGGCGGCCCATTTCGTATGACCGTTTGGTATACAGTGACCCCAAAGGGTCTCATCAATGAATGCTCTCACATTTCAGAAATAGGTCACAAGTTCCATAGGGGCCATGTGGTCAATAGCCTAATCAACTCCTCTGTGACCATAACGTCTATGCTCATGACCTACCAGGGGAATATAGGCCTAATCGGTTCAGATATTACACTAGCACAAAACAGCTATCCGTCAGTTGACCATATAGTGTGCAATATATTAAACATTACAAGTCAAACCAGTTTAAAGAACAGCAAAAAACCTGCTGCATTTGTCAAATAAGAGGAACACCACCCCTGTTAATGACAGACTCTAAGAGGTTGTGTTGGACACCATCTGGTCTGTTGTTTGCTTTGACGGAGCTCCTGCCTCGTTCAGATCTCAGCCCTATGACACTGAGGGATATGGAGTCACACCGCGTCCTGGCAACGGGATCTAGCCACACTAGTGCACCTGACAGACAATATTCTTAGCCAAGGCCAGGCCAGGAGGCCTGGAAACACCATGTGTTGTGCTGTGTGACAGTGTGACAGCCTATTGTAGACACTGACTGGCCATTGTTTGGATAGCAGCTTGTTTCAGCATAAGACCAGCGTAATAGGCCACTTAGCAAGAATGATCACCAATGTCAGTTATTTTGTTCATTCTTCTTTTATTATTGCGTTTATTAACACCATTGTGTTTGCTGGAGTATGAATGTGCATTTCAGCGTATCTTCTGTATGTTTGCTGAAAGGCAAACACACCTGTAGTTTCATGAACGTTTGTGACAAAAAGCTGTTCTCTGAGAGAAACTAATTTGTGTGGCAACAAGGTTTTATGAACTACTCTCATGTCTGACAGACCCATAAAAGGAGGGCCATAAAACATGTTTTCATACACTACAAAGGTCAATTACATTCGTACAGAAAGAGAATGGTTAACGCATAGAACACACAAACTTCAGTACAGAGCTTCCTTTTAAATAAAATGTGAGTGCCACTGAATGTTTGGTATAATCTTTTGTCAATACATTTTTGCTTTTGTAAAGTATGCCTTCTGTGTGGACTGTGGGGTATCAATTGAGGGGTACACTGCGCAGGTTTCTCAAGGTGAGATTCCCTGCCATCTGAACTCCTTTGCTTTTCAGTGATACAGGACACGGTCTGTCTGAGACAGCGTCATAAAACCATTCATTCATAAATCTCCCAATGCGCTCGAAGGGTGAAGGCATTATTATATGTAAAGCGGCCATCATTCTAGATGAGAAAACCTGTCTACACACAGATAAGAATCTGAATTTGGTCAGCCCAGCAAAGACGAATCAACAGGTCTTGTGGTAACGGTAGCCAGACGAGCTACACTTTTAGTAATGTAGGTTGGCTCAGTGGGTTGTTATGATGGATCAGGTTTAACTGCAGTCTTACTCTAGATCTTAATTAAGTAGGAGGTCCTCCTTTAGAATTGTATCCAATAGGGCTAACCAGCCAGATGTATACAAGCAATTCTGGAGCATTAGGCCGATACTTTCAGCATTTTATATTGATGCTGGCCATTTCCACAGTAACAGAGTGATGCTAAGACTTAGATTGTTCCCTTTAAAATGTATGCCAAACAAAAACCAATGACTGCAAAACCTTACAACTCTATGCACAAGGACAACTTTTAAACAATTTCCACTGAACATTTTACAACAAAAAAAAACACATTTACTTGAACAATCTGAGGGTGCACAAAGTACGTGAGGATAGCTGGGGGGGTGGTTGGAGAATTTAGCATTTTTCAAACACCTGAAACATATTTTTCCTAGTCATTATGCTTAGTTCTATGTAAAAAAAAATGAAT
The DNA here is from genome assembly GCF_045791955.1 of Oncorhynchus clarkii lewisi. Lineage (NCBI taxonomy): Eukaryota > Metazoa > Chordata > Actinopteri > Salmoniformes > Salmonidae > Oncorhynchus > Oncorhynchus clarkii. The sequence goes on along the minus strand of NC_092157.1, from coordinate 36,730,940 downwards.
AATTGCTGTCTGTCTGCAATCATTTATTTTAGTTTGACATACATTTTAAAGTGAAAAATCTGAGTCTCAGCATCACTCCGTTACTGTGGAATTGCCCCGATTGCTTTTCATTTTGTCTAAAATCCATGTGTTCCTCAACTCATGTCAGACAAAAGATAATCCAACAGACTCTCCCTGAAAGTGTACATGTAATTCAATCTGATTAAATATTCTTTCAGTTTAACAACCTGGAAAAATAACAATCAAGTGGGCTCTGAATATGAGATGAGGGGGGATTAATTTCTGTTATGTGCTTTTGCATAACAGCGAGTGTCTATTTAAGACATGACAGGGTTGACAAGAGAGAAACCCATCGGTCCTGTGCTGCTTTAGACAAAATGCAGCCATGTGAACAGGTGGAACCGCGGGTTGTGTCCCTCCAGGGGACATCGGAGTGGCTGTCATTCCACGTAGAGCAGCTGTTGCCCTGTCCAGGCGACAAAGTCGAGCGGGCGGTGTTGGATCATTAGGAAGTGGCGGTCATTAGAGAGATCCCTTAAAGCAAGCCAGCTGGGACATGACAGGGGTTTACAAGGGCCAGCTACGCACGTGGCTCAGACTGAGCTGAGGGTTTGGTGGCTATTAGGATAATTGTTTGCTTGAGGACGTGTCAGTCACAGTTACCACATGAATGTGATCCACGTATAGTATTGTACTATATCACTTAGGCCTACTGTATGGTACGATAACTGTAAAGCACAGCTAAAGATGTTGCTGACAAGTTTTTAACCTCTTGAATCTATAGCGGCGCTATTTCATTATTGGATAAAAAACGTTCCCGTTTTAAGCGCAATATTTTGTCACGAAAAGATGCTCGACTATGCATATTATTGACAGTTTTGGAAAGAAAACACTCTGAAGTTTCAGAATCTGCAAAGATATTGTCTGTGAGTGCCCCAGAACTCATTCTACAGGCGAAACCAAGATGAAACGTCAAACAGGAAATGAGCAGAATTTCTGAAGCTCTGTTTTCTAATGTCTCCTTATATGGCTGTGAATGCGACAGGAATAAGCTTAGACCTTCTGCTGTTTCCCCAAGATGTCGGCAGCATTGTGACGTATTTGTAGGCATATCATTGGAAGATTGACCATAAGAGACTACATTTTCCAAGTGTCCGCCTGGTGTCCTGCGTCGAAATTGGTGCGCAACGCCAGGTGCAAGTATTTTTCCATTTGATAGAGAGGAGAAACCAGGCTTCCACAAACTATATATCATCGAAGAGATATGTGAAAAACACCTTGAGGATTGATTCTAAACAACGTTTGCCATGTTTTCAGTCGATATTATGTTGTTAATTTGGAAAAAAGTTCGCGTTTTGAGGACTGAATTTTCGTTTTTTTTTGGTAGCCAAATGTGATACACAAAGAATCTTTTTGGAAAAACTGAGCATTTGCTATCTAACAGAGTCTCCTTATTGAAAACATCCGAAGTTCTTCAAAGGTAAATTATTTTATTTGAAGGCTTTTCTTGTTTTTGTTGAAATGTTGCCTGCTGGATGCTAACGCTAATGCTAATGCTAAATGCTACGCTAGCTAGCTACTGTTACACAAATGATTGTTTTCCTATGGTTGAGAAGCATATTTAGAAAATCTGAGATGACAGTGTTGTTTACAAAAGGCTAAGCTTGAGAGCTAGCATATTTATTTCATTTGATTTGCGATTTTCATGAATAGTTAACGTTGCGTTATGGTAATGAGCTTGAGTCTGTATTCACGATCCCGGATCCGGGATGGGGAGATCAGAGAGGTTTTAAGAGACATCAACCTTCTTCATGACAGGCATGTCAAGCATGCACCTTCTAATAAGTTGCCACGGAGAAGCAGTAATTTGCATAAAGCCGTTGGTGCACATTGTTGGCACCTATTCCCCCCTCTGTCTCAAAACAAAGACCTGCAACAGTGAGCAGTGACATCTGTACAAAACTATGCAAATATTAGTCCTTGTCAATCACCATTCTTACACAGTCTCTCAACAATCCACTGGGTCCTTCCGTCACTGCAGTCCCATCTTCACTGCTACCATTGATGTAATAATGGAAGCATGAGGTGACTGACAATCTGTCTCTCTCTTGGGAGGAATAATGCAAGCATGGGATGATGGACAATGTGTCTCTCTAGGAGGGATTATTTGGGCAAAAATCCCGCTTCCTTCCGTCTCGCTCTCCAGCCCCCCTGGGGTTCAGTGGTGAAAGGGCTTTGGGCTGCAGGTGATAATCTGACCAGCTAGGCCACAAGTAAAAGGCCCCACCCACACTTACAGGTCCAGGTAGAGTAGAGTTACTCCACCATTGTCCGTGAGCTCATTTAACCTCCATGGTGCAATGAAATGCCTAGTCTGCATCCATAAATGGCACCCCTTTCCCTATAGCATGCACTACTTTTACATAGGCCTCTGGAATGTAAACTCCTTTCAAATGGGATGATAAGAACGTGTTTTATCTTGAAAAGGGATGGGATTCTGTGATGACCTTCGCCATGTTTCTGAGGTCCATCTTGCTGTCCTCGTGTAAGGGCTACACAAACACCCAAATCAGACACTATGATTGCCCCATGTAGACAGAGTACCACGAAGCTTTTGAAATCAAGCTGCCAAGTTGGCGACTACCTAGCTGGATGCCAGTCTGTTTCTGCTAGCTTGCTAACTTCTTATGGAATTGTCATGTTTAGCATGACAATGAATGACAAGGAATTGGTTGGTAAGATAACAGACAGTTCTGGGACCAGGCTAGTGACTACCTCTAGGGGTTTGCAATGATGTAGAAATTGACAGCAAAAATGTAAGAGAAATTGCTAATAAAAACACGACACACAATTGACAAAGCGAAAACCAAGTGGGGGAAAAACAAAAATGGGTAAAAATATCACCTCAATAGCGTCTCTCTGCCTGCCACAGAATGACAATGTCTCTTAAGGGTCGTTCCATTTGAATTCAATACATTTTTGACCGCATGCCTTTTGAGTTGAACAAAACACTCCATACATATTTGCCCATGGTAAAATTGGTCAGAAAGTGACTTTTTCTACCTAAAATGCCAAAACATTCAGAAGATAGAGGTGCTCAAAGTTTATGTCAATGTTTGGGCAAAATAAATGTTTGGGCAAAATAAAGGCCGGTCCAGACGTCTGTGGACGTTGAAATCAAGGCTGGTTGAGACCGGACCAAAATGAAATGAACTAAATGAATGAAAGAGAGGTTGTCCAGACTTTTCAGACTATTTCTTTGACCACCAGACAACAGAAAGAAAACAGATTTCAACTGAACATAACAGTATGCCACTGGAAGAGGACAGTAACAGACTCAACTGTGGTTTGTGACTACTATGATTTTCCTCATCCATTTTTCAGAAATTCTGTTAAAGATTTGGTAACAGAATTTTGCGTTTGAATCACTTAATAATTCATAAACAAAATGGATATCAGTCAAACACTATAACTAATCGAACTTTTGTGAACTTTCATTATCCTCCCTCATGAAGGATAGAAATGAGAAAATATCTTAATGTGGATTTTTGGAAACTGAATTTCAAGGCACAAGACAAAGTTTCTTAAACCTACAGAAGGCATATTAGTTGGCAGGGGTCTTAATATTAGTGTTTTATGTATTTTATAATACCTTTTAAGACTTTTTCTGGTAGATGGTTTCTTGACCCCTTTTCCATCCATTTGACAAACATTCAAAGCCCTTGCTTATTCCTCATTTTTAGGATGGAAAATATTAGAAAGATTTATATATGCCTTAATTTAAGAAAAATGTTGACTTAGCTTTCATCTGACATGCTCCTATGAACTTCACATATTGCTGCTCATGGGTATTTTTTTACATGGAAATGACAGTAATCAATGAGTGGAAAAACACTGGGGAAAATGGTGACCCGTGGTGTGTGTTGTTGGCCAAACTTGTCTGTCATGTGAAGTATCCTGTGTCTGAGAGCGGGAGGGAGGTCAGGCAGTTGTGTGAAGCACAGTGTACGGGCAGAGGAGGCAATTGCATCAATTGCACCATTAGGCAGAGGAGGCAATTGCATCAGGCCTCACATCATCAAGGGGCCTTGTGAGCTAGCTCGTTGATGATGTGTCATCAAGGGGCCTCATTCTGTCTTGCTTCAGCAGGTTGATTCAGCAGTAGCATAATCTGTGGGAGGCTTCAAAGTTGCAAAGGAAACAGGGAGGGATGGGTTGCCTGGCTACTGTGCCCATGTTAATGAGGCCATGTTTTTTTCAAAAAATGAATTAATCCATACAGCAGAATAATAATTTATAATAGATGTTGGGTTGTCATTTGAAATACGTGCTACACCAGAAGTTAATGGTTATATGTAGGAGGAATGTATATGGTGGGGTCATGTATATGGTGGATATGAGCCATGGGCTTAGAGAGTTACTAAGTAAGGGAAAAGGCAATCAAATGTTTACAGTCACTGATAAGGGTGGATAGCTGTGGATTAGTGAGGAATGGGGGCCGAGGTCAGGTCACATGAAGGGAGAAGGAACCGTTTATTACCACATCACTTAACTTCCTGCCTAGGAACAAAGATGTAGTGTTTAGAGAAAAGGAGGAGACTCCGCCTAAAGGGGGTATAAATATATGCGCTGGTGGAAACAGGTCTTTTCAGCTGTTTGACCCATTGAGTGAATAAACTTGGTTTGAGCTTTTCCTAGTTTTCTGTTAGTTTATTTAGAACCTAACATAGATCAATAATTTCTTAACATACATATATTTAATATAAATACACTATAGATAAGGATTTCCTTTGACTACATATTCATAACTCATTCATTACACATCTATAAGCATTTAATGCTATGCGAGAGCTCATATTTTGGTATCTTAATAGATGCACCATTAAAAAAATATTGGCTGTTCTCAAAAGTGTCCTTCTGCCATACCAGTGATAATGATTATGCCTAAAGGCCAAACCACGTTTAGAAAGTTATGCTGATATATAGACTTCACAATCCCATTTCCCATACCGGCCGGTATAGACCCCTGACTTCACTGAGGTCAACAGTGCATGAAGATCACCACAGGGTTGAATACTCAGGGTAAATTTTACAGATCAAATCAGGTAGTTGAGGGTAACTCTTTTGTAACTCATTAACAGCCTTCCTCCATATCACAATTAAGTTAATGGTCTATAACACACACATGAAGCGGTCTATAACGGTCTACAACACACACATGAAGCGGTCTATAACACACACATGAAGCGGTCTATAACACACACAGGAATGGTCTACAGTGTATGTATGAATTACATGCAGTCAAACTAAAGTCCAACCTTCTGTATTTTTCCATTCATAAAGCATTTACGGTTAACATTAAATTGTCTATGTATGAATTATACACAGTCAATGTACTGTCATTCCAATTTGACCATTCATAAAGAATGTATAAAGCATTTATAAACATGCCCCACTTATCAAAATTAATAGGACAGCACAGAATGTTAAAGGAAATATGAACATTATATTAACCTTTTCCAGACATAGAACAGAAAACAATGGAAAACAAATAATCCTACTATTAACATTTTTATGTTTCACTATTCTTGAATAGATTTAACAAATCAAAGAATTCAAATTCAATTCCCCATTTCAGAGTAAAAAGAATTAACACAGGGTGGTAAAGGAAGCTAGCATTTCCCTCTTATTCCTTAATGTAGCTAGCTAGCAAACAGCTAGCTAAGCCCCTGGCAATGTCAATACATTTTCCAACTAGGTCAATAAAACATTACAAAATCATCATAAATGCTAATACAACCATCAAACATTTTAGTTAAGAATGGTATCTATCTCACTATAAGAATTACATTGCACTTTTGCATATTACAAACAGGACAAATTAAGATCCAGAAACATCATGAATTTCTTTTTCTTTTGGCTACACAGGATGTCACTTCCAGGGGATCTCTCGAATAGACAAAAAAACACACAAAAAATGTAACATTTAGATCAACTTTTTGTTATTTCATGACTGACATTTAGCTAAAATAGCAAAGATAGCAGCCAGAAGAACACTGGGCTGTCACCCGGAAGTGATTACACACTGGCATCTCATCTAATTCTCAGCAGTCCAAACAAAAGCAAATGGTTTCTGTCTCTTAATTTGTCTTGTTTAAAAAAAAAACATTGTAATGTGTCAAAGACAATGTAAATAGTGAAATAACATTGTTAACTAAATGTTTCATGAATTTTATGATGATTAAAGTGTTGACATTCTGCCAGTGGCTTAGCAAGTTAGCTAGCAGCTAAATTAGTGAATAAGGGGGAAATGCTAGCTAGCTTTACCAGCCTGTGTCAGAATGTTTTACTAGAGTTGTGGACTCGAGTCACATGACTTGGACTCACGTCTGACTCAAGTCACAAATTTGATGATTTGAGACTTGACTTGTAGTCTCAAGACTCTGGATTCAACTTTGACTTGAGACTGATGATCAAGAATATGAACCGTTTACTTTGCAAGCTCACGAGCAAATGAGGCATCAAGCAACAATTACTAGCACTGGCCTTTTGGTATGTCCATTTTTGCTTGAAATGTATCATTTACTCATGAAGCTTGCATTTGGAATTTGTTGTTCATTTATTATTAATCCTACTGTGGCGATGATGCACCAAAGGCGCGTTTGTCCACTTGCGCCCTCCAAACTCCCGCCAAAGCTTTGTTCTCTTGATGAAATGTTTGCTGTTGCTTGCACATGTTTAAATGTATATGTGGCAAATCTATATTCCATCTAATCCTACAATAATCGTTAGCATTTCATCCAGTACCGTTTATTGCAACACTTAGACATTTCTGTTTCATGTTTGATACATTTCCATTTCTTACCCTCTGAGTGGGTGCAATGTTTATTGTGCCCATGAACTTTAGCAAGACACATGAGGTAAATGTTCAATGTATGGTTTCCATTGTTCATATTTCCCCGAGTTATGTCGGAGTGTGTCTGTGTCATTCTGGTTGTGCGTAATTGTGCGCATAGAAAAAGGCTACGGGGCCTGCGTGCCACGCATAGCAGTCAGCACGTTGAAGAAAAAACTATTGTTCCATGTATGAATGGTGATTAAATATCATTAGGCTAACAATCATTAAGCTAAATCTGATTAAGCCAATGTAACAATGCGTGTAGAAATTGCCTTTTACATTGTAGAACCAGTTTATTGATTGAAATTACCAATTGCCAAGATTAGATTGGTCAAATGGGAGCTCAAACAGGTACAGTGGAAGTCGGAAGTTTACATCCACTTAGGTTGGAGTCATTAAAACTTGTTTTTCAACCACTCCACAAATTTCCTGTTAACAAATGTTACGTTCCCCAGTTTCTGTGTTGTGGTTTTGTATGTGTGTGTTTCAGGATGGCTTCCTGAAATTCCCCCAAGCAGGTGATTGGTCGGCCACATCGATGATTGGAGAGCTGACTCCGCACCTTCGTCAGGATAAAGCTGTATCCCATCCCTTCTCTAGCTACATAAGCCAGTGCTCTGTTGCTTAGAAGAGAGCTGAGGGTTATATCATATGTTGGTTGTTTCTCAGAAAGAGATTCGGTATGTACTATGTTAGTTGTTGCTGAGAGAGCTGATTGTTATGTCCTGAGTTTTATTATCAGTTTTTGTTGTGAAGTATATTGTATTTTTCTGTTTCATTTGTTCCCAGGGGGGAGGGGAAGGCACCTAGGGAGTGCTTAGGCATGAGGCCCGCGGGCATACATAACCCGTAGTATTCACTGTCTATGCGCACTAGGTAAGACCTGGGTGGACCACCCCCATGTATTTTGGTTAGTGCACCAGGTGGTGCTAAGTTAGGTAAGTAGTGGGTAAGCAGGTAAGGTAGAGGGGGCTTTGACATTTACTTTCATTGCGTTGGTTCCGTCCCGCCCCTTTTCCCCATATTACCGTATGAAGGAAAAAGTCAATTCTCTGCTTTTTGTCATCCTTACTTGCACCTACAGTCCCATACATCTTTCACTCCACGAAGAGTTGAGTTTTAGCAGGGTTTTGCTTTCCCTCTTCCTAGAGGCGTACGTAACAACAAACTACTTTGTGCATGACACAAGTACTTTTTCCAACAATTGTTTACAGACAGATTATATCACTGTATCACAATTCCAGTGGGTCAGAAGTTTACATACATTAAGTTGACTGTGCCTCTAAACAGCTTGGAAAATTATGTCATAGCTATAGAAGCTTCTGATAGGCTAATTGACATCATTTGAGTCAATTGGAGGTGTACCTGTGGATGTTTTTCAAGGCCTACCTTCAAACTCAGTGTCCCTTTGCTTGACATCAAGGGAAAATCAAAAGAAATAAGCAGAGAAAAATAATTGTAGACCTCCACAAGCCTGGTTCGTCCTTCCGAGCAATATCCAAACGCCTAAAAGGTACCACGTTCATCTGTACAAACAATAGTACGCAAGGGAAAAAAACCTGGGACCACGCAGCCATCATCCTGCTCAGGAAGGAGATGCATTCTGTTTCCTAGAGATGAACGTACTTTGGTGCGAAAAGTGCAAATCATTCCCAGAACAACAGCAAAGGACCTTGTGAAGATGCTGGAGGAAACAGGTACAAAAGTATCTATAACCACAGTAAAACGAGTCCTATATAACCTGAAAGGCTGCTCAGCAAGGAAGAAGCCACTGATCCAAAACCTCCATAAAAAAGCCAGACAACGGTTTGCAACTGCACATGGGGACAAAGATCATACTTTTTGGAGAAATGTCCTCTGGTCTGATGAAACAAAAATAGAACTGTTTGGCCATAATGACCATCGTTATGATTGGAGGAAAAAGGGGGAGGTTTGAAAGCCAAAGAACACCATCACAACCGTGAGGCACAGGGGTGGCAGCATCATGTTGTGAGGGTGCTTTGCTGCAGGTGGGACTGGTGCACTTCATAAAATAGATGGCATCATGAGATAGGAAAATTATCTCAAAGCTTGGTCGTAAATGGGTCTTCCAAATGGACAATGACCCCAAGCATACTTCCAAAGTTGTGGCAAAATGGCTTAAGGACAACAAAGTCAAGGTATTAGAGTGGCCATCACAAAGCCCTGACCTCAATCCTATAGAAAATGTGTGGGCAGAACTGAAAAAGCGTGTGCGAGCAAGGAGGTACTACAAACCTACTCAGTTACTCCAGTTCTGTCAGGAGGAATGGGCCAAAATTCCCCCAACTTATTGTGGGAAGCCTGTGGAAGGCTACCCGAAACATTTGACCCAAGTTAAACAATTTATAAGCAATGCTACCAAATACTAATTGAGTATATGTAAACTTCTGACCCACTGGGAACGTGATTAAATAAATAAAAGCTGAAATAAAATCACTACTATTATTCTGACATTGCACATTCTTAAAATAAAGTGGTAAAACCTAACTGGCCTAAGACAGGGCATTTTTACTTGGATTAAATGTCAGGAATTGTGAAAAACTGAGTTTAAATGTATTTGGCTACGGTGTATGTAAACTTCCGACTTCAACTGTACATATAAGCACTTGGCCCCTCCCAGGACCATACAATTATGGGAGACTGTGTAGTCTTGCCCTCCTTCATTTTTTCCACATTTTGCCTTATTATAAAATGGATTAAATAAAACAATTCCTCATCAATTTACACACATTACCCAATAATGACAAAGCAAAAACAGGTTGTTAGAAATTGTTGCAAATTTATTCCAAATAAAAAACATACCTTATTTACAGTGCATTCGGAAAGTTACATTACATTTTGTTACGTTACAGCCTTATTCTAAAACGTATTTAACTGTTCCCCCCCCTTCAATCTACACACAATACCGCATAATGATTAAACAAAAACAGTTGTGTTGCAAATGTGTTAAAAATAAAAAACTGAAATATCACATTTACAGAAGTATTCAGACCCTTCACTCAGTACTCAGTACTGATGAAGCACCTTTGGCAGCGATTATAGCCTTGAGTCTTCTTGGTTATGACGCTACAGGCTTGGTACACCTGCATTTGGGGAGTTTCTCCCATTCTTCTCCACAGATCCTCTCAAGCTGTCAGGTTGCATGGGGAGTGTCACTGCACAGCCATTTCCAGGTCTCTCCAGAGATTTTCGATCGGGTTCAAGGCCGGGCTGTGTCTGGGCCACTCAAGGACATTCAGAGACTTGTCCTGAAGTCACTCCTGCGTTGTCTGCTCAGGGTCATAGTCCTGTTGGAAGGTGAACCGTCGCCCCAGTCTGAGGTCCTGAGCACTCTGGAGCAGGTTTTCATCAAGGATCTTTCTGTACTTTGCTCCGTTCATCTTTCCCTCGATCCTAACTATTCTCCCAGTCCATGCCGCTGAAAAACATCCCCACAGCATGATGCTGTCACCACCATGCTTCACCGTAGGGATGGTGCCAGGTTTCCTGCAGATGTGACGCTTGGCATTCAGGCCAAAGAGTTCAATCTTGGTTTCATCAGACCAGAGTCTTGTTTCTCATGGTCTGAGCGTCCTTTAGGTGCCTTTTGGCAAACTCCAAGTGGGCTGTCATGTGCCTTTTACTGAAGAGTGGCTTCCGTCTGGCCACTCTACCATAAAGGCCTGATTGGTGGAGTGCTGCAGAGATGGTTGTCCTTCTGGAAGTTTCTCCCCTCTCCAGATTAACTCTGGAGCTCTGTCAGAGTGACCATTGGGTCACCTCCCTCACCAAAGTCCTTCTCCCTCGATTGCACAGTTTTGCCGGGCAGCCAGCTCTAGGAAAAGTCTTGGTGGTTCCAAACTTCTTCCATTTAAGAATGATGGAGGCCACTGTGTTCTTGGGGACCTTCAATACTACAGAAATGTTTCGGTACCCTTACCCCGATCTGTGCCTTGACACGGCCCTGTCTCTGAGCTCTACGGACAATTCCTTCCATCTCATGGCTTGGTTTTTGCTCTGACATGCACCTTATATAAACAGGTGTGTGCATTTTCAAATCATGTCCAATAAATTTACCACAGGTGGACTCCAATCAAGTTGTAGAAACATCTGAAGGATGATCAATGGAAACAGGAAGCACCTGAGCTGAATTTCGAGTCTCATTGAAAAGGGTCTGAAAACCTAGGTAAATAAGGTATTAGAAATTACATTAAATTGGCCTCCCGGGTGGCGCAGTGGTTAAGGGCGCTGTACTGCAGCGCCAGCTGTGCCATCAGAGTCCCTGGGTTTGCGCCCAGGCTCTGTCGTAACCGGCCGCGACCGGGAGGTCCGTGGGGCGACGCACAATTGGCCTAGCGTCGTCCGGGTTAGGGAGGAATTGGTCGGTAGGGATCTCCTTGTCTCATCGCGCACCAGCGACTCCTGTGGCGGGATGGGCGCAGTGTGCGCTAGCCAAGGTTGCCAGGTGCACGGTGTAGCCTCCGACACATTGGTGTCGGCACTGGCTTCCGGGTTGGCTGCGCGCTGTGTTAAGAAGCAGTACGGCTGGTTGGGTTGTGTATGACATTCAGCCTTTGTCTCTTTCCAGGGAGTTGTAGCAATGAGACACAATTGGATACCACGAAATTGGGGAGAAAAAGGGGTAATTTTTTTTTTTTTTTAAATACATTAAATTGACTGCTACTGATCTATAATTACCATTAAATGCTTGGATATAAATGCTTTATGAATGGAAAAATAGATTACTTTCCTTTGAGTTCATAGAATTTATACATAGACCAGAGTTCAGGTGGGCCTTTTGCGCTTCAGCCACCAAAGGGAAAGGAGGGGTGTTCAATAACAAAATTACTAAAATCATGAGAAGGGCTTACAAAGAAACACTTCCAAAAGGACTAATTCGAGGTAGAAAGGAGTTGGAGCACTCAACAACAAAAAAGCTGAGATGGATTAAAGTGAGCGAAAATAAATCAATTGTACAGGATGTGAATAGGCGACTGACGTTTCGACATCAAGCTGACATCTTCCTCAGAGTGACCTGACCATTGCACTTAGCTCTTGTTTATAGCCTAGTGGCCCATTGAGACACAACAATGTAAGAAAATAATCATTAGACACTCTGGATGCTAAGAGGCTAAACTCAGATTTTTCACTATCCTCATTTCTATAATGTTGTTGCGTAGATTTGACCTGTCTCTGGATTCAAAGACACCCAAATATCACCTGAATATTTGGACATTGCCTATTTATTTGACCTTTATTTAACTAGGCAAGTCAGTTAAGAACAAATTCTTATATACAATGACGGCCTACCGGGGAACAGTTGGTTAACTGCCTTGTTCAGGGGCAGAACAACCTTTACCCCTATTAACAAGACACACCATTTCTCTTATTATTAGCATTATTTTGTGCTGTAATTTGCCATTTACCTTGAACCATATTATCATAATTATCTTCTTAGATTCTAACATTTGTTTAACATGAATTTTCTTTAGTAGAGAAGTAGTGGTTTCCCAAACTCGGTCCTGGGGCCCGCCATAGATGCACGTTTTGGTTTTTGCCCAGGCACTACATAGCTCATTCAAATAATCAAAGCTTGATGAGATGGTTATTTGAACCAGCTATGTAGTGCTAGGGCTAATGCCTAAACGTGCACCCATGGGGGCCCCAGGATTGAGTTTGGGAAACCCTAAGAAGTAATTCAACCCCCTGTCAATGCATGTTAGAATCACCTTTGGCAGACACCTTTGGAATCACCTTTGGAAGTCTTTCTGAGTAAGTCTCTAAGAGCTTTCCACACTAGCATTGTTACCCATTATTCTTTTCAAAATTCTTCAAACTCTGTCAAATTTGTTGTTGATCATTGTTATTGAACCATTTTCAGGTCTTGCCATAGTTTTGACTTAAATATGCTATAAAATCTAACTCGGCCACTCAGGAACATTCACTGTCTTCTTGGTAAGCAACGCCAGTGTAGATTTGGCCTTGTGTTTTAGGTTATTGTCCTGCTGAAAGGTGAATTCATCTCCCAGTGTCTGGTGGAACCAGGTTTTCCTCTAGGATTTTGTCTGTGCTTAGCTCCATTCCGATTCTTTTTTATCCTGAAGAACTCCCCAGTCCTTAACGATTACAAGCATACCCATAACATGATGCAGGCACCACTATGCTTAAAAATATGGAGAATGGTAGGCTTGGGTGGTATACTGTATATACCATATACCGGGGTATTTTGAAATAGCCACAGGATAGATTTTCAATGACGTCAATACCATTAAAACAATTTCTTTTAAGTTTTTCACAAAATGTTTATATTTGTAGCTACCTTTTAAGTAAATACCTGCAGTCAAATTGTGCAATACATTAGGAGATAAAGCAGAATCGCATTCTTAATTTCACCGGTCACATTATTTCACATTATGAAGCATACCGTAGTTCCCCAGAACAGTTGAGCCAGTCACGGGTTTGTTTGTAAAGCACAACAGGAGAAAGCGGGAGCAGGTGAGTCCAGCTATGTATTGTCAGGGGTCACATTTTATATTGAGTCAACAGTGTTATTTGCTTCAATAAACTGATCAGGGACGTGCAACTATAGTTTTCCTTCACATAAATTACATTAGTGCAACACATTCGGCAGTAAGTTGCTTCATTTTCATCAGATGACAACAGAAGTGCAAAGCTATTTGGTTGTCAGCCTCACAACTAAATGAGTTTACAATGAAAAAGCAAGGTATTTTTTAGCAAAAACAATGCATGGCCATAATATTTCAAATGTTTGTCATGAAAAAAATGTGGCCAGTTTCCTAATGTTTTGTTTAAGCTGGCATTTTACCTGAGAAAGGTAGGCTGGCACACTGATAAAAGCACCAGAGAAAAGTAGCTACACATCAGTCAGAGCACTGTCTGCTGATAGAATGCCCTTCGTGAATTATCATCCGAGTGGAAAAGTGCAAACGAAGCACAAAATTTGTCTGATGCTGAGCAGAAGTTACAATAAGAAGAATTTTAGTTCTGTGTAGATTTCCTGTGTGAAAAACGAAGAATTATGCATTAATGTGACCCCTAAGTTTAACTTGCTAGTTATCTAAGTAAGTGGCTGAATTAATAAGGTGACGGGGCATCGTATTGTGTTAACCTTCTGCTGTGTTGGAGAAGTCAAAGCCCTTTGGATGAGTTATCTGTACAGCTGCCACTGCTATCTTTTGATTTCCTTGTGTTTTTTCTCCTCTCTGTTCTCAGCCAGTCTGCTCCTCCCCCATCTTCTCCGGTGTACACGTCCACCATCTTCTCTGAGCAGAGCAGGCAGACCAAACTCAATACTCCACACAGTCAAAGCGAGTGTATACATGCTGCTGCAGAGCCAGTACTGTTCTTCCTTCAGACAAGCATACATCAAAACTTTGTTCATTTGCACAATGTCTCTCATTCACATCGCTTGTATATGTCCAAACTCACAGAAAATGCCATTCAATAGCTCCTACCTGTATATGTATAACTTTATGAGCTGGATTACCTGTCTTCGCAATTTGTTGATTTAAGTTAGCATATTTAGCTAGCAGCCTTCATGGAAATTCACTATTACTTGTGCTATTTTTGTTAGCATTCTGGTAAGACGCCCAATGGGCGTTTTTTGCGTAATACTGTAAATCCCAGGATGAGAGAAGGATGGTATGACAATATGCAAATCTGGCTACCGCCCAACCCTAGAGAGTGGTACTTAGTAATGTGTTGTATTGGATTTGCCTCAAACAAAACACGTTGTATTCAGGACACAAAGTGAATTGCTTTGACACATTTTATTGCAGTATTACGTTAGTGCCTTGTTGCAAACAGGATGCATGTTTCGGAATATTTTTATTCTGTACAGGCTTCCTTATTTTCACCCTTGTCAATTAGGTTAGTATTGTGGAGTAAGAACAGTGTTGTTGATCCATCCTCGCTTTCTTCTATCACAGCCATTAAACTCTGTAACTGTATTAAAGTCACCATTGGACTCATGGTGAAATCCCTCAGTGGTCTCCTTCCTCTCTGGCAACTGAGTTAGGAAGGACGCCTGCATCTTTGTAGTGAATGGGTGTATAGATACACCATCCAGTGTAATTAATAACTTCACCATGCTCAAAGGGATATTCAAGGTCAAGTCACCTGTTCGCATCCTGTCCACTGGAATAAAGTGAGATAAAATAAACCAATCCCTACTTTGTTGTTGTGTGCTCTAACTTTCTACCTCAAATTAGTCATTTTGGAAGTTTTTCTTGGAAAGCCCTTCACATACATAGACCCAACTTAGGCCTAATAGTGATGTGGCGGAGGGCTGTTAATGAGTTACGAATGAGTCGATGACCCTCAAACTACACAATTTTATTTAACAAAATGTACCCTGAGGATTCAACCCTGTGGTGATCTTCATGCACCATTGGCCTCAGAGAGAAGAATAAGGTAAGTCATGGGCCTATACCGGCAGGTGGGGAGAATGGGGGTAATACAGGCCATATATCAGCATGATTTTCTAAATGTCATTCGGCCTTTTGGCATTTTTACTAACACTTCTATGGCAGAAGTACACTTGTGAGAACAGCCATAACGATGACACTACACTCTCATTATAATGATGCATCTATTAAGATATCTAAATATGAGCTCTTGCATAGCATGACATGAAAGTGCTATAGATATGCTATGGATATTTTTCATTAACCTTTCATTATGCGGTTGGGACATGTTAAACCACATTCATGAAATTCTTATAGATGTGTAATAAATGTGTTATATGATCCAAGTTTCTCATAATAGTAGAAATAAGTGTCATTAATCACCCACGGACTGGTTCACAATAATGGAATATTCCACCCTGACAGAGTTACCATGCATTGTTTCCCGTGATAGGATTGGAAACGTGACTTTTATTGAAATTAAGCTGCAGCAGTGAGGCGCTTTCAAAGCAGGGCAGAGAAAAGGACAAATAAATTAGACTTATTTTTAACTGAAAAATGTCCTAAGTCGATGCATTTTTTAGGAAAAAGACAAGTGCTGCTGATTATACTGCCATCGTCGTTGAGGCAGAGGACATGTATGTGTAGCCCATGTATTTGATGCTGTCTGGCCAAAAATAGTTTACTCCTCTTTTTGCCAGACAGCATCAGATACATGGCCTACATATAGTAAGACAGAGAGGTGTGCTGTTCCGTTCGCTCTGAAGTTTTTTCCGGAATTGAAGAGGAGTTGGCATTGAACTTTGAATTGAAGGAGAGTTGGCAGGTGCACAGTGCACAGATTATTATTGTCGCACCGGTCAGGATTGGGGTTGATTGATGCTCAATGTTCAATTAAAATCTCCCTACCATCATAACTAAGCCAATATGACAGCAATGTCAATGATAATTCACAAATCACCTTGATTGGAAGTACACAACACACGCCCTGCCTCTGTCATGAGCAGTCCGGCCGTTACCGAGAACTACATACTGGGTCCTTAGCATTAGAAAAAAAAGAAAATGTCTTGCCCCAACCTGGCTCAATATCTACGTGTTGGATAAGAACAAGATTAAAGCGTCCATAAAGTGACCATTAGACTTGCCATCTTTCAGACTGCATACATTTGTGCAACAGTTTTAATTACACTTCTAATTTATCGCTCTCAAGTGCTCATTTCTGTCTATTAAGAACCAACGCTGTGCTAACTTTTGTAGCATTTCTGACAATGCTAACATCTTTTTTTAGCCGAAGCTCAGTTCTAAATCCGGGACCAGCAACTCAGTTGCTGCCCAACAGTACAGCTGTTTGCACCAGGCTGCCAGGCATAATAAGTGTATACGAACAAACCTAGGCTACTGTAGCTAGCTAGCTATATGGTGGTATTCAAGCTGAGGGAAATCAATAAATGCAAACAGATATTTTCATTAACTACGTAGGTAGCTCGATAATATGAGCTTGCTTGCCCAAAGTCCAGCAGCTAGCCTCTGTAGCTAGCTAACACCAGTCAGCTGAATGCTAGTTAGCTCATTTTCCCCCAACATCTGACACCCCCTAACTTCAGACACTCTCTAGTGGCTTGAGGGTGAAATCACCTCAAGCTCAACATTTAAATGAACTGGAAAATAACGGTAAGTTTTGCAACTAAAGACACCCTTCAAGCTAGCTGACCACCAATTTTCTTTTTTTTTAAAAACTTTTTTATTTATTTTTACCCCTTTTTTTCCCCCAATTTCGTAGTATCCAATTGTTGTAGTAGCTACTATCTTGTCTCATCGCTACAACTCCCGTACGGGCTCGGGAGAGACGAAGGTTGAAAGTCATGCGTCCTCCGATACACAACCAACCAAGCCGCTGCTTCTTTAACACAGCGCACATCCAACCCGGAAGCCAGCCGCACCAATGCGCCGGAGGAAACACCGTGCACCTGGCCACCTTGGCTAGCGTACACTGCGCCCAGCCCGCCACAGGAGTCGCTGGTGCACGATGAGACAAGGACACCCCTACCGACCAAGCCCTCCCTAACCCGGGCGACGCTAGGCCAATTGTGCGTCGCCCCACGGACCTCCCGGTCGCGGCCGGTTACGACAGAGCCTGGGCGCGAACCCAGGACTCTGATGGCACAGCTGGCGCTGCAGTACAGCACCCTTAACCACTGCGCCACCCGGGAGGCCCTGACCACCAATTTTCATTGCATTTATATATCTATATCTATATATATATATATACACATACACGCACACATATAATACACGTGTGTATATATAAATATACACACACACACACACACACATTTTGTGGGACACGCTGTACTTTGGTCAAATTGTCACGCTGCTACCTTACAATGCATGCAATGGGCTTCTGCAAAACTAGACAGCTAGCTACTCCATAGTCCAAGCTATGGTAAGAGCTAGCCATATTTCACTGTCAGACAGAACACAACTCAAACTGCTGAGAAGACAAATTACTAGCTAAAGTTACATGTAAACAAACAGCACCTCTGCACTGAATCCTGTGTGCAGAGGTCGAAATAAAAGTTACAATAGCACTACCAATGACAGACTTCGGTTGCATTTTTTTAAAATCAGGCTTTGCATGTGGAAATGTTGTATAATACACCTTTAACTAGAGACTTCCCCTTAAAACCAACGAATCCCTTTAAAAACAGGCCTGTGGGGCATCAATTTGAGTCAGAAGCATTCATTCTAATGTCAATTGACTACAAAGTGTAAATAAGCTCATTTTGTTCATAAAGTCAGTCTTGTCTAAAACGGAGTTTGGAACATCAGTAAGTCACAACGAGTAAATGAAGGTTGGGTTTGGATTACGATTATGTCAAAAAAATCATGCCCCCCTTTGCCAAACTCCAAGTGCAAATCACCCCTTCTAATTAGCTTCCCTTCGTTGAATGGGGCTCTGTTGTTTCATCGCCCCCAATGCAAAAGATCGCAGCCCTATAAGGATTGACCAACTATGGTTTGCATGCCCTGTCAAAAGACCCTATCATGCAGAACAGGTGGTTGGAGTTTGTTGGTCCCCAGTGCAGTGGTGGTAAGTATACAGGTAGCTAGACCGTAAACTGCTGGTTATGTATATTTGAAAAGTTGTATAAAGAAATACCAGGGATGATAAATTGGCCCAGCATCGCCTGGGTTAGGGGAGGGTTTGGCCGGCTGGGATGTCCTTGTCCCATCGCGCTCTAGTGACTCCTTGTGGCAGCCGGGCGCATGCACGCTGACTTCAGTAGGCAGCTGTACAGTGTTTCCTCCGACACATTGGTGCGGCTGGCCTCCCAGGTTAAGCAAGCAGTGTCAAGAAGCAGTGCAGCTTGGCAGGGTCGTGTTTCAGAGGATGCAATGCTCTCGACCATCGCCTCTCCCAAGTCTGTACGAGAGTTGCAGCGATGGGACAAGACTTTAACTACCAATTGGATTTCATGAAATTGGGGGGAAAGGGGGCGGGGAAGTACCCCAAAAAATGGCATTCCTATTTTTCTTCTGTGTATGTGTATATTTCTACACACACAACACCTTCCTAATATTGAGTTGCACCCCCTTTTGCCCTCAGAACAGACTCAATTCGTCGGGACATAGATTTTTCATGGTGTCGAAAGTGTTCCCCAGGGATGCTGGCCCATGTTGGCTCCAATGCGTTCCACAGTTGTGTCAAGTTGGCTGGATGTCCTTTGGATGGTGGACCATTCTTTTTACACATGGGAAAACAGCAGCATTGCAGTACGAAACACACTCAAACTGGTGTGCCTGGCACCTACTACCATACCCCATTCAAAGACACTTAAATATTTTGTTTTGTCCATTCACACACTGAATGGCAAACATACACAACCCATGTCTCAAGGCTTAAAAATACTTATTGAACCTGTCTCCTCCCCTTCATCTACACTGATTGAAGTGGATTTAACAAGTGACATCAATAAGGGATCATATCTTTCACCTGGATTCATCTGATCAGTCTGTCATGGAAAGGTGTTCCTAATGTTATGTATACGGTGTATAGATCATTGTATGTATTTTTAGATATGGCCTACAGTAAATGTGTATTATTGTAGCGTCACCATCTTTACTGAAAAAATAAATACAAATACACACAATGTTAAGCTACATATTCATTTGAAGGCGTTAATGAGCTGCCCATTGATCAGCACAGCAATTAATAAAACAGGACTGTGTTTGCAAAACACGTCAATATTACACAGGTAAGCTAAAGGTGACAGAAATCAGGCAGACAGACCGTGTCTATAGTCCTCTATATAGGAGTGACTGTGTCCAACACACCGACACCTGGTGTTATGTTGGGCACCTACTGACCCAGGTTTGAATCCTAAGCAACCTGAATACACATTGTTTAAAGTACAATAGACCAACATACCTACAGTAGTTGGTTAAAGCTGTGTGCTGGAAATGGTTGGTTAACGCTGTGCGCTGGAAATCTTTGGTACAGCATGGGTGGAGTAGACTAGGCATTGTGGCTATGTTCTGGCCCTGACCATCCATTACTACATAAAATAAGGCCGCAGCTGAATATAGTTGCCTACCACTACTATGGAATGCATCGGCTGTACCTGCTGCTACAATACAGAGTACAGACAGGAAGGCACCATCCGACAGGCATCACCATCCAACCCCAATGATTATTAGATTCGTTACGATGTAGACTATAGGCCTATCAGGGAATAATGTTCCAGGCAATCATGCTCCAAACAGAATTATGTTTTTCTTGTCTCCCCTTTAACTGTCAATATGTGTATCCCACAAGTTGAATCGCTGCCACCGGAGCAACCAAACAGATAGACCAACCTGCTCTTTTCGCTTTTGCCAGCGACCGCATGGGCTTTCCTCCAGGATTTCACTCTCATCTTCACTCTCCTCCTCCTTCCCCTCGGACCCTGAATTGCTCTCCGGGACAGACATAGTCATTGTATTCCGTTTTTATTGTTATTTCCCAGTTGGTTTCACTCGAATGTAGCGCAAATGTCTATGTAGTCTAGAATCCCCGACGACACAGCTATAGTAAAGAGCTCAACACATCTTGCTGTGAGCACAGGGGTAAACCTTAGCAGTCAAAAATAAAGGTTTCATTAAAACACCTTCAAAATGTACGCCTGATAAAGTTCAAATAAAAAGCTTCAATAAATGATATAATAGTCGTGTTAATAGGTTAACCGAGGGGAAATATTATAGTCCAGTTTGCGCGCTCAACTGCATGCAAAATAGATTGCGAAATGTTGCTCCTACTATCCGTATTCACAGATGAAGAGCCAAATCATGTGTATGGAAAAAATATGTAGGAAAAAAGTTGTTCTTCCGTTGCCTCCTTTTGTTTCGTTAATTATCTCTCCCATTGACCGTATAAAGTATATATTTTTTTACATCTCCTAACACCATGCGTCATTGTTGTTGTTGGTTAATTCGCTTCTTCTTCTGTGAATTTTATATGGCGGTTGGCAACCAACTTTAAGTGGAACTATCGCCACCAGCTGGACTGGAGTGTGGACCACAGACAGTGAAGGTCTAAATCCTACCCAATAATCAAATCTCCAGAAGAAAAGAAAATACATAATTAAATACTACAACTCCCGAAGATTTCCCCGGCAGTTCACTTAATCCTGGCTTTTCAACCCCGTTACTCCTCAAATCCAATAACAATCGCTCTCTTTCCCTCACATATTTCTGCCACTGAAATAGAACATGTTCCACTGTCTCCATCTCCTCCTGACAATGATCTTACGCAGGTGTCTTCCCTTTCTCTCCCTGTTCCACAACTCTTGCCATTTGTTTTTAACCACTGTTCTTATTAACCTCTTGGCTTCTACTTTACGGATGTATAATTCTATCTCAACATTAGGATGTTTAAGAGCCTGCTTAGCTATAACATACACATCCTCATTCCCCTCTACTCATGAGCTGGTACCCAAATACCTCCACCTATTTCACCCCATACAAGCACTGCAAAATCTCATACAATACATCCTGTCTGCTCTGAGACATACATTTATTTAAGATCATCTGTGCTGCACAAGAGTCAGAGCAGATTGAATCCAAGATGGCGTCTTTGTCCTGTCATGTCCCTTGTATATATCTTTTACACCTTTTTCTTCGCATATCTTTTTTAAATATTTTCCTAAACCTCAACTTCTAAATACTCTCCTGCAACCCACCTCACCCAATGTGGCGTGGATCTATTTTTTTCCCTAAAGTATTTCTATTTACTTCGGATCTGGAATCCCTCAACTGAAGCTAGCCAGCTAACTACCTACCAGCTATCAGTCAGCAAACCACTGCTAGCAGTCATCAGCTAACGGAAAGCTTGGAAAGCTCTCGCCAGTTCGAACAACGTGACTCAAACAAGAGCATAACGGACCTATTGTTTGTTTTTTTCCCCATATCCCCGGATTCCTACTGCAAACTCTGAACATTTTCATCTGGATCTTCGCAACTAGCTAACCGCAATCCCGGGTGACTACTCCTGGCTAGCGTTTCGATCCCGGAGCAAGCACCAATTAGCCTGAAGCTAGCCCGGCCAGGGCTCCTGTGCTACCACCGAAGTCCACTCCTGGGCTACAATATCCGGACCCCTTCTACTGCCGGTACAAGGCACGGAACCCCGCTGATCCTCTACGACTGGAATACCGACATAATCTGTCCGAGGATTCCAACAGGTCCCTCAGGCGCGACGCCCGCCGAAGGCCCATTCTGCTAACTGCGGCCTACTAGCTACCTAGAGCTACTTGGAACCCTACTAATTCCACGACTGGTCTATCGACGTCACCCCGCGAAGAGGCAAAAACAGACTTACCCCCATCGCGACGTCCCCCAAAGGCAAACTTCCTAGCACCGGTCTGTTAACTTCTAGAAGGCGTGCCCCGGTCTGCTAACTGTTAGCCCCGGTCTGCCATCTGCTTGCTTGCTAATCCGGTCTGCTAACTGCTAGCTTGTTTAGCCCCGGCCTACTAACTGTTAGCTTGTTAGCATCGGCCTGCTAACTGTCTGAATCGCCGTGTCCCCAGTCAGCCCAACCACTCACTGGACCCATATGTTCACTTGGCTACGCATGTCTCTCTCTAATATCAATATGCCTCGTCCATTACTGTCCTGGTTAGTAATCACTGTCTTATTTCACTGTAGAGCCTCTAGCCATGTTGTTCCACTTCCTACATATGCGATGACATCACCTGGTTTAAACGTCTCTAGAGACTATATCTCTCTCATCATTACTCAATGCCTATGTTTACAGCCAATGTACTCACATCCTACCTTACCTTTGTCTGGGTGGGCATTCAAGTTTTCTATTTCTTTGTTGGCCGGGTATTGTTCCCAATCAGAGGCAGCTGTCTATCGTTGTCTCTGATTGGGAATCATACTTAGGCAGCCTGTTTCCACCCTAGTTTGTGGGATCTTGTCTTTGTATAGTTGCTGTTTAGCGCTACAGAGCTTTACGTTCAGTTCGTGTATTGTTGTTTTTTGGTGTCATTTGAAAATAAAATAAATGTAAGCCTACCACGCTGCACCTTGGTCTCCTTCTAACGACGGACTTAACAGAAGATCCCATCACCAATGGACCAAGCAGCGTGGTCAGGAGGAGAGGACACGATGGAAACCCGAGAGGCAGCCCCCCCAAAACATTTGGGGTGGGGCAGATGACGTGGGATTCGGTGCTGAGGGGTGAGTCCGAGACCGAGGAGGAATTCTTGGACGGTTTGAGCGAGGAGTGGTTGGCAGTGGAGCGGGACGAAAGAGTTTGGAGGGGTTGGAGTCGGGAGCAAGACAGTCACTTTGAGGAGCGTGTGACCCTTCAGGCACCATACTTTGCGGTTACACGTACTGTGTCTCCGGTACGCATCCACAGCCCAGTGCACTCTGTGCCGCATTTACCGTGCTAGAGTGGGCATTCAGCCAGGATGGATTGTGCCGGCTCAGCACTCCTGGTCTCCGGTGCGTCTCTTCGGCCCAGGATATCCTGCGCCAGCACTGTGCACTGTGTCTCCTGTGCGCCTTCACAGCCCAGTGCATCCTGTGCCAGCGCCCCGCAGTTACCGTCTAGGGTGAGCATCCAGCCAGGACGCGTTGTGCCAGCTCTACGCTCCAGATTTCCAGCCTCCTCCTTGGCCCAGTATATCCTGCGGCAGCTCTACGCACTATGCCTCCAGTGCGTCTTCACAGCCCAGTGTGTCCTGTGCCAGCGCCCCGCACTTGCCGGGCTAAAGTGAGCATCCAGCGAGGACGGGTTGTGCCAGCACTGCGCTCCAAACCTCCGGTGCGTCTCCACGGCCCAGTATATCCTGGCCGGCTCCACGCACCAGGCCTCCAGTACGTCTCTCCAGCCCAGTGCGTTCTGTGCCAGCTCTACGCAACCGGCCTCCAGTGATGATCCATGGCACAAAGCCTCCAGTGATGATCCATTGCACGAAGCCTTCAGTGAAGATCCATGACACAAATCCTCCAGTGACGATTCATGGCCCGGAGCCTGCAGTGACTATCCATGGCCCGGAGCCTCCAGCGACGGTCTGCAGTCCTGACACTCTGGCGACGGTCTGCAGTCCGGAGCCTCCGGCGACAATCCACGGTCCGGAGTCCCTGGCGACGATCTACAGTCTGATTCCTTCGGCGACGATATACGGTCCGGTTCCTCCGGCAATGATCTATGGTCCGGAGCCCCCGGCAACGATCCACGGTCCTTAGGGACCTCCCGAGTGGCGCAGTGGTTAAGGACGCTGTACTGCAGCGCCAGCTGTGCCATCAGAGCGACGTTGGGTGACGCACAATTAGCCTAGCGTCGTCCGGGTTAGGGAGGGCTTGGTCGGTAGGGATGTCCTTGTCTCATCGCACACCAGCGACTCCTGTGGCGGGCTGGGCGCAGTGCGCGCTAGCCAAGGTTGCCAGGTGCACGGTGTTTCCTCCGACACATTGGTGCGGCTGGCTTCCGGGTTGGATGCACGCTGTGTTAAGAAGCAGTGCGGCTAGATTGGGTTGTGTATCGGAGGACGCATGACTTTCAACCTTCGTCTCTCCCGAGCCCGTACGGGAGTTGTAGCGATGAGACAAGATAGTAGCTACTACAACAATTGGACACTACGAAATTGGGGAGAAAAAGGGGTAAAATTCAACAACAAAAAAACACACAAAAAAACGATCCACGGTCCGGTTCCACAGAAGCGGAGGGATCAGCAAGTGGAGAGGGGTCTACACCCCGAACCGGAGCCGCCACCGAGGCTAGATGCCCACCCGGACCCTCCCTCATAGAGTCAGGTTTTGCGGCTGGAGTCCACACCTTTGTCACGCCCTGACCTTAGAGAGCCTTTTTATTTCTCTATTTGGTTAGGTCAGGGTGTGATTTGGGTGGGCATTCTAGTTTTCAATTTCTTTGTTGGCAGGGTATGGTTCCCAATCAGAGGCAGCTGTCTATTGTTGTCTCTGATTGGGAATCATACTTGGGCAGCCTGTTTTCCACCCTAGTTTGTGGGATCTTGTCTTTGTATAGTTGTTGTTTAGCGCTACAGTGCTTTACGTTCGTTTCTTGTTGTTTTTTGGTGTCATTTGAAAATAAAGTAAAATGTACGCCTACCATGCTGCACCTTGGGCTCCTTCTAACGACGGACTTAACACACACCTACACATTCAAGGGTTTTTATTTTTTCTACATTGTAGAATAATAGTAAAGACATCAGAACTATGAAATAACACATATGGTATCATGTAGTAACCAAAAAAGTGTTAAACAAATCAAAATATATTTTATATTTGAGATTCTTCAAAGTAGCCACACTTAAGCCACCCAAAGTAGCCACCCTGGTGCAATTGTTGAGTAAATGAGCTCATGGTTGTGTGGGGGTATGGGTTGAGTGTGTGTAGGTATGCGTGTATCCCACAACTGTTGCGAAGAAGTAAAAGATGTTAGGGACAATAGAGGATGATCCACAGCTATATATAATACAAATTGAGGTGAGGGCGATGGAAATGCATTTGGCAGTTAATCTACTTCAATTCGGTAAATGGCACTGTGTGCTCTTTTCAAAGGATGGATCCCAGTCGGTTATGGGTTATGGGATACAGGGGGTCGAGGGTGGTCTGCCGGGCATTGGAATGACAACCCAACTCAGGATGAGGAGGGCTTTTAGCAGGTGGAATAGTAGGGACCAATTGGAGGTTTACTTAGTAGAAAGGCAAAGATCATGGTACAGCTATATAGACACTCAATCATCATGTTACTTTTTAATGGTACGTTTACAAACATATATTTTTATAAAAATAATTGAAAGTTGTGTCTCATTATGATAGGTGGTGAAATAAGTATAGCCAGTTGTAATGGCCTAGCAGATAATACGAAAAGACAATCAGTATTTACCTGGCTAAAAGAGAAGGAATATAATATACGTATGTTGTTTACAGGAAATTCATTCAACAATTTTAGTTTAAGTTTTGTGGAAAAAGAACTGGAGGGGCGAAATATACTTCTCCCATGGGCAAAGAAATTCAAAAGGGGTGATGGTTTTAATTAACAGTAATTTTGATCCAAATGTGCAAATTGTCCAAACAGATTATCAAGGTAGATGGATTATTTTAAATATGTTATTGGACAATAAACAGATATGGCTTATTAACCTATACGGTCCGAATAATGATGATCCAAGCTTCTTTAAAAATATATATAAGAATCTATCAACTCTACAAGCAACACTAGACTCTATTATTATGGTGGGAGATTTTAATACGGTCTTAAATACCTCTATGGACCAGAAAGGAAATCACACCACAAACTATCACCCTCAGGCACTTAAGGAAATCATGAATGTCATGGATATATTGGAATTAAAAAGTGTTGATAAGGGACAGAATGCGGTTGGATCATCACATAATTGGCATATATATTACTCTTACAGAATTTCCACGTGGGCGAGGATATTGGAAATTGAATCAAAGCCTACTAGATGATACATTGTTTAGAACTAGGACAGAAGAATTTATAACTGACTTTTTCAGACATAACATAGGTACAGCAGATACCCTTACTGTATGGGACACTTTTAAATGTGCCTTTAGAGGCAATGCGATTCAGTACTCATCTGTAAAACAAAAGCAAATTAGATCAAAAGAGTCCATATTAACAAAGGAAATTGAAGGACTAACAGTACAGTTAGATAGCAATAAAAACGGTACTATAGAGGCACAGAATAAGTTAGAGGAAAAACAAAAAGAAATGGAGGAACTTATTCAAGAAAGATCCAGTGTAATATATTATAAAAATAAAGTGAACTGGATGGAATATGGGGAAAAATGCACCAAATTCTTTTTCGATCTTCAATATAGAAATGCTACCAAAAAATGGATTAAAACTTGTAATAAATGATGGAGTCACGCATAATTCACCAAATTATATTTTGAAAGAGGAAGTAAAGTACTTTAAGAATATGAGAATATGTTTTCATTTCAGACTCCTCCATCTCCACTAACTGAAACTAACTGTATGGATTTTTTCCCTAATAATAATGTAAAAGTAATATCTGTACAGAAAGACTTATGTGAAGGCCAAATTACAGAGGGGGAACTGCTTGAGGCAATTGGGGACTTTAAGGATGGGAAAACTCCAGGGCTGGATGGCATACCAGTGGAAGTATACAAAACCTTTTTTGGTATACTCAAAGGACCATTATTGGCTTGTTTTAACCACTCCTATATAAATGGTAGATTGTCAGACACGCAACAAGAAGGTCTGATATCATTATTACTGAAACAGGACCCAAGTGGTATATATAAAATATATATATATATATAAAAAATTGGAGACTTCTTACACTTCAGTGTTGTGATACAAAAATTCTATCAAAATGCTTGGCACATAGAATTAAAGTATTGTCAGATATTATTCATCCTAATCAGACAGGTTTTTTACATGGACGATGCATTGGAGATAATATAAGACAAGTACTGGAAACAATAGAACACTATGAAATATCGGGGACACCAGGCCTGGTTTTCATAGCTGATTTTTAAAAGGCTTTTGATAAAGTACGACTGGAGTTTATATATAAATGCCTAGAGTATTTCAATTTTGGGGAATCTCTTATAAAATGGGTTAAGGTTATGTATAGTAACCCTAGGTGTAAAATAGTAAATAATGGCTACATCTCAGAAAGTTTTAAACTATCTAGTAAAACAAGGATGTCCACTATCGGCATATCTATTTATTATTGCCATTGAAATGTTATCTGCAAAGATCAGATCAAACAATAATATTAAGGGATTAGAAATCCGTGGCTTAAAAAATAAGGTGTCATTGTACGCTGATGATTCATGTTTTCTTTTAAAACCACAATTGGAGTATCTCCAGGGCCTCTTTAATCTCTGGATTAAAACCAAATTATGATAAATGTACCATATTACGTATTGGATCACAAAAAAATGCACATTTTACATTACCATGTAGTTTACCAATTAAATGGTCTGACGGAGATGTGGACATACTCGGTATACAAATCCCAAAAGAAAGAAACTATCTCACTCCAATAAATGTTTATAGAAAGTTAGCAAAAATAGATAAGATCTTGCTACCATGGAAAGGAAAATACCTGTCTATTTGTGGAAAAATCACCCTGATTGTCTCCTTAGTTATATCATAGTTTACCTATTTGCTTATGGTTTTGCCTACACCTAGTGACCTGCTTTATAAATTATATGAACAAAAAATATTCTATTTTATTTGAAATGGCAAACCAGATAAAATTAAAAGGGCCTATTTATATAACGAATATGAATTCGGTGGGCAGAAATGATTAAATATTAAAGCATTAGACCTCTCACTAAAGGCATCAGTCATACAAAAGTTATACTTAAATCCAAACTGGTTCTCTAGTCAATTGGTACAAACGTATCATCCTATATTCAGGAAGGGCCTTTTCCCCTTAATTCAGATTACACCTGCTCACCTTCGGTTGTTTGGAAAGGAAATAATCTCCAAAATGTCTTTATTTTTTAAACAAGCCTTAGAAAGTTGGTTGCAATTTCAGTCTAATCCACCTGAAAGGACGGAACAAATAGTACAACAAATATTGTGGTTAAATTCAAATATACTAATTGATAAAAAAAACTTAATTTATCGAAGAAATGTTTTAAAAAATGTATAATTTTTGTGAATGATATCATAAATAGGACTGGTGGAGTTATGTCACACATGCAGCTAACACAGACATATGGAAATGTCTGCTCTATCCAAAATTACAACCAATTAATTCCAGCATTACCACAAAAATGGAAGAGGCAAGTAGAAGGGGAAAAAAGTAAGGAACTTGTCGGCCCTGTATTAAAGAACATAAATGGTTAAAGAAAAGTGTGATGAATAAAAACATATACCAATTTCATTTAAGGACCAAAAAACTGACAGCTGTGCCATATAAATTGCAAAATAGTTGGGAAGAGAAACACAAGCAATGGACATTAGACTGGTGGAAATCTGTCCTTTGGTCTGATGAGTCCAAATTTGAGATTTTTGGTTCCAACCGCCGTGTCTTTGTGAGATGCAGAGTAGGTGAGCGGATGAGCTCCGCATGTGTGGTTCCCACCGTGAGGCATGGAGGAGGAGGTGTGATGGTGTGGTGGTGCTTTGCTGGTGACACTGTCTGTGATTCATTTAGAATTCAAGGCACACTTAACCAGCAGGGCTACCACAGCATTCTACAGTGATACACCATCCCATCTGGTTTGCGCTTAGTGGGACTATGATATGTTTTTTAACAGGACAACGACCCAATACACCTCCGGGCTGTGAAAAGGCTATTTGACCAAGAAGGAGAGTGATGGGGTGCTGCATCAGATGACCTGGCCTCTACAATCGCCTAACCTCAACACAATTGAGATGGTTTGGGATGAGTTGGACCGCAGACCGAAGCCAAAGCAGCCAACAAGTGCTCAGCATATGTGGGAACTCATTCAAGACTGTTGGAAAAGCATTCCAGGTGAAGCTGGTTGACAGAATGCCAAGACTGTGCAAAGCTGTCATCAAGGCAAAGGGTGGCAATTTTGAATAATCTCAAATATTTGCATATTTTGATTGTTTTACAATTTTTTGGTTACTATATGATTCCATATGTGTTATTTCATAGTTTTGATGTCTTCACTATCATTATTCATTATTCTACAATGTAGAAAATAGTCGAAATAAAGAAAAAACCCTTGAATGAGTAGTGGTGTCCAAACTCTTGACTGGTACTGTATATAACGCCCTTCTATCTGCCCTCCCACTCCATTCCTGACAAGCAACGCATCAATAGTCTTTCCTTTGACAACTACTCTGTTAATATGCTCCACCCATGTCATTCGAGTGTCAGACCTGACCCCCAGGAACCTAAACCCTCCCACTCTCTCCAGACACCTTCCATACAGCTTCAGGTATATTTCCTCCCTAGCCTTCCTTCTAGATAAAAGCAGTATTTTTTCTTAACAGAAAACTTGAAGCCCCACCTGAGGGACCACTGCTCAACTTCACTAATTGCTTCTTGAACTCTTCTGGCTGTATGGGCAATATGAAAATCGGTGGAGTGGTTCCTGGGAGAAGATTAATCCAACAGCCATATGGTCGGTGCGGCGGTAGCAAAGTGGCCCAGGCCTTACTGAACACCTCCCGGAGGTCCTGGTACTCAGCAGGAATGGCGGAGAGGTCCGGGGCAACTTCCGAGCCCCCTGGAATATGTCCTGGGGCAGGCAGGCTGCGCTGACTTCATGCAATGAACGTGGCAGAACGGGCTCTAGCTCATGATGGCACCGGCAGACCAGTCAATGAGGGGATTGTGTCATTGGAGCCAGAAGAATCTCAATACCACGGGAACCTGAGGAGACTTAATGAGCAGGAATTGGATCGTCCCACTGTGGTTCCCTGACACACGTAGGTTGATGGGGGTGGTATTGTGGGTGACCCAGCCTATAAAGCGCCCTTACAGTGCTCTATTGCCCATGGGAATGGAGAGGGACTGAGTGGGGATATCTAGCTCGGAAGCCAGGGTAGCGTCCATAAAGCTGTCATCGGCCCCAGAGTTGTTGAGTACCTGGAGAGATTTCGACTGGTTCCCCCACAGCAACATGACATGAAAAGGGATGTGAGTAAGGGGAGAGGAAAAGTTCTCTGTGTGGCCCACCAGAGTACTCGCTCTTACCGGTGAGCCTGGTCTTTTAGTGGACATGTGGAAACGAAATTACCAGTAGTCCCGCAATACAGGTGTGAAGTGTGAAGCCTGTATAGCTGTTCAGCTGGAGACAGCCTAGCTCTGCCTAGTTGCATGGGCTCAGGAGGAGGTGGATCAGCAGTTTTTGGAGGCTCCCATGGGAACTCTGGTAGCCTTGGGTTCTCTCGGCAATGGAGCCGTTGGGGACTTCCGGGATACCTCAGAGGCGAGGTGGAATCCTTGGACGGGTGAGTGAAATCTCCTCTCCTATCCTTCCTTTGTTCCTGTAGTCAGCCATTGATCTGAATGGTCAAGGTGATGAGCAAGTTGAGATCCGTCGGTAGTTCCTGACCAGCAAGCTCGTCCTTTACTTCCCCTGAAACTCCATGCAGGAACATGTCGAACAGTGCTTCTGGGTTTCAGGCACTCTCAGCTGCCAACGTGCAGAAATCCACAGCGTAGTCTGCCACACTGCGGAGCCTTGCCAAAGCTAGAGTGACTTCCGGGCAGCCTCTCTCTCAGACAATGGAGCATCGAGAACCTTCTTTACCTCTGCCACAAACTCCTCTAGACTGAAGCATACAGGCGATGAGGTACGCTATCTTAGAGGGGTCCGAGATGAAGGAGGAGGACTGCAGCTCGATGATGAGTGAACACCAACAGGTGCCAGACTCTCCATCGAAGCACTCCGGGGAGGTACGAGGGGTTCCAGGGAAACCGGGGTGAACGGGAAGGCGGCGCTGCTAACAGCCGGGTTACTAAGGGGTTGAAAAGATACCGTTGTGGTAGACTGCATCGTAGACAACCCACAAAATTGATCCAGCAATGTGTTCAATGCTTGGTCGTGGCATTCGGCCAAGGTTTGGAACCCTTTCATAAGACCACGAAGCAACTCCTTGTGCCTTCCAATGGTGGCTCCTTGGAAGGAGAGGGCGTTGCGGAGCTGGTCCGAGTCTGCTGGGTCAGTCGTGGCCAGTTCGTACTATCACGTTTCAGGTATGACCCAGATGCAGACAGTGTCGAAGAAACAAAAGTTAATTTCTAATATGGGGGCAGGAAAACGACAGGTCAAAGGCAGGCAGGTGTCAGTTATCCAGAGAAGGTGCAAAGTGTCCAGAACTGGCAGGCAGTCTCAGGGTCAGGGCAGGCAGGGGTCAATAATCCAGTGAGGTGGGGCAAGGTATAGAATGGCAGGGCAGGCAGAGGGGTCAAAACCGGGAAGGACTAGGAAACAGGAGCAAGAAACAGACAGGAGCAGGGGAACAAACAATGGTAGGTTTTACAAACAAAATTAATTGGCAACAGACAAACAGAGAACACAGGTATAACTACACAGGGAATAATGGGGAAGATGGGCGACACCTGGAAGGGGGTGGAGACAAGCACAAAGACAGGTGAAACAGATCAGGGTGTGACACAAACAATAGTCAGGCAGGAGCCAAAACTCTTACTACAACTCATCAGATGAAATTGGACATGTCAGAAAACTGGTGTCACTATTAAAAGCATTGTCCCCCATCTAGTGGACATTTTGGCAGAATTTTGTAATTTTTTTTTTTTACATAGATCCAATAAAAAATTAAGTGATTAATCTACTGGCAACAGGCACTGAGTCATGATCGATTTATTTCACATTAAGCCCAAAAGTAGAGAGTTAAATGTATGTTTGGTCGCAACACTTGACCTCATTTGATGTCTTCCACTGATAATTTGTTGAAGACCAAGAAGACCAATCATGTCTTATAAATATTCCCAGATATAAACCCATTCACCTCTATAATCACAGAGTCTTGCACTTTTTTTGGTGCACAATAGCTGAGGAGAGCATTTGAGCCAGCACTCTGCCAAACCCTCTCATTGCTAATGAGATTTAGGCTACTCTTAGCACGAGAAACGACTGGGACAATGTGGTGTCTAGACGAGCCATGTGTCTGGCTCGTTAAGAACGGCACTTCAGAGAGGCCTGTGGTAACAAAGAGGAGGGGCTGCCAACAGAATGAACCTTGGCCTCTACATTTCAACAGAGCTATTCAACTGTTTTGTGCGCTATGCACTGTGCTAAAAATATCTGCTCATTGAAACAATTATTCATTATTCTTATCTGCCAGATTCTGATGTGTTCACAGCTCTCAGATTCCCCACCCAATGTGCTCAATAGATGCCATATTGTTTTCTCCTCACATTCATGGCAAGAGGATACTTAAAAATTCTATGATAATTTCTGGTTGTTCCCATTTATGTTACCCCTATTCCTTTTCATTGACAGATAGATCAGGATAATGCAAGGAAAATACATTCAGAAGACAACATATATTTTTTTTACCATGCTCTTTATTGAACATAGGTCAAGGAAGACAGTCATACATCACAGATGGAAAGTGTGGCTATTATCAGCATGAACTTAGAGATGCAGGTGCTCTGCTCACTGCTTGAATCCCTTAGACTGAGCAGAGGACCACACCTCCTCTCCGTCTCTCTCCACCACCATGGTGCCATCATTACACAGCCACATGCGGCACATCATTACACAGCCACCGGACGCCGGGCACTTGGTCTGCCATATTATCTTGTTGTCCTTCTGGTACATTACAAAGTTGCAGTCGTCTTGCATGCACAGGCGATAAGGCGTCGCGCTGGCCAGCGGTGTCAGAGTTCCACATGGGCTTCCTGCCATAGATCCCAAAGTTGCCATCCTCCTATGTAGAGAAATAGAATGAATACATTGATTTAACTCTCCAGTTCCAAAGCCATGGGCAGTGGTGGAAAAAGTATTCAATTGTCATACTTGAGGAAAAGTAAAGATACCTTAATAGAAAATGACTCAACTAAAAGTGAAAGTCACCCAGCAAAATAATATTTGAGTAAAAAGTCTAAGTATTTGGTTTTAAATATACTTAAGATCAAAAGTAAAAGTATAAATAATTTCTTATTCTGTATATTAAGCAGACCAGACGGCACAATTTTCTAGTATTTATTTTTTTAACGGATATCCAGGGGCACACTCCAAAACTCAGACATAAGTTACAAACGAAGCATTTGTGATTAGAAGTAGTAGGGATGACCATGGATGTTCACTTGATAAGTGTGTATACTGGACCATTTTCCTGTCGTAATGTAACAAGTACTGAGTACTTTTGGGTGTCAGGGAAAATGTAAGGAGTAAAAAGTTTTTACAAATCTTTTGGAATGTAGTGAAGTAAAAGTAAAAGTTGCAAAAATATAAATAGTAAAGTAAAGCACAGATACCAAGAAAAACTATTTAAGTAGTACTTTCTGGTAGTTTTACTTTAGTACTTTAGACAACTGGTCATGGGAAAAGTCTTCAATGGACTCCAAAAATAACACTTTCAAGTAGGCCCATAGTATTTTTCAAGTTCTAGACACATACATGGAAGCAAGCTTTCCACGTGTGGTTGTTGGACATAAGGTAGTCGTCTCCTTTACGCATCTCGTCATACTTGGACATGTAGTTTCTGCTCATGACTCTGAAATTAGTCATTCGTTCAGCAGAGATTAAAAACAACCCGCTGGGCACAAACTAGTTAAATCAACGTTGTTTCAAAGTAATTTCTCAACTTATTGTGACGTGGAATCTACCTGGAAAATACATTGGATTTGAACAAAGTCATCAACTGTTGTTTTGTGGGCAAAATTTCAATCGCAGGATATTGTCATAGTGCACTATTCACTTTTGCCTTTGGCTGGAGTGTTGTGATGCTGTTGCGTCCGACTGATTTGCTTCTGCCAATTAAAGTGTGCCTGTTCACTCATCTCTGCTCTCCTGCACCTGACTCCAGTTGGCCAGTTGCGCGCCCAGTCTGACATAAACCAATTTTCAACATGACAAACCTTGTATAGATTATATCCACTATAAGAAAACAAAAACAATAGGCTGGGCAGCAGCATCTACTGGAGAGTTGATCTATCTACAGCTATCCATTCTGGATTTTAGCCAAACCCAATGCTGCTTAGCTTTGATATTTGTCACCGCACTAGCGCACTAGTCACACAAATAATGTACAACAATACAATAGCACGGGTTCAAAACAATACCCGGAAAAAAACAGCCTGCCGCGTCACACAATAAACGTAACGAACAATTACACACACAGACATGGGGGGAACAGAGGATAATATACACGTAGAGTAAGAATAATTGTTGAGAAATCTCCACTTAATAGATTCACTGTTGCTATCGAAGTCATTCCAAAGGGTACTTTCAACAAATCAAATGAAATGTAACCATATTTTATCAGTAATATATCAGTCAAGCTTTGGTTGATTTCCTGTGGTGTAAAGTACTTAAGTAAAAATACTACTTAAGTACTACTTTACTTTACTCTTTATATTTGATATACTTTTACTTTACTACATTCCTAAAGAAAATTATGTACTTTTTACTCCATACATTTTCCCTGACACCCAAAAGTATTCATTACATGATGAATGCTTAGCAGGACAGGAACATGGCCTAAATCACACACCTATCAAGAGAACATCCCTGGTCATCCCTTCTTCCTCTGATCTGGCGGACTCACTACATGCTTCGTTTGTAAATTATGTTTGTGTGGGAGCGTGCCCCGGGCTATCCGTAAATTGAAAAAACAAGAAAATAGTGCTGTCTGGTTTGCTTAATATAAGGAATTTGAAATGATTTATGCCTTTACTTTTGATACTAATGTATATTTTAGCAGTTATATTTACTTCCGATACTTTAGTATATCTAAAACGAAATACTTTTTGAATTTTACTCAAGTAGGATTTTACTGGGTGACTTTCACTTGAGTCATTTTCTATGAAGGCATCTTTACTTTTACTCAAGTATGACAATCGGGTACTTTTCCCACCATGGTTGATTTCAAATGGAATCTACAAGATAATAATGATATGTTGGAATCACATCTCAACTAAAAATCAAATTTAAATAATAGGATTAAATCAAGTCAAACTGTATATAAAGTGCATTTAAAGTTTGATTTGATTTAGTGCTATTCTTTTACTTAGATTTTTGGTTGAAATGGACACGTGAATCCAACACATCAGTTATACATTTGCAGACAAACTGGAATTAAAGCCATACCTCAGTGGCACAGAAGGAGCTATCCAAGAAGAAGATCTCCTTTAAATGTTGATATATGGTTGCATTGACAACCAAACACAATTAAATTACTTCTGCAAGACAGTAAATAGCCTAATGTTAAAGATATCTTACAAACTTATGTAAAAGTATTTATTCAACCTTAAAATTAGTTACACATCCATCCATTGACACATTTTGAGGTTGCTGTAAAAATGTGTTTTTATAATCATAGAAAGTGTGCATTTTCAGGGTCGCAGGTCTATGGAATTTTCACAATTGCTATAACAATCTGGTCCGAATCTCAACCAGCATTGATTACTTGCACCATGTACTTTAACGTAATCTCAACTAGGATCAAGGTCATTTAGTTGTGTTGTAATAGATGAAGCACAGTGATGACACATTAAGTTGTTGTATAAATAAACAACATATCTGACATTGTATTCCCATTTGAACTTTGTTGTGCTTTTAAATGGTTGAAAGCGCAGTGATAACACACATAGGTGAATAAAACGAAATAAAACATCTGACATTGATTTTCCATTGGAATTTGGTTGTGCTTTTAGATGATTGAAAGCACAGTTTGGAATATCATTGATCAACGCTTCTAAAATATTACCCAATTCTCAACGTTGACCCCTGTATACCACTCAGTATACCACTAAGTACTTGTATGGGAGACTGCTGGGGGAAAGACCTTATGTACTGTATATGATGACCACATTACCTTGGTATAGTTGCTATAGGGACAACTTACTGTAAGTTCTGGATGTGATATTAAATCAAGGTTCTGACTTTCTATGGTCTAAAAAATAAATCCCATGGTGCTTATCGATGGAGTAGGAGTCCTCCTTGGCTAAATTCCCAGTCTGACCCCTCACAACAATATAACCATAATGCCAAGCTTCACATTGGCCCAATCCCTCCGCACTGAAAGGCAATGTGTGATGAATACTCAGGTGCAAAATGGTAACCTGGAGGATGATGAAATTTGTTTGTACCTTTCTCAGAATTACACAATATAGTCTGAGTGGCATAAACCTGGCACAGCAAACAAGGACATGCTGATCCGACTTGTGTTGATCAGCTATTAATCTCAGAGTGGCATAAGGGCTCCCGAGTGGCGCAGCGGTCTGAGGCCCTGCATCAATTCCAGGCTGTATCACAACCAGCCGTGATTGGGAGTCCCATAAGGCGGCACACAATTGGCCCAGCGTCGTCCAGGTTTTGTCTGGGGTATTCCGTTGTTGGGGTAGGTTCCTTGTTCATTGTCGATCATTGGCTTATTGGTGCAATCAGACAATATCTTCTTTAAGTAAATCAATCAAACCTTTATTAATGCAATTGCAGGCAGAAGTTGACAATGGAAACACAGCACATATGTTTCAGAGTAAGTTCTGTAAAATAAAACAGGTCAAAGTTGCTTTAATATACTTGCAGTCAACCCCTAGTGGTTTAACTGCCTACGTCAACACCTTCTACTCATGAGACCAAGCCCATGCATATACAGTTATACAAACTTGCAGGAGAAAACAATAGTCCCGTGTTTTCTAAGGGCTCAGCAGTAATTTTTCACTCCCGTGTGGCTTACAGCGGCGTGTCTGACTTGTCTCTTATCTATTTACTCCCCTGCAGGGGTCTATGAATCTCTTTTAGCCTTGAGGCGCTTTCTCACAGACACCCTGTTTTAACTGCAATAACTCACACATCTCTCAGACTGTTTCTTATAAGAGGCAGAGACTAGAAAATAACTGTGGACCAGTATTAAACCTTATAATGCATATATTGCTAATCTGTGGTCCAGGATCCTATAAATGTAGTGGGGGAGGGGTCTTATAGCCCTCCCCCTTCTATTAATACAAGATAATCATAATCAATTATTATAACACATCAATCATTTGGTGCAGAACCTAACATGACCCCAAGGTGACCCCGAATCACCATCATTGTAAATACGAATTTGCTGTTAACTGACTTGCCTGGTTAAATAAATAACTAAAAAGAAAGACCTCATTCATAGGATGCCCATAAATACATGAACACAGAGCCACTGTACAGATCTATTAGTGGAGTGAACTTTTAGCTCACTGTACTGTTTGTTTTAGAGGTTAATTCAAAATGTGACACCATGTTCACTCATTTACGCTAGACCTGAGTGGCTTTATGTGTAAAATAATGTAGAATAGAATGAGTTATGCTGGTGTAAAGGCCACCAGGATGCTTGTTTAGCAAGTACCACTTCCTCCTGATATGGCTCCCACCAAGGCTCAAACCCAGCACCTCTGCTATCCTAGCACATGTGACCACCCTCCCAAAGCTTCTTACCAGTTGCGCCACATGAAAAGCTAGCTATTTGTCAGCGCAAATGGGGAAATTTCAGGCTGAGGAGTAAGTTTCACACACCCACATGTGCTACATTCACCCCTCAAACTTATTCAACAGCAACCCCAGTGTGGAGCTGAGCGCAACTGTAGGCACCACTTTAAAGGACCCCACATGAAAAACCCACTACAGTTTACTATAGAATACTTTTGTACTTACTATAGAATTCTGTTGAAGAAGAAGAATGTTGAGCCATTCTTATGCATTTAGCATCCCTACATCAAGGGAAATATAGTATTCATTCTAACAAATATATCTACATATATTTCAGAAGGTTGTGTAACCCTGGAAATGATCAAAAGAAAAGGGGTCTCTTGGCACAATTTACCCCAGGTACGGGGTTAGTTGAGCATACCCAGTGCAGGGTAAGTTGAGCTGCCATGTGGTAAGTGGGTGATGGTGTCCTGTGACAGTGGTGGAGTGTGTGGGTAGGTACAAGTTTAAATCATAGAATGAGGGTGTAGTATATTGTATATCTTAAATGTATGCCTACATTCAGATATAGATCTCTCTGTTCAATATTACTTAGCCTTCCATTTCTTGATCAGTTGTCTGGGACAGGGATGTTGTTTTCGATGTGACAATTGACAGGCAAGTTCTCTGCATTTGACATTACTAAACCCATGAAACTGGTCTGCGAGATTCTTGATCTGTTTAGCAAGCTCAGACTCCATGTCATCAGATAAGACCCTGTGTGCCTCTGCTACCCTGTCATAGCCTCTCGTTCACACAGGTGCATGTTTGTTTCCTTTTCTTTTTTGTCTTCAGTGTCATTCAGTAAAAAAAAATCATACCTTGCTGCCTCTCAAATGTACTTCTTCCGTTCTCTCACTTCCTTGGTTGCTCTCTCAAAACCCTCAAGGGTGGCTAGACCCAGCATATTTGATCCAAATAGCACTCAGTCAGTGTTTTTAGAATATGATAATATGATAAGAATATTTTGAAGATAAATACACAACGCAGAGGATGAGAGGACTAAAAACTAGAGTACTAATGGTCAGTAGAGTACTAGAGTACTAATGGTCAATAGAGTACTAGAGTACTAATGGTCAATAGAGTACTAGAGTACTAATGGTCAATAGAGTACTAGAGTACTAATGGTCAATAGAGTACTAGAGTACTAATGGTCAATAGAGTACTAGAGTACTAATGGTCAATAGAGTACTAGAGTACTAATGGTCAATAGAGTACTAGAGTACTAATGGTCAATAGAGTACTAGAGTACTAATGGTCAATAGCGATTTGTAAATAGGAGTTGGGTTTCAGTTCAACATCTGTTCAGAATCTGTGGAATGTCACTCCTGAACGTGTGCTACGTGTGCCACGTTTTCATTGGTCTGTACATTGAGTTGGGGGCAGGATATTTGTTATTTGGCCATTGGTCAAGTTGTACTGCAAGGACTTCTGATTTATCAACCCCAGGCTAGGGTGGGGGGGTTATAAATGGCATCCTGTTGCTTTGTTTGGGGGGGGGAAAGCTGAGGACAGGGGGGACTGAATACCTGAACATCTACCTCCCAGCATAACATCTTGATTTGTCCCCTCTGAATAAACCTATTTTTCTCCCCCTGATTTGCTTTGGAGTTTGTTTTATAGAAAAAGAACATAAATTGCTAACATTAGTGTGACGTGACAAGTGAAGCTGAATCCCTTTGAGAAGTTTTGTCTGGACATCTGGGTGCTGTGATGATTGGAATCATCTTCTCAGTCATCGTAGCAATTAACATGTTTTTCACTTCAATAGTAACTGCAATTTCCGTTGAATCAACGTGGCTGCTTCTTCTTCGGTTTGGCTGGGAGGTGGACTGGAAAAATGCACAATAGTAGCCACTAAATATTCTTTCTCAGTTCATCTTTCCTTGACCCCCACCTTCTCCTCCAATTTGGTCGAGAAGGAGGCAATTAGATGCGAGAAAATGCGAGACACCACGGGAAGACAAATGGAGACTACTCATAGAAGATGCTACCGTAGTGACACAATAGAGAGTCAACGTACTCCTGCCTTGAAATCGACCCCACAGCTATTTCAATGACAATATGATTTAAACAAGATGTTAGTTTAAAGAGATTGTATGGGATCTTAAATATATTGAATTAGAATTTGTAACATCATACAAATTTCAGGATATTTATTTTTTGTTGTTGAGATGTTTTATTTATTTTGCATGACGTAACATATCATAGGAGGGGTCCAGGTTGGCGCCCTCTCGGGTTCGTGCCATGGGGGAGATCTTCGTGGGCTATACTCGGACTTGTCTCATGGTAGTAAGTTGGTGGTTTGCGGATATCCCTCTAGTGGTGTGGGGGCTGTGCTTTGGTGGGGTTGTATCCTGCCTGGTTGGCCCTGTTCAGGGGTATTGTCGGACGGGGCCACAGTGTCTCCCGCCCTCTTCTGTCTCAGCCTCCAGTATCTATGCTGCAATAGTCTATGTGCCGGGGGGCTAGGGTCAGTCTGATACATCTGGTGTTATTCTCCTGTCTTATCCGGTGTCCTGTGTGAATTTAAGTATGCTCTCTCTCTCTCTCTCTCTCTCTCTCTCTCGCTCTCTCTCTCTCTCTCTCTCTCTCTCTCTCTCTCTCTCTCTCTCTCTCTCTCAGGACCTGAGCCCTAGGACCATGCCTCAGGACTACCTGGCCTCATGACCCCTTGTTGTTCCCAGTCTACCTGGTCATGCTGCTGCTCCAGTTTGAACTATTCTGCATGCGGCTATGGAACCCTGTCCTGCTCACTGGACGTGCTACCTTGTCCGGGACTGCCGTTTTCAACTCTCTCTCTCTCTCTCTCTCTGCCGCACCTGCTTTCTCGAACTCTGAATGCTTGCCTATGAAAATCCAACTGACATTTACTCCTGAGGTTGCACATTCTACAACCACTGTGATTATTATTATCTGACCCTGCTGGTCATCTATGAACGTTTAAATATCTTGGCCATGTGCCGTTATAATCTCCACCCAGCACAGCCAGAAGAGGACTGGCAACCCCTCAGAGCCTGGTTCCACTCTAGGTTTCTTCCTTGGTTCATGCCTTTCTAGGGAGTTTTTCCTAGCCTCCATGCTTCTACATCGGCATTGCTTGCTGTTTGGGGTTTTAGGCTGGGATTCTGTATAGCACTTTGTGACATCGACTGATGTTAAATGGACTTCATAAATATATTTGATACATTTGATTGACTGTTTCAAGGTCTCAGCTTGGAGAGAAGAAGCTTTGTGAGGTATTGGTCGGTCACATGCATTAAGCAAACGTTAATGATGAATTAATTATGAATAATGATACTGTAAATCATGCAAATATTGTTAGTTGTCTTTGGGAGGACGTAACATATAAGAAATTGATGATGTTGTTCTAGGATTGCAAATGGAGGGTATATTACTGAAAACGTTTTAAGTTTACAAGTAAACTACTAGAATTTTGGTAGCTTTCGAATGTTTTATTTAATTTTATAAGATGACATCTAGTAGCCTTTTTGGGTACTTCAGACTTTCACAGGCGTCTGTAATTATCTATGGCCATTTGTGTGGCTTTATCGCACGTAAAATATATAAAATAATCAAATAAGATGATTTTAAAATATAATTTTTATGACAAAGCTGTAAAACATTATCCTAAACATAAAGCACCAACTTAGTGAATACCATTGGTGTTTAATATGAGGGTTTCAGCATTAAATATCCTTCATATTTCTTTACACTTATTTTATTGTCAATGTCTTGGTTGTACATGTTTTGGCACCAAACTGGTGGCAGTTCTGAAAAAAGGCAATAGTTGGAAGAGTTAGCTATTTTCTCTTGAAGGTCTATCCACTAGAAACTCATGGACAATATGGACACTCAAAATTGCCATAGATTACCTGTTAATTACCAAAATTACAGAATACATTTCCGGTAGCTTTGCAACCAACCATACTCGTGAGCGGTCCTTTCAAAACTGCTGGCTGAAATTATACAAAAACTCCGCTGCATCACTTTTGTTGACAATCCAAAATGAACACAAAACAAATGGATTGTTTTATTGGTTCACAACACTGTATACACATTTTTACATGATACTTTATGATTGCCCTATTCAGACACTATATGTAGGCCTACTGTAGTAGTGTAGCCCACACAAAAAAAGCTTCAGTCTTTGTGATTCATTTATGTAATGCCGTGAGAGTCTTTTGAGCTCCAGATGTCAACCCCGTCCTTCTGCAGCACAAGGGTGTTGCTGTCTTTAAGGTGGATCAGGCACATCTTGCAGAGGTGTTGGTGTGCTAGATGGCGGCGTCCTTCTCTGTGTACATCACCAGGTTGCAGTTGTCCTGCATGCACAGGCAGTGGGGGTTGGGGCTGGCTGTATCTGAAGACCACATGGGCTACCAGCCATAGGTCACAAAGTTGCCATCCTTCTACAGAGATAGTACAGTAATGTTTTTTTTATTTTAATCTTTTTAAATTTCACCTTTATTTAACCAGGTAGGCTAGTTGAGAACAAGTTCTCATTTGCAATTGCGACCTGGCCAAGATAAAGCAAAGCAGTTCGACAGACACAACACAGAGTTACACATGGAATAAACAAACATGCAGTAGAAAAAGTCTATATACAGTAATATTATAGTCCAGTTTGTGCGCTCAACTGCGTGCAAAATAGATTGCGAAATGTTGCTCCTACTGTCAGAATTCACAGATGAAGAGCCAAATCATGTGTATGGAATTTTTTTTATAGGAAAGAAGTTTTTCCGTTGCCTCCTTTTGTTTCGTTAATTATCTCTCCCTATGACGGAAAAAGTATATATCTTTTTTTACATCTCCTCCTGTTGTTGTTGTTGGTTAATTCACTTCTTCTTCTGTGAATTTTATATGGCGGTTGGCAACCAACTTTAAGTGGAACTATCGCCACCAGCTGGACTGGAGTGTGGACCACAGACAGTGAAGGTCTAAATCCTACCCAATAATCAAATCTCCAGAAGAAAAGAAAATACATAATTAAATACTACAACTCCCGAAGATTTCCCCGGCAGTTCACTTAAT
The DNA here is from genome assembly GCF_045791955.1 of Oncorhynchus clarkii lewisi. Classification (NCBI taxonomy): domain Eukaryota; kingdom Metazoa; phylum Chordata; class Actinopteri; order Salmoniformes; family Salmonidae; genus Oncorhynchus; species Oncorhynchus clarkii. The sequence goes on along the minus strand of NC_092157.1, from coordinate 36,687,938 downwards.
CCTGGCTTTTCAACCCCGTTACTCCTCAAATCTAATAACAATCGCTCTCTTTCCCTCACATATTTCTGGCACTGAAATATATTTACATTTTATTTTTTATTCCACCTTCATTTAACCAGGTAGGCTAGTTGAGAACAAAGTTCTCATTTACAACTGCGCCCTGGCCAAGATAAAGCAAAGCAGTTCGACACATACAACAACACAGAGTTACACATGGAATAAACAAACATACAGTCAATAATACAGTAGAAAAAGTATATATACAGTCTGTGCAAATGAGGTAGGATAAGGGAGGTAAGGCAATAAATAGGCCATGTTGGCGAAGTAATTACCATAAAGCAATTAAACACTGGAATGGTAGATGTGCAGAAGATAAATGTGCAAGTAGAGATACTGGGGTGAAAAGGAGCAAGATAAATAAATACATACAGTATGGGGATGAGGTAGTTGGATGGGCTGTTTACAGATCGGCTATGTACAGGTGCAGTGATCTGTGAGCTGCTCTGACAGCTGGTGCTTAAAGTTAGTGAGGGAGATATAAGTCTCCAGCTTCAGTGACTTTTGCAGTTCGTTCCAGTCATTGGCAGCAGAGAACTGGAAGGAATGCCGGCCAAAGGAAGAATTGGCTTTGAGGGTGACCAGTGAGATATACTTGCTGGAGCGTGTCCTACGGGTGGGTGCTGCTATGGTGACCAGTGTGCTGAGATAAGGCGGGGCTTTACCTAGCAGAGACTTGTAGATGACCTGGAGCCAGTGGGTTTGGCGGCGAGTATGAAGCGAGGGCCAGCCAACGAGAGCGTACAGGTCGCAGAGGTAGCTAGTATATGGGGCTTTGGTGACAAAACGGATGGCACTGTGATAGACGGCATCCAATTTGCTGAGCAGAGTGTTGGAGGCTATTTTGTAAATGACATCACCAAAGTCGAGGATCGGAAGGATGGTCAATTTTACGAGAGTATGTTTGGCAGCATGAGTGAAGGATGCTTTGGGGCGAAATAGGAAGCTGATTCTAGATTTAATTTTGGATTGGAGATGCTTAATGTGAGTCTGGAAGGAGAGTTTACAGTCTAACCAGACACCCAGGTATTTGTAGTTGTCCACATATTCTAAGTCAGAACCGTCCAGACTAATGATGCTAGTCGTGCGGGCAGCAATCGGTTGAAGAGCATGCTTTTAGTTTTATATGCATTTAAGAGCAGTTGGAGGCCACGGAAGGAGAGTTGTATGGCATTGAAGCTAGTCTGGAGGTTTGTTAACACAGTGTCCAAAGAGGGGCCAGAAGTATCCAGAATGGTGTCGTCTACGTAGAGGTGGATCAGAGAATCACCAGCAGCAAGAGCGACATCATTGATGTATACAGAGAAGAGAGTCGGCCCGAGAATTGAACCCTGTGGCACCCCCATAGAGACTGCCAAAGGTCCGGACAACAGGCCCTCCGATATGACACACTGAACTCTATCAGAGAAGTAGTTGGTGAACCAGGCGAGGCAATCATTTGAGAAACCAAGGCTGTCGAGTCTGCCGATAAGAATGTGGTGATTGACAGAGTCGAAAGCCTTGGCCAGGTTGATGAATACGGCTGCACAGTAATGTCTCTTTCGATGGCGGTTATGATATCGTTTAGGACCTTGAGCGTGGCTGAGGTGCACCCATGACCAGCTCTGAAACCAGATTGCATAGCGGAGAAGGTACGGTGGGTTTCGAAATGGTCGGTAATCTGTTTGTTAACTTGGCTTTCAAAGACCTTAGAAAGGCAGGGTAGGATAGATATAGGTCTATAACAGTTTGGGTCTAGAGTGTCCCCCCCTTTGAAGAGGGGGATGACCGCGGCAGCTTTCCAATCTTTGGGAATCTCAGATGATACGAAAGAGAGTTTGAACAGGCTAGTAATGGGGGTAGCAATAATTTAGGCAGATCATTTTAGAAAGAGAGGGTCCAGATTGTCTAACCTGGCTGATTTGTAGGGGTCCAGATTTTGCAGCTCTTTCATAAAATCAGCTATCTGGATTTGGGTGAAGGAGAAATGGTGGAGGCTTGGGCGAGTTGCTGTGGGGGGTGGAGGGCTCTCGATCGGGGTAGGGGTATCCAGATGGAAAGCATGGACAGCCATAGAAAAATGCTTATTTAAATGATCAATTATAGTGGATTTATCAGTGGTGACAGTGTTTCCTAGCCTCAGTGCAGTGGGCAGCTGGGAGGAGGTGCTCTTATTCTCCATGGACTTTACAGTGTCCCAGAACTTTTTTTGAGTTTGTTCTACAAGATGCACATTTCTGCTTGAAAAAGCTAGCCTTAGCTTTCCTAGCTGCCTGTGGTTCCTAACTTCCCTGAAAAGTTGTATTTCACGGGGGCTATTCCATGCTAATACAGAACGCCACAGGATGTTTTTGTCAGGTCAGTCAGGGCAGTCAGGTGAGTCAGGTCTGGAGAGAACCAAGGGCAACATCTGCTCCTGGTTCTACATTTTTTGAATGGGGCATGCTTATTTAAGAAGGTGAGGAAGGCACTTTTAAAGAATAACCAGGCATCCTCTACTGACGGGATGAGGTCAATATCCTTCCAGGATACCCAGGTCGACTGTATGTGTGTCTATCATAAGCCAGCTATTTAACAACCTGCACCTGTCTTGATGTTCCCCAGAACCAAAGCCAATTGAATGTAGCCTACCTTATTTTGGGTACATACATTGATAAAATTTGAGTGCTAGACACCTGTCTAACTTTCGCACTCATCATTACTCATGATCCATTCAGGGCTATCCGTAATCATGGTGGCATCCACATTAATGTAGAAGTGCTTATAAACATATTATATTCTTATTTACAATAAAAGTGACTTCAAAATGACACAAAACATTCTTTACCATTCATTTCTATTGGGTACAAAATAATCTGAAACACAACCAAAACACACAGCAAATGCATCCAACAAGTTTGTAGAGTCACTAGCATGATGTATTCATTGTGTGCTAGGAATATTGGACCAAATACTAAATCTTTGTGGTTAAATCTGTGTTTGCAATTCACTGCTGGAGTGAAGGATGTTACAGATAATTGTACTGTATGTGTGATGTACAGAGATGCCATAGTCATAAAACAATCATGTTAAACACTATTATTTTACATGGAGTGAGTCAATGCAACTTATTATGTGACTCGTTAAGCACATTTTTATTTCTAAACTTAGGCTTGACATCACAAAGGGTCAAATACTTATTGACAAGACATATCAGGGTAAAATGTGTAAAAAATGTGTAAAAAAAAATAATACAATCAAAAAAGTTCACTTTGACATTATGGAATATCGTGTGTAGTAGGCCAGTAAATCTCCATTTAATCCATTTTAAATATAGGCTGTAACACAACAAAATGTGAAAAAAGTCAAGGGGTATTAATATTTTCTGAAGGCACTGTATGTGAAGAAGTGTAGTATCACACATTCCAAAATGAACAGCATGACACACCATGGGTCAGTTCTAATTCTTTCCCTCTACTTTGTACTTTGAGTGAAACCCATGTGGCAAATCAAGCTTGTCTAGAGCCTTGTTTACATCTGGCCCTAACGTGAGTTTCGTGATCTGATCAATATGAGTGGTGTTATTTTGGAGTCACTTATATTATAAATAAGAATATAATATGTTAATGTGAATGCTACCATGATTGCAGATGTTCCTGAATGAATCGTGAATAATAATGAGTGAGAAAAGTTACACAGGGTCAAAGTCAAAATCCTTCTTGAAAAATGGCCCCCGGAAAAGAAGGCAGATGTTTTACCTGCCCCCAACCGATTGTTCTTTTGTTTGTTTATTTGCGTTGTTAGTAAATTATATATTTTTTACTTATTTTGTACATAATGTTGCCGATACCGTCTCTTACTCTGAAAATAACTTCGCATCAGGACTGTGATTACTCACCACGGACTGGCAGAATCCTTTTTTTCCTATAATGAGTCTGACGAGCCCGACGCGAACGATATACTGCTTTCTTGGGAGCAGGCCCAGATCCCCGTGATTTTTGTGAAGAGGCGGAGAAAAAGGGGCCGGAGCGGGGGCTGCCCTCTGAGAATTCGTAGGCGATCGAATAGACCCTCACTTCCTTCCGTTCTGCTAGCAAAGTGCAATTTTTGGACAATAAAATAGCTGACCTAAACAGAAAATTAAACTACCAATGGGACATTCAAAACTGTAATATCTTATGCTTCACGGAGTCGTGGCTGAACGACGACACTATCAACATACAGCTGGCTTGTTATACACTGCACTGGCAGGTTAGAACAGCGGCGTCTGGTAAGAGAAGAGGAGGTGGACTACGTATTATTGCAAATAACAGCTGGTGCACGATATCTAAGGAAGTCTCAAGCTATTGCTCGCCTGAGGTAGAGTATCTCATGATAAGCTGGAGACCACACTATCTACCTAGAGAGTTTACCTTTATTTTTCGTAGCTGTTTACATACCACCACTGTCAGAGGTTGGCACTAAGACAGCATTGAATGAGCAGTTTTTCACCATAACCAAACAAGAAAACACTCACCCAGAGGCGGCGCTGTTGTCCTCACAGTGACCGTACGTACATACCCCAACCAGAAGCCATGGATTACAGGCAACATCCATACTAAGCTAAAGGCTAGAGCTGCCACTTTCAAGGAGCGGGACTATAACCTGGAAGCTTATAAGAAATCCCGCTATGCCCTCCGACGAACTATCAAACAGGCAAAGCGTCAATACAGGACTAAGATCGAATCATACAACACCGGCTCTGATGCTCGTCGAATGTGGCAGGTCTTGCAAATCATTACAGACTACAAAGGGAAGCACAGCCAAGAGCTGCCCAGTGACACGAGCCTACCAGACAAGCTAACCTACTTCTATGCTCGTTTCGAGGCAAAAAACACTGAAACATGCATGAGAGCACCAGCTGTTCCGGAAGACTGTGTGATCACGCTCTCCGAAGCCGATGTGAGTAAGACCATTAAACAGGTCAACATTCACAAGGCCAGCTTCCCGGGTGGCGCAGTGGTCTAAGGCACCGCATCGCACCATAACAAACCTGCCACTGGGCAGCTCTTGGCTGTGCTTCCCTTTGTAGTCTGTAATGATTTGCAAGACCTGCCACATTCGACGAGCATCAGAGCCGGTGTTGTATGATTTGATCTTAGTCCTGTATTGACGCTTTGCCTGTTTGATAGTTCGTCGGAGGGCATAGCGGGATTTCTTATAAGCCACCAGAGATTCGCAGCCGGCCGCGACCGGGAGGCCCATGGAGCGGCAGACAATTTGCCCAGCGTCGTCCGGATTAGGGAGTGTTTGGCCGGCAGGGATATCCTTGTCTCATCGCGCACTAGCGAATCCTGTGTCGGGCCGTGCGCAGTGCATGCTGACCAGGTCGCCAGGTGTACGGTGTTTCCTCCGACACATTGGTGTGGCTGGCTTGCGGGTTGGATTTGTGTCAAGAAGCAGTGCGGCTAGGGTGGGTAATGTTTCGGAGGACGCATGGCTCTCGATCTTCGCCTCTCCCAAGTCCGCATGGGAGTTGCAGCGATGAGACAAGACTAACTACTACCAATTGGATACCACGAAACTGGGGAGAAAAAAGGGGTAAACATTTTTTTTTTAATTCACAAGGCCGGTAACCTGCCTAAATGACTACCGACCCGTAGCACTCACGTCTGTAGCCATGAAGTGCTTTGAAAGGCCGGTCATGGCTCACATCAACACCATTATCCCAGAAACCCTAGACCCATCCAATTTGCATTCCGCCCCAACAGATCCACAAATGATGCAATCTCTATTGCACTCCACACTGCCCTTTCCCAACTGGACAAAAGGAACACCTACAGTGCCTTGCAAAAGTTTTCACCCCCCTTGACATTTTTCCTATTTTGTTGCACTACAACCTGTAATTTAAATGTATTTTTATTTGGATTTTATGTAATGGATATACACAAAATAGTCAAAATTAGTAAGGTGAAAAAAATAAACGGAATTTAAAATTAAAAACGGAAGAGTGGTGCGTGCATACAGTTGAAGTCGGAGGTTTACATACACCTTAGCCAAATACATTTAAACTCAGTTTTTCACAATTCCTGACATTTAATCCTAGTAAGAATTCCCTGTTTTAGGTCAGTTAGGATCAACACTTTTTTTAAAGAATGTGAAATGTCAGAATAATAGTAGAGAGATTTATTTCTTTCAACTTTTATTTCTTTCATCACATTCCCAGTGGGTCAGAAGTTTACATACACTCAATTAGTATTTGGTAGCATTGCCTTTGTTTAACTTGGGTCAAACGTTTTGGGTAGCCTTCCACAAGCTTCCCACAATAAGTTGGGTGAATTTTGGCCAATTCCTCCTCACAGAGCTGGTGTAACTGAGTCAAGTTAGTAGGCCTCCTTGCTTGCACACGCTTTTTCTCATGATGCCATCTATTTTGTGAAGTGAACCAGTCTCTCCTGCAGCAAAGCACCCCCACAACATGATGCTGCCACCCCCATGCTTCACCTTTGGGATGGTGTTCTTCGGCTTGCAAGCCTCCCCCTTTTTCCTCCAAACATAACGATGGTCATTATGGCCAAACAGTTCTATTTTTGTTTCATCAGACAAGAGGACATTTCTCCAAAAAGTATGATCTTTGTCCCCATGTGCAGTTGCAGACCGTTGTCTGGCTTTTTTATGGTGGTTTTGGAGCAGTGGCTTCTTCCTTGCTGAGCGGCCTTTCAGGTTATGTCGATATAGATAATAGATATAGATAATTTTGTACCTATTTCCTCCAGCATCTTCACAAGGTCCTTTGCTGTTGTTCTGGGATTGATATGCACTTTTCGCACCAAAGTACGCTATCTAAAGGAGACAGAACGCGTCTCCTTCCTGAGCGGTATGACGGCTGCGTGGTCCCATGGTGTTTATACTTGGGTACTTTTGTTTGTACAGATGAACGTGATTGCTCCCAAGGATGAACCAGACTTGTGGAGGTCGACAATTGTTTTTCTGAGGTCTTGGCTGATTTCTTTAGATGTTCCCATGATGTCAAGCAAAGAGGCACTGAGTTTGAACGTAGGCCTTGAAATACATCCACAGGTACACCTCCAATTGAACCAAATTAGCCTATCAAAAGCCATGACATCATTTTCTGGAATTGTCCAAGCTGTTTAAAGGCACAGTCAACTTAGTGTATGTAAACTTCTGACCCACTGGAATTGTGATACAGTGAATTATAAGTGAAATAATCTGTCTGTAAACAATTGTTGGAAAATTGACGTGTTATGCACAAAGTAGATGTCCTAACCGACTTGCCAAAACCATAGTTTGTTAGCAAGACATTTGTGGAGTGGTTGAAAAACGAGTTTTAATGACTCCAACCTCATTTGTATGTAAACTTCTGACTTCAACTGTATGTATTCACCTCTTGCTATGAAGCTCCAAAATAAGAACTGGTGCAACCAATTACCTTCATTAGTCACATAATTAATTAAATAAAGTCCACCTGTGTGCAATCTGTGTCACATGATCTGTCACGTGATCTCTGTATATATACACACCTGTTCTGAAAGGCCCCAGAGTCTGCAACAACATTAAGCTAGGGGCACCACCAAGCAGGCGGCACCATGAAGACGAAGGAGCTCTCCAAACAGGTCAGGGACAAAGTTGTGGAGAAGTACAAATCAGGGTTGTGTTGAAAAAAAAAAATCTAAACTTTGAACATCCCACGGAGCACCATTAAATCCATTATTAAAAAATGGAAAGAATATGGCACCATAACAAACCTGCCAAGAGAGGGCTGCCCACCAAAACTCACAGACCAGGCAAGGAGGGCATTAATCAGAGAGGTAACAAAGAGACCAAAAATAACCCTGAAGGAGCTGCAAAGCTCCACAGTGGAGATTGGAGTATCTGTCCATAGGACCACTTTAAGCCATACATTCCACAGAGATGGGCTTTACGGAAGAGTGGCCAGAAAAAAAGCCATTGCTTCAAGAAAAAGTTAAGCAAACACGTTTGGTGTTCTTCTAAAGGCATGTGGGAGACTCCCCAAACATATGGAAGAAGGTACTCGGGTCAGATGGAGCTAAAAGGGAGCTTTTTGGCCATCAAGGAAAACACTGTGTCTGGCGCAAACCCAACACCTCTCATCACCCCGAGAACACGATCCTCACAGTGAAGCATGATGGTGGCAGCGTTATGCTGTGGGGATGTTTTTCATTGGCAGGGACTGGGAAACTGGGCAGAATTGAAGGAATGATGGATGACGCTAAATACAGGAAAATTATTGAGGGAAACCTGTTTCAGTCTTCCAGAGATTTGAGACTGGGACAGAGGTTCACCTTCCAGCAGGACAATAACCCTAAGCATACTGCTAAAGTAATACTTGAGTGGTTTAAGGGGAAACATTTAAATGTCTTGGAATGGTCTAGTCAAAGCCCAGACCTCAATCCAATTGAGAATCTGTGGTATGACTTAAAGATTGCTGTACACCAGCAGGAACCCATCCAACTTGAAGGAGCTGGAGGAGTTTTGCCTTGAAGAATGGGAAAAAGGCCTCCCGGGTGGCGCAGTGGTTAAGGGCGCTGTATTGCAGCGTCAGCTGTGTCATCAGAGTCCCTGGGTTCGCGCCCAGGCTCTGTCGTAACCGGCCGCGACCGGGAGGTCCGTGGGGCGACGCACAATTGGCCTAGCGTCGTCCGGGTTAGGGAGGGATTGGTCGGTAGGGATCTCCTTGTCTCATCGCGCACCAGCGACTCCTGTGGCGGGCCGGGCGCAGTGCGCGCTAGCCAAGGTTGCCAGGTGCACGGTGTAGCCTCCGACACATTGGTGTACGGCTGGCTTCCGGGTTGGATGCGCGCTGTGTTAAGAAGCAGTACGACTGGTTGGGTTGTGTATCGGAGGACGCATGACATTCAGCCTTCGTCTCTCCCGAGCCCGTACGGGAGTTGTAGCAATGAGACAAGATAGTAGCTACTACAACAATTGGATACCACGAAATTGGGGAGAAAAAGGGGTAAAATTCAAACAAAAAAACAAAAACAAAAAAAAGAATGGGGAAAAAATCCCAGTGGATAGATGTGCCAAGCTTATAGAGACATATCCCAAGAGACTTGCATCTGTAATTGCTGCAAAATGTGGCTCTACAATGTATTGATTTTGGGGGGTTGAATAGTTATACACACTCAAGTTTTCGTTTTTTTGGTCTTATTTCTTGTTTGTTTGGATCCTGGACTTGATGATTGGCCACCCCCAGGTGATAAGGGTAGACAACAACACATTTGCCACGCTGATCCTCAATACAGGGGCCCCTCAGCGGTTTGTGCTCAGTCCCCTACTATACTCCCTGTTCACTCATGACTGCACAGCCAGGCATGACTCCAACAACATCAATAAGTTTTCCGATGACACAACAACGACGAGACAGCCTTTAAGGGAGGAGGTCAGAGACCTGGCCGTGTGGTGCCAGGACAACAACCTCTCCCTCAACGCGATCAAGACAAAGAAGATGATTGTGGACTACAGGAAAAAGAGGACCGAGCACACCCCATTCTCATCCACGGAGCTGCAGTGGAGCAGGTTGAGAGCTTCAAGTTCCTACGAACATGGTCCATGCACACCAAGACAGTCATGAAGAGGGCATGAAAAAACCTATTCCCCCTCAGGAGACTGTAAAGATTTGGCATGGGTCCTCAGATCATCAAAAGGTTATATTCTACAGCTGCACCATTGAGAGCATTGGTTGCACCACTGCCTGGTATGGCAACTGCAAGGCACTAAAGAGGGTAGTGCGAACGGCTCAGTACTTCACTGCGACCAAGCTTCCTGCCATCCAGGACCTCGATACCAGGCAGTGTCAGAGGAAGGCCCTAAAAATTGTCAAAGACTCTAGCCACCCTAGTCATAGACGTCTCTCTGCTATAGCACGGCAAGCGGTACCAGAGCACCAAGTCTATGTCCAAGAGGCTTCTAAACAGCTTCTACCCCCAAGCCATAAGACTCCTGAACACCTCATCAAATGGCTACCCAGACTATTTGCATTGCCCCCCTCTTTTACACTGCTGCTACTCTCTGTTGTTATCATCTATGCATAGTCACTTTAATAACTCTACCTTCATGTACATATTACCTCAACAAACCCAACAAATATTGACTCTGTAACAGTACCCCCCTGTATATAGTCTCGCTATTGTTATTTTACTGCTGCTCTTTAATTACTTGTTACTTTTATTTTGTATTCTTATATAAACTTTTTTTTAACTGCATTGTTGGTTAGGGGATGTTAAGTATGCATTTCACTGTTGTATTCAGCGCATGAGACTAATAACATTTTCTTTGATTCCAAGATCATACCCTCAAGACATGCTAACCATTACCAATAACAGGGGAGGTTAGCATGTCTTGGGGTATGATCTTTGGCACTCTGTAACTACCCAGATGGTGGTCCTCTGTAGCTCAGTTGGTAGAGCATGGCACATGCAACTTTAAAATGGAGATAGCCTCAAAGGTGCTGCCAGTGCTGTGACACACACCATAATGGCACAGATAAAGTTGAGACCTCTATATCTCTATGGTGTCAATTGTTTCGGTTTGGACAATATCGACTTGTTTTCTACCTTAATACATTCCCATTGCTAGCATATGGATAGGTAGCTTTCATTTGGACATCCCAGCAAACATATACTTGAATCCCAAAACTATACTTTACTTATTTCTTTCAATATTATATGTTTGGTAGTGACACTTCTTAAAAATACATGAAGATAAACCAACTCCCTCACACCAAAATGTTTGCAGACAGACTACTCACCATGTGGTCATGCTAGAGAGGATTGTGATCCCGTCATCTATAGTGATATTTGTATGGGTGTGGCTTAAAGCACATTCATTCTACAGTATTTTAATGTATGTTTCGGCAGTGACATAAAAAAAGTAGGACAGCATTTTTTTGGGGGGGGAAAGATGTTTAAAAATAAACAAAACTACTAATTAGATAATAATAATATAACAACTTAAGATGTTCTATAGAAATAGCGTTAAAAACATTTCAATCTTGAATTGCTTTATTTTCAAACATGAAGTTCAGGAGTCAGTGTTTGGCACCGCCATCTCTCAATACAAATAGGTGTATAAACAATTACATTGTACTATATTAATGTAGCATTATGTTTGTTATTGCTTTGGATTTGATTAGAACATATCATGCATGATGTAAACAAAATTAGTTGTAATTCTGTAATTCATGGGTAGAATTACCCATGTAAGCAGGAACCTAAACCAAGGCAACGGGACTGATCTTACAGCTGGGCTGAGAGTCAAAATTAGCCAATTTATTTCCCACGTCTTACTTTCCATACTTTTGTTGCATGTGAATGCCCACGGATTGAGCCCTGCATCCCTGGAGACTGTCATCTTCCTGCGGCTGCTCATCCCTGGAGACTGCCATCTTCCTGCGGCTGCTCATCCCTGGAGACTGCCATCTTCTTGCGGCTGCTCATCCCTGAAGACTGCCATCTTCCTGCGGCTGCTCATCCCTGGAGACTGCCATCTTCTTGCGGCTGCTCATCCCTGGAGGCTGCCATCTTCCTGCGGCTGCTCATCACCCGAATTCCAAGTCGCAGTGACCTGCACAAACTCAAAGGGCAGTGTTTTTTTGCAGTATGGGCAGAGCATATCTTTGCAATGTCCTTGTTAGGAACTGGATCGGGGTAACAATAATATCTGTCCCTGGCATTGGGTCAGAGGGCCCCAAGGGCATGGTCTCTGGCCATGTGGACTTCATTACAACTGTTATGTACTGTAACTTACCACCACTAGAATTGCTTTTCTCAAATGAATAGTGTACAATGATATGTTCTAAATCTTCTATATATGCTATTACCTAGAAAACAAGGTCTCACAACACAACGGAGTCTAAAGGTTGATTCTCAGTAGTCAGCTAGCCTAGTATTTAAGTTGTTTGTTTCAATTGGCAAAGGGAAGCATGAAATCAATATGGTAAAGGCTCACCACTTAGTTAACAGATTTCGGTCATTATTGTGTCATTTAAAAAAAATAATTTCAGTGTAGCTGAGATACTAAATATTACACTATATACAGATACGTGTACATGTACATTTTGTAAGTTATTATTCAATATGTGTAAATGTTATCAGAATTTACTTAAAGGGCAATTCCACCACTTTTCAACCTGATATTCATTATCTCCAGCACCATACCAGTGTGTGAAAATGGCACATTTCTATGTTCTGTGGCTAAAAAGATAAGGCCCTAAATTCATAATGGCTGACATAATTGAGTAGGATTAAAAGTAACACACATTTCATGTCAGGGCGTGGGAATTTTCCCGCTCCCCGCGTCACAGCCAATCTCAGCGTTTTGAAAATCTGTGTTATTACATCTTTCATTTCGATGACATCAAATTGCTATTTTTAACTACTACAAAATGTACAATTGCGCCGTTTTCACACATGTCGACACTGGTTATGGGTTAGGGTTAGATTTTTTATTATTGTGATCGTGGCACAAAATAGAAATAACACCAGTGGGTTGTAAATGCAGTTCATCTTCAATTCTGTCTTATTAACCATCTATTCTATGGTATTTCAGTCTTGGTGACGGAGAGTAGAGGCTCCGCTGGTGTAGCTTATCTTGCGACAGTACTGTAGTCGTCATAGCATGACATGAAAAGGTCATCATTTCAAACACATTTAAACACTTGTCATTTAGAAATAAATAATTTACGGCTTGGGGGTGTTTCTCAATCTCTCCAGCAAATGTTCTGTAGCAAACTCCAAAGTCCATCAGTGGCTGTTAGAATATACACAACATATGGATTAACTTTTCCCCTGGCACACTTGGTGGCTTTCAGGTAGAAGTTGTGCTAGATGTATTGCACCTTAAACTCAGAATAAAATAACATTTTATATTAAACAAATCTTGCCTGTGCTACATTGTTCAGTTAGTAACACCCTATGGACGATAGACACACTTCTTCCACCGGTATAAACATTAACGAGACTCAAAAACACATATTGCTCAGGCCTAAGGAATCACAAGTCCAAGCTTAAAACAGGCTATCAACCAACTGTCGTGATTGTTTTTCTTGGCCTTCCTATAGAGAAATGGGAGACGCTGTAACATCTAGAGGAATTTCCCCTATCATGTGCTATGTGCTATTTGGAAAAGAGAACACCAACGACTTTAATTATTTTTTTCTGAATAAAACTTTATTGAACATAAATTTACCACATTCAACTGGGATATTGCAGAGGTAGAGGAATAGGAAACACGAACGTAGCATGCATGAAGTGAACACTTGGAGCTCAAGCCTAAGCGTGTTTAAAGTAATTAGAAATAGTATGAAGGTAAATACAGAATAATGAACACAGAATACAGACAAAATTAGGCTCTCTTTCCAGACTAAACCCAGATGTATTGTGCAATAGCATTATTTCGTCATGGCACAGAACTAACATGGCCCCTTTCACTTTAAGATTTTGAAGCCAGGAGAGTAGGGGCTCCACTGTGGTAACTCATTGTATTACAGTGTTCTACTCTTGTTGTCATCATATCCTGAAATTCACAAGGGGAAATAAACAGGTTAATATTCTGCTTTAATAACATTCACAATATTTATTTGTCTTCAAATTCAACTTTTACTCAATAATGTGATGGAACAAATCCCTGCAATTACTGTCCGTTTCTGAATTAGATAAGAGTTCACCTCGTGATATTGTCCTTAATCTTTATAGGAACTAGTTTATAGACAATTCTATAATTTTCTTCATGAAAATTCTAACATTTTCTTCATAATCATATTTAGTTATAGAATTTGACTGGTGAATGATTGAAACAGTTTAGTGTCGGGGGAAGGGACAACTAGCGATCCAACAAACCTCTGTAAGTGCTGGTTTGTGGACACAGTGGATATACGGTTTTGGATCCTTCTCAATCTCTCCAGCAAAGGTTTTGTAGCAGACTGAACAGTCTATCAATGGCTGTAGAAATACACACAATATGACAGCATTATATGTAGATTACAATTCCATGCTGTAGACTTAGATGTGTATAATTTATGGGATTTGTACGAAAGCCGTAAGGTTATTGATGATTCAGCTCAACTGTGCTGAGACAGTTCCAGGTACTCACTCGGTCATTCCTGAACTTGCATTGCGTGGAGTCAACCGTTCCCTTTGGGCACTTGGTGGCTTTCAGGTAGAAGCTGTGATAAATGTAGCTCACATCAAATCCAGACTAGAGGAAGGAAATGTATATCATTGAGTAGACTAAACAACCATAAACATTTACCAGGTCTACACAAAACGCAGTCTTGCCACAGTCCTCAGAAAAACAACCTCCCGGCAATAGAAACCTCAATGGTTTTCGGCACAAGGTTTTTTACCTCTATGTCGGACTTCAGGAGACTCTTGAAGAAGAGAAAATGGTGTTTGACTCCAGCGTGAGAGTTGAGTTGTTGCAGAGCCAGATCCACTCCTTTCCTGTAGTTATCGGGGAGTTTATTATAAGCCTCCTGAGCCTCAGTAGAAGACAGCAGGACTCCAGCACTAACCAACAACAGCAGTAGTAGAGCAGCCATCTTCCTCCCAGTGTGTGCGGAGCAGCCTGACTGAGGTTATTGTTCTGTTTGAAGACCACCCACTCCACTACAGGGAGGAACACTAACTCAGACAAACAAAAGGGAAAGAGCCTCGAATGTGTTTTTGGAGAGGGATTGAGCAATCAAGGATAATGTGCAGGCCTGGGTCATGCGCTGTTTTTGACCTAGTTACAAGGAGGAAGTTGGTTTCAACATGAGAATCTGGAAGTTTCAATTTCTATATTTCAACATAGTTTTGTATTAGCCACAGCATACATTAAGTGAACATGTATCTGCATGGTAAAAGGTATTTTATGTATTATCCTGTAACTTTTAACTGTACTCATCTTGTTATGAATAATACAGTGGGGCAAAAAAGTATTTAGTCAGCCACCAATTGTGCAAGTTCTCCCACTTAAAAAGATGAGGCCTGTAATTTTCATCATAGGTACACTTCAACTATGACAGACAAAATGAGAAAGAAAAATCCAGAAAATCACATTGTAGGATTTTTTATGAATTTATTTGCAAATTATGGTGGAAAATAAGTATTTGGTCAATAACAAAAGTTTCTCAATACTTTGTTATATACCCTTTGTTGGCATTCTTTGTCCTCCAAACACGACGAGTTGAGTTTTTACTAAAAAGTTATATTTTGGTTTCATCTGACCATATGACATTCTCCCAATCTTCTTCTGGATCATCCAAATGCTCTCTAGCAAACTTCAGACGGGCCTGGACATGCACTGGCTTAAGCAGGGGGACACGTCTGGCACTGCAGGATTTGAGTCCCTGGCGGCGTAGTGTGTTACTGATGGTAGGCTTTATTACTTTGGTCCCAGCTCTCTGCAGGTCATTCACAAGGTCCCCCCGTGTGGTTCTGGGATTTTTGCTCACCGTTCTTGTGATAATTTTGACCCCACGGGGTGAGATCTTGCGTGGAGCCCCAGATCGAGGAAGATTATCAGTGGTCTTGTATGTCTTCCATTTCCTAATAATTGCTCCCACAGTTGATTTCTTCAAACCAAGCTGCTTACCTATTGCAGATTCAGTCTTCCCAGCCTGGTGCAGGTCTACAATTTTGTTTCTGGTGTCCTTTGACAGCTCTTTGGTCTTGGCCATAGTGGAGTTTGGAGTGTGACTGTTTGAGGTTGTGGACAGGTGTCTTTTATACTGATAACAAGTTCAAACAGGTGCCATTAATACGAGTGGAGGACAGAGGAGCCTCTTAAAGAAGAACTTACAGGTCTGTGAGAGCCAGAAATCTTGCTTGTTTGTAGGTGACCAAATACTTATTTTCCACCATAATTTGCAAATAAATTAATTACAAATCCTACAATGTGATTTTCAGGATTTTTTTTCTAATTTTGTCTGTCATAGTTGAAGTGTACCTATGATGAAAACTACAGGCCTCTCATCTTTTTAAGTGGGAAAACTTGCACAGTTGGTGGCAGACTAAATACTTTTTTGCCCCACTGTATATGTTGGTTGAATTGTTAAAGAACACTACAGCAGTGATGTTTAATAGAAATTGACTTTATTGGTCATCAATATTTTTACTATTTACACTACCGGTCAAAAGTTTTAGAACACCCACTCATTCAAGGTTTTTTCTTATTTTTATTTGACTAAACTATGAAATAACACATCGTTTATTAGTTTACATAGAACGAGGATCAGAACCGAAAACAAAATAACTCTACCCTTTCTCTCTACAGGCAAGTATATGAGTCAAATGTCCCTGCTCCATCCAAAATAACGCCTGCAAAAATCAGGATTTGTCCAAATAACCAGTGACAAAAAATCCAAGCACTGGAGTCATGTAGTAACCAAAAAAGTGTTACATCAAAATACATTTCTGCAGCAATACACCATCCCATCTGTTCTGGGCTTAGTGGGACTATCATTTGTTTTTCAACAGGACAATTACCCAACACACTTCCAGGCTGTGTAAGGGCTATTTGACCAAGAAGGAGAGTGATGCATCAGATGACCTGGCCTCCACAATCCACCGACCTCAACCAAATTGAGATAGTTTGGGATGAGTCGGAGCACAGAGTGAATGGAAAAGCAGCCAACAAGTGCTCAGCATGTGGGAACCCCTCCAAGACTGTTGGAAAGCATTCCAGGTATAGCTGGTTGAGAGAATGCCAAGTGTGTAAAGCTGTCATCAAGGCAAAGGGTGGCTATTTGACAAATATTTTGCTTTGTTTAACACTTTTGGTTAGTATATGATTCCACGTGTAACTTCATAGTTTTGATGTCTTCACTATAATTCTACAATGTAGAAAATACTGAAAATAAAGATAACTTGAAAGACACTTGAATGAGTAGGTGTTCTAAAACTTTTGACCGGTAGTGTATGTACACTGAACATAAGCAATGACCACCCAGAATGCTTTGTTTCTTTTAAAATGGAACTGCATTATAGCAATGTTTCCGTGGGCACTGACAATCATGTACAGAACATATTTCCTCCATCCATACTATTTTCTATAAAAAACTAATTTTGCACACCACCATTTTGTCCATGGTCATCAATTACTGCAACATCTTTTAAAACATCTGCACAACACCCTTCAAACACTCAAGACAACACATTATGCCACATTACAATACATGAGGGATCAGGACCTGTATTCATGAAGAGTGAGTAGGAGTGCTAGGATCAGATCCCCCCTGTTCATATCTTATTCAGTAGGATCTAAAATGGAAATATGATCCCATCATCACTTCTACTCCGAGACGTGTTGTGAATGCAGGCCTTGATCTATGGGCATTCTAAAAGTGAAAACAAATTGAACTTGAGTGACATACTGGAAAAAATATATATGACGGCTATGACGGATTCAGGTGATAAATGTCACAATCACATATCGTATACATTCACGTGCAGCTGTAGATCAATTCAGGCACAAATAAAGGACTTCGAATGCGTTTACACCGTCAGCCGGATTCTGATATTTTTTCCACTTATTGGTCTTTTGACCAATCAGATCAGCTCTTTTGCCAATAGTTGAACAAAAGATCAGAGTTGGGCTGCCTGTAGCCATAGACCGTGGGAATATGGAGCCAAGTATAGCTTAGTTGAGGTGCACAGAAAGAGACATTTCTGAACTTTTACTGTTGAAAGGCAATATCCCAAGTATAAATACAGTAAAGTACACACACTAAAGGATAAAAAAAAGGTTAAGGAGTTGGTCTGAAGGGGATTAGTGAGGTCTTCGGCCTCCCCCTTGCTAGAGAAACAATAAAGAGGCAAGAAAGAACAAGACAGACCTGAGGTCCAGTCTTCACAATCAATGACTGCATTTCAGGTAAAAAAAAGTATATTCATTGGTCTAACTCCAGACATCCGTATATATATTAGAAACATCTTTAAAAAGGCTTTAAGCCCTGGCATTAATCTTAGTAAACCCAGAACTTAAGTCGTGCGTAATTGGTCAGATGTTCAATTAAGATCTGGGTCCATAAGTGTTAATAGAAGAGATAGAACTAGGATCAGAACCAAAAACAAAAGAACTCTACCCTTTCTCTCTACAGGCAAGTATATGAGCCAAATGTCCCTGCTCCATCCAAAATATGCTAACGCCTGCAAAAATCAGGATTTGTCCAAATAACCAGTGACAAAAAATCCAAGCACTGGAACTAATGCTGCAGATCTCACACATCCAGTTGTATCATGACAGATCTACAGTACGATTTATGTTTACGTAGTCTTTCCACAAGAGATTACCCTGGCATGGGTGACACTGAACCACTTTGCCCACCTCGGAAACATCATAAACCTGGTGGCAAGTAACAGGTGCGATAACACCCACATTTGATAGTTCTGACCAAACTTGAAACGTTTTAAATGGCCGAGATTTGGCAAGAAATAAAACCACTTACACACAGGAAAATACAAATAGATTAGTGCCCCCCCCAAAATACTGACTAGCTTCATGCTGGTAGGTAAACCACTTTAACATACACAGTGAAAATGCAAAAGGTGAAGGTGAACCCCATAGATGCACGTCGATAACTTTCAGAAAGGGATTCAGCAGAATATACTTTAGATGACCAAATAGGTGAAACTAAACAGCTCCTTATTATAACAATACTACAAGAAGTTTACTGTACTTGGCGAAAGTATCACGATGTTTAGTGTATATTGACAGTACTTCAGAAAGGTCTTGAGATTGTGTAGCACTTGAGAGATGTGATCCCATTTCAGCTTTTATGGAGGAAATGCTAACGAAAAATAAATAGTTGGGGAGTTATTTCACATTCAGTACAGTACTTTAAAATCATTTGGTACTACAATGTGTACTTTGGTTATATTTCGTCTCCCTCTGCTGGTAAACTTTAGCCACCACAATGGCAGCATAAACACTAGAGGAGGATGATGAATGGATGAAAGCAAATAAACTACACAATAACATAGATACGCACATTTCATTTCATCACGACTTCACAAGACTGCTGTGATTGCTGAGCAGTGTTGTAATGACTATTGGTAAAACAACCGGGCTAACACTACCTTAATATCAGTCTGAGGTTGGAGCAGTTTGTGTCCCCTTTGCAATCGTTTGGAAACATAAAATCACACGCCTTCCTTTTTAGCTAATGGAATTGCCGGGAGAGAAAAATCTAAGGCATCTTAAAAAAAAAAAAAAAAAATACACAGCATAGTGTTTGATAGACACTAAGTCAAATATAAAACATTCAATATTATGCCTTAAAAAGTGCAGAGGGCTTAGAGGTGCTCTTGAAGGAACAGCTGTTAAAAACAAAAGCAACATAATTAGGTTTCTCTGTCCAGCCATCATGTCCTTCCATAAGGCGCTTAGTGAGCTAAAAGAGCTAAACATACAAAGTGAAAGCACAATATGTTAAATATATTGACTCAAGGAATGTATCCCATATATAATCCTCCGCACATTCAATGTGAATCAGCACAACCTGTCAGGGTTGAAAAATGAATAATTGTGTACTAAACTACCTACCATACACGGTCACTGGAATAAACCTTGAAAATACACATCTATAAAAACACAACTGGATTTGAACCCCTGAACCCCCCCAAAAAGGCAAATATGTTGAAATATTTTAAAACATGGATGATGAACAAAATAAATATGCTGAACCGATTGGACCTTTCAGTCTGTATTCATACCTAATGCCACAAAGTGCTCTCTGAAGGGTTACGACCCCTAACCCCTTCAGAGGACAGGAAGTTCCCCCTTATAATGTGTCTCCATTTCCAGCTGTGTGTCATCATGAGAACGCCTGAACGTTGAATCTACTTATGTCACCCAATTGAACTCTGTCCCAGTGAATGAGATTGACAGGGGGTTATGAGTGATCTTAAAGCCCTCCATGACAGAGCTGGGTCTCAGAAGACCAAAGCCTGCATGCGACATCTTTACCCTTTACATATAGGGTCTTTGCTGGTGGATCCTTTGGGCAGGCATTTCATTGGCTGGTTGATTGATTGGCAGAATGGTGTGGACACAGAGAAGAATACAGTGGTTGGTAGGTATATGATGGTGTGGGTCACACAGGCATGTGCATCTCTGAGTATTCATCATGGACCTCTCTCTCGTCAAAGACGGGCTCTGCGTCATCAGCATCCAGCTATGAGAGAGGAGAGCAGACTGTTAGAGCAAGGCAGTAGCTGTACCGTTAACCCCACCTCTGACGAGTACCTTAAACAACACTCACGGCGCCGGCCCCTCCCACCAGAAATGCCACATATCCTACTGCCACGGACTTTGCTGATAAATACTTTGTTGAGGGAAAACGTACTTGATAGGATTGTGATATGTTGTCATCTCACCTAGCTATCTTAAGATGAATGCACTTATAGTAAAGTGCGCTGTATAAGAACATCCGCTAAATTACTCAAATGTAACTATGATTGATTGTTTTAAAATGGGTAGATAGATATGTCTTTCGTCAATCAAATTTCACGTGTACTGCGCTTTTTACAGGGTACTTTTTCACAAAGTCAACCCAGTGCTAAAAACCACTGAAGAAGAACAAGCAGAGCAGAGTCATGAAGGACAAGTTATTTTTTTACAACTAAATCAACATTTTTGATGCAAATGGCATATTATAGACTTTTTTTGAGAAACATACCCCCAAACAACAAATCACTTCCTCATCCTTACTGTGCAGTATACGGGAGCTCTGAAAAAAACATGAATAAAGGCTCCAAAAAAACCCCAAACACGTTATTTTAGAAACAGAAAACATCCCGGTATAGTGATGCAGGTCTTGTACACATGAAATTCCGAACTTTAGTCAGAACTCTCTACTCCATTTTGTTGCGACTCGAACGATACCTGTACAATGGACGGAGAGGTGACTGCTAAAATAAAGGAAACACTTGAGTAAATGGGGGATACAAAATATATTAAAAGCCTGTGCTTCCACAGGAAGTACCAGACACTTGTTGAATCTATGCCAAAGCGCATTGAAGTTGTTCTGGCAGCTAGTGGTGGCCCAACACCCTACTAAGACACTGTTGGTGTTCCCTTAATTTTGGCAGTTACCTGTAGCAGCAGGCTACGTGGAGAATCGAACAGCTGGATAAGGGAAACGTCTTGAGGCGCACAAAAAGGGAATATAACGTTGCGGATAAAGTTAGGAATGACAATTTCATGTGCACATCTAAAGACCTGACTAAGAGCGTTGGCGTATCTAAAAGGACATTTTGGGGTGTTTTTGGAGGCTTTGTTCATGTTTTTTCAGGAACCCCATAGGTGTTTGGTGAAATCACAAAAAAGGTGTCTGTACTTTTCTATAACATGCCATTTACATCAAAAATAGAGATTTGGTTGTAAAAAAAAAACAACTTCTCCTTTAAGAGTAAACTCCATAAGTACTATGAGGACCTCTCCTGAAACATCCTCGGGGGAGAGAAAGGGGATACATCTCAAACGGCACCGTACTCCCTGCACTACGTTTGACCAGGGCTCATAGTGAAAGGCCCTAAAGCTAGTGTATGGGCCTAGTGCGCACCTCTGGGCCAACTTACACACTGCATCTCACGGGTGGTGAAGATGCGCGACAACAGGAACATCTTGACGGGGACGGTGAGGATGAGGACGAAAGGGAAAGCCAGAGAGGCCACGGTTGACATGACGGCCCACAGCGCCGCCAGACACACCAGCTGGATCAGTGTATACAGGTGCATCCGCAGCGTTTTCACCTGGGGGACACAGTTACTATCAGTTAAGAAAGTGGATTACCGTAATACACTCGAAAGGGGACAATGAAAATCATGAGTATGTCATTCCTAATATTGAGTTGCACACCCTTGTGCCCTCAGAACAGCCTCAATTCGTTGGGGCATGGACTCTACAAGGTATCGAAAGCATTCCGAAGGGATGCTGGCCCATGTTGACTCCGATGCTTCCCACAGTTGAGTAAAGTTGGCTGGATGTCCTTTGGGTGGTGGACCATTCTTGATACACACGGGAAACTGTTGAGCGTGAAAAACCCAGTAGAGCTGCAGTTCTTGACACACTCAAACCTGGGCGCCTGGCACCTACTACCATACCCTGTTCAAAGGCACTTAAATATTTTGTCTTGCCCATTCACCCTCAATTGACTCAATTCACTCAATTGTCTAACCTATCTCCTCCCCTCATAGGTTTCACCTGGCCAGTCTATGTCATAGAAAGAGCAGGTGTTCCTAATGTTTGTATACTCAGTATATGTATACAAACTCTGGTACCCACTTGAGAAAAATAGCCTCTATGAGTTTATATAGTGCAGGGATGGGCACCTGGCGGTGGCCCCCCTTTTGTAAGCCCATGGATCAATTTCCAAAAAAATGTATTATAATAATCTTACGTCAGTCACTTAGTCAGTCATTTAGCCCATATCAGCATTTTTGTATTGGTAAGTTAGTCTAGCCAGCTCTCTAAACGTGTAGTAATCATGGTTTATTTATCAAATCACATCATATTAACATGGCTTAAATCAGGGCAAAATGTGTAGAATGGCAGGAAATAAGCTTAAACATGTCAAATATCTCTCTACCCTATGGCAAAATGTGTAGAATTACCTGAACTGAACACTGAAATGTATTTTTCCCCCCCTCTGCTTTTAAGGGGAGGGGGGGGGGTAGCTAAAAATGTTTGCTCGCAAGGTGGTGGGCCCCCCAAAAACATTTCGGCTAGGGCTGGCTCTGACAGCATGTGTGGGTATGGATGTGGGTATGCAGACCCACATCCAGACCCACGGGTATGCAGACACCACGAGCCACTGCGTCTCATGATAAATTCAGATTTTTTTTGTGGCTCCCACCACCATCAAAGTTTCCCATCCTTGATATAGTGGATTATACAGGAAAGGCTCTATTTGAAAGCCCTGTCCCATATCTGTTTGTGATGTCTTGACAACTGCTGTCATTTTTGACCAAAGGAGTTTTCATTAGAGCACAAACTGATCTGGGACCAAGCTATCTATTAGACGGATTAGGGAACCAGAGCCACTGCTCTGTTTACTCTCTGTGACTCTGAGCTGTGGTCACCTTGCGGACGTAGGTGTGGTCGGGGTGGTACTTGGGGGGCATCAGCAGTAACATTAGGCGCTCGGTGAACTGGATTCCATTGAGTGACATTACGCCCATGTAGAGGAAGATGCCAAACAGCACAGCGATGGGGATCTGACGCAGCAGGTCTCCGATCACTATGGAAAGGCCTGGAAGACGAGGGAGTAAGAGTTAAGAGATATTACTGCAAACATGACTGCGTCTCAATACTCTAATAGTTTCCTCTTCAAGTAGTCGGAGGTGAAATAACTACACAGGTGAAAGCAAAGTCACCATAAGCAAAGTCACATATTCCCTTATATGTTTTGTTTTTATCCTGTGTCTTCAGATCACTGCAGAAGGGAAGGAGTCAAGTGGAGGAAGCTACGGTAAACTTTTGAGAAGCACCAAACATCTTCCAGTCTAGTCTATTCGACATCTATCCAAAAGACACTCACCTACTAAGATGGCCACCAGCAACCCTGTAACCCGCTGCTCCTTGACCTCCTGGATGCGGGGCTTGTCGCCGGGGGCGACCGCCTTACTCATGACGGTGAGGGCGTTGGCGTGCGTTACAGAGCGCACAGTGGCAGCGGCCATCCAGGGCAGGCCGAACAGGGCAGAGGTGCCTCCCAGCACTACAATCACCAGCAGGTCCAGGTGGAAGCCAGAACCCTTCACCAGCATCCGCTCCTTTTTACTCACTATCAGACTGAGTTAGGGAGGAAGACAGGTAGTAAGAGAGGAATGGAAGAAAGAAAGGCAGATGAGAAGTTGAGAATGAGTAAATCAACTTGCCAGGATAAAAACATACACAGTATATAATGTAATGTCTTCCATGATTTCCAGTATTTCCCGCAGTTCGTATCCATTCACACAATTCATTTTGCTACTAAGGGGGAGCTCATGATGGAACACAGGGGTGCTGGGTACTGTAGTGTGACAGTGTGTCTCACGTGGTGATCTGTGTCTCCATGAAGATGAGGATGAAGACCAGCAGGGCGGGCAGCACACTGCCAAACATCATCCAGATGGGGAACGGGGTGTACATGCCTAGGGGGTTGATCACCCAGCCACGCTTCTCAGGACTGGTCACAGAGAAGCCACTGGGCACGCTCAGTTTCTACACAAGGTCAGGGGTCAGGGAAGTGATGTGTTTTAGAGGGTGATGACATAACATGCACTAATATGTCGTCAAAGTAACTAGTTCTTTATAATTTCTCAGTATGACAGTAGTTAAGCTTATTAATCTAGACAATACAATGAACAAACTAATAAAGGGCTTTGGAATTATATTAATTGCAGTACTACTCACCTGTGTGTAAGTGTCACGTATACTGTAGTCCACTAGGACCATGATGAGGATGGCTATGGGGACCCCGAAATCTCCAATAATCCTACGGAGCTGAACAACACAAAATAGTTAGGTGTAGGCAATGCATAACACACATTCCATGATGGGACACTGGGGAGTGAAGTTCTGTGATTCTACAATAAACTATGTTCTAAATAATTAAAGGGATACTTCGGGAGTCTGGCAATGAGGGTAGTTGGCATTGGTTCACGAAACTACCTCAAATTCCTTCATACTGGACACAGAGACATAAAAATGTTATCCACGAGTTCATCTGACTCTGGTGAAGTAGATAAAGGGCCTCATTGCCAAAATCCCAAATTATCCTTTAAGTTTGTATTGAATTGAAATACACCCTGATAACCCTATTGTGCTTAGAGTGAGGATGACATGAGCCCCTTCACCTCATAAAGTGTACCAGTGTCTTACCTTGCCAGGGAAGAAGGCACTGTTTTTGAACTTGCGCAGGTAGAATGCAATGAAGAAGGTTCCAGACATGAGTACAAGGGAGAGCAGTGCTGTGTTGGGTTCCCCTAGGACCTTCACCGACACCACCGAAATAGTGCTGTTGCCAAGCAATAGCTCCAGGGTGCTATTCTCCATTGTTGCGTTCTCCGCCGTGCTGTTGTCAAGGTAACAGCGCTGCAGTGGGTGCTCCATGAAAATCTGCCCGGCAACACAGAAAAAAAATGGGTTGACATTAGCGCACACACACACACACACACACACACACACACACACACACACACACACACACACACACACACACACACACACACACACACACACACACACACACACACACACACACACACACACACACACACACACACACACACACACACACACACACACACAGATCACTTCAACACGGCTTCAGAGGGATTAAAATGTACATACCTGTAAGGTCCCAGCAAACAGATTAATCCAGACACAAATTATCCCTTGAAAGTCTTGTGTTCGACAGAGGTCTAAAAATAGTAACATTCCTGAAATCATAAGCCCAGATAAAAGTCGGGCTGTCTATCCCTTTCACTTTGTTCTCGGATCAGGGCCACTCAACCACAAAAGATTTTCTTAAGAGTGTACCCGTTAGGAAAACATACTCGTTTTGACCCCATGTTTTGAGAACAGTCCAATCTAAAGTCAGTTCCATTTATTATCAGTAGTCAGATTGGATCCCCTCTCTACAACGTAAAGTGCTTTTAGCACTTACAAGGGCACTAAATCATTTCTATCAATTTCAATACTATAGTTAACGGAGTGTCAAGTGTACAGTACCTTGCCTATCTTGGAGAAGGTCTCGAAGATGAAGATGAGCGAGATGAGGAAGGAGAAGATCTCCTGGGTGAAGCGTGAGACAAAGCGGACCAGGAAGCTACCTTCCAAGGCCACTGTCGTCACCACGATGATGATGAGCCAGAAGCCGATCCACACCCGGCCCGTCAGGTACTCTATCCCGTTCCCCTTACAGAACTATGGACACACACAGAGAGAGAATGGTAAGGAAGCAATTAAGACAAAACTGAGTATTGAGTTCTGACACTGATGGAAGAGTGGCCACGCATACAGGTCAACATCAACAGCAGGGAAATACAAAAGGGAGTCTTATGTAGGGCTGGGCGGTATACCGTATTTTACAATGCCGGTATTGATGCATGGACTGGTTTGGGGTTCTCTTTACCTTCTATAACGGTATTTGAATGTTTGGTTTGTTAAACGTGATACGTGGTGTGTAACGTCCAATTTTATAGTTTACTTTACTCTTTTAGTTTATCCCTCTCCGCTCTCTCCATGCTGCTTTCCACACAGACCTAGTCCCATCCCATCACTCAAGGAGCGCATTTGTTGTTGCTTGACCAAGAGACACTTTTGTTCAGTCTGCATGGTCAATGCAGCACATGCAACAATGTTGACTACGATGCTGTTTCCACTTTGATTTTAATATAAATCCACAAGCTTCTATAATTACAACATTAGTTTGTGTTTCTTACGTCTGCAAACAGCTAGTCTGTATTTTCTTAGCAAGTTAAGCTAACTCGTGTTAGCCACTAATGCTAATCGATAGTTAGCTGGATAGCTGAGTCAGCAAAAGTACTGAGTCAACACAAACGTAGCTAGCTAATACAGCCTGATACCAGTACTGGTGGAGGCTTAAATCAGCATGTTATTTGTGCAACAGTATCTTCTAAATCAAAGCGGAATAGGCAAAGTGTCATGCCCTGACCTGAGTATTCTTTGTTTTCTTTATATATTGGTTAGGTCAGGGTGTGACATGGGTGATATATGTGTTTTTGTACTGTCTAGGCGTTTATAGGTTTATGGAGTTGTTTACCATCTAGGTGTTTATGTATGTCTATGGTTGCCTAGATTGGTTCTCAATTTGAGGCAGCTGTTTATCGTTTACCATATTTAGGCAGCCATCTTCTTTGGGTATTTCGTGGGTTATTGTCCATGCTATGTTGCATGTTACCACTCAGTTTCAATAGCGGTCACGTTCGTCTGGTTAGTTAGTTTGTTTTAGTGTACTTCGTGTTTTTTCGTCAATCATCAAATCATGCATTCACACCACGCTGCGCTTTGGTCTCCTCTTTACGACGATCGTGACAGAATAACCCACCAACAATGGACCAAGCAGCGTGGTAACTGCCAGCAGCAGCAGCGGCAAAGAACACACGACTCATGGACTTGGGAGGAGATTCTGGACGGCGAAGGACCCTGGGCACAGCCAGGGGAATATCGCCGCTCCAAAGCTGAGCTGGAGGCAGCGAAAGCAGAGAGGTGCCGGTATGAGGCGGCAGCGTGGGGGGACACACAGGGAGTGTGGCAACGCCAGGTAGGAGACCTGCGCCAACTTCCTGTGCTTACCGGAGAGAGAGAGGAACCGGGCAGGCACCGTGTTATGCGGTGGAGCGCACAGTCTCCCCAGTGCGTGTGCATAGCTCGGTGCGGTACATTCCAGAGCCGTCAGCCAGCCAGGAGCTGCCGGAGCCGCCGCGATGCCGGAGTCGCCCTCCTGTCCTGAGCCGCCAGAGTCTCCAGTCTGTCCTGAGCCGTCAGTCGCCAGTCTGTCCTGAGCCGTCAGTCGCCAGTCTGTCCTGAGCCGTCAGTCGCCAGTCTGTCCTGAGCCGTCAGTCGCCAGTCTGTCCTGAGCCGTCAGTCGCCAGTCTGTCCTGAGCCGTCAGTCGCCAGTCTGTCCTGAGCCGTCAGAGCCAGCCAGCCAGGAGCCGTCAGAGCCAGCCAGCCAGGAGCCTGCTAGAGCCGTCAGAGCCAGCCAGGAGCCGCCAGAGCCGTCAGAGCCAGCCAGGAGCCGCCAGAGCCGTCAGAGCCAGCCAGGAGCCGCCAGAGCCGTCAGAGCCAGCCAGGAGCCGCCAGAGCCGTCAGAGCCAGCCAGGAGCCGCCAGAGCCGCCAGAGCCAGCCAGGAGCCGCCAGAGCCGTCAGAGCCAGCCAGGAGCCGCCAGAGCCGTCAGAGCCAGCCAGGAGCCAGCCAGCCAGCCAGCCAGAGCCGTCAGAGCCAGCCAGCCAGAGCCGTCAGAGCCAGCCAGCCAGAGCCGTCAGAGCCAGCCAGCCAGCCAGCCAGAGCCGTCAGCCAGCCAGCCAGCCAGAGCCGTCAGCCAGCCAGCCAGCCAGCGCCGTCAGCCAGCCAGAGCCGTCAGCCAGCCAGCCAGCCAGAGCCGTCAGCCAGCCAGCCAGCCAGCCAGCCAGAGCCGTCAGCCAGCCAGCCAGCCAGCCAGAGCCGTCAGCCAGCCAGCCAGAGCCGTCAGCCAGTCAGCCAGCCAGCCAGAGCCGTCAGCCAGCCAGCCAGCCAGCCAGAGCCGTCAGCCAGCCAGCCAGCCAGCCAGCCAGAGCCGTCAGCCAGCCAGCCAGCCAGAGCCGTCAGCCAGCCAGCCAGAGCCGCCAGAGCCGCCAGCCAGGAGCCGCCAGAGCCGTCAGCCAGCCAGCCAGGAGCCGCCAGCCAGCCAGCCAGGAGCCGCCAGCCAGCCAGCCAGGAGCCACCAGAGCCGTCAGCCAGCCAGCCAGGAGCCGCCAGAGCCGTCAGCCAGCCAGCCAGGAGCCGCCAGAGCCGTCAGCCAGCCAGCCAGGAGCCGCCAGAGCCGTCAGCCAGCCAGCCAGGAGCCGCCAGAGCCACCACCGCGGCCAGATGCCCACCCAGACCCTCCCCTATAGGTTTAGGTTTTGCGGCCGGAGTCCGCACCTTAGGGGGGGTTACTGTCACACTCTGACCATTATTTGAGTTGTTTGTTTCTATGTTTTGTTTGGTCAGGGTGTGATAGGAGTGGGCATTCTAGTTAGTCTGTTTATGTGTTTAGGCCTGATATGGTTCTCAATCAGTGGCAGGCATTCTAGTTAGTCTGTTTATGTGTTTTGGCCTGATATGGTTCTCAATCAGTGGCAGGCGTTTGTCGTCGTCTCTGATTGGGAACCATATTTAGGTAGCCTGTTTTGTATTGTGGTTGGTGGGTTATTGTCTATGTTATGTTGCATGTTAGCACTCAGTTTCTATAGCGGTCACGTTAGTCTTGTTATTCTGTTTGTTTGTTTAGTGTACTTTGTGTTTTTCCGTCTTTTCATTAAAATATGTATTCACATCACGCTGCGCTTTGGTCTCCTCACATTAATATGTTGGATATATGAATACATTTTAAAAAATTAATAAAAATGTAATGTAGCCAAAGATTATAGGGTCCCTTAGGAAACACGGTACATCCTACCCTGTCACAATAACTCATTCATGGAATTTTCATGTCTTCAAAGTGCCCACTATTATTTATATTCTAACTACAGAATTATAATAAACATTCTAGTTCCATGATTCCAAAAGTTCACCCAAGTGTTTTGATCTAAATCGCAATTGCATTATTTGGTTAAAAATAAGGCCTAGTATTTTTGTCCATGTCGTAAATGATCTCAAATGAGTGTAGGAAATGCAGAAATTGATGGAAACGCAGGAAAATATTTTAGGTAGAAGTTGAATTGAACAGTACAAAACAATCAGAATGGAGAAAGACCCATTCAAATACAGTCATTTAGAAAATATATGTGTTGCCACCATAAGGTCACACACTACTCATAAAGCAATATATATATATGAGATGTGAGATTACATTATTGACTACCGCATAAGAGTAGGGCTGGGCGATATGGCCAAAATATATATATATCTATCTCTCTCTAGATCTATCTCTCCATCCATCTCTAGATCCATATATATATATATATATATATTGGCCATATCGCCCAGCCCTACTCTTACGAGGTAGTCAATAATGTAATCTCACATCTCAGTTTGAGGTAACTTACAGAGTAGAAGGCCTCTTCAAAGACGAGCAGGGGTCCGGAGAAGCCAACCACCAGGAGCGGCTGGGCCCCCAGGAGGCAGAAAAGAACACCCTGCACAGCTGTGGCCACGATCAGCTCAGACACACCGATCAGACCCTCAGTCTTCTCACCTACCACAAGGCACACAGTCAAGAACCCACACAGGCAACATTCAGAGAATGATTTAAGAAGGTTTTTTAAAAAGCTACGAATTCCATTCTCAGTACATATTCAATATAGCTCCAATGCCTACTTTAAACACATGCTAAGTGTCTGGTTGTGTGTTGATAGGGGTAGATGGGTAGTTGCGGTTATTGTTTCCGTCACTTTCTTAACTTACACAGGGACATTTCTGTAAATGTACCAGAATTTGCTAGCTGGCTGCATTTAACCCCTGGGACTCACCCAGGAGGCCTCCGAAGGTTATGGCGGGGGAGAGGGCAGCGAAGTAGATGAAGATGATGGCCGCAGCGCACTGGGCGTTCAGCGCGTCCTTGAAGTCACTCACGTACTTTGGGTAGCGGCGCTTCACGTCTCGGATTAAGCCTCCGAAGGGGCGTCCAGTACGCTGCAGGGGGTCGTCTCCCGGCTTCCCGGGGGAGAGGAGGGCCTCTGGAATACATAAACATAGACCGATTTCAAATACTGGACTAGAAAAGTGACGTTTCTTTGGAATCTTTTTTGCATTTAAAAAAAAGGAAACTTTCAAAATATTATCATCCGGCTCCATGTAACGGTCTGAGAAGCTAGGAAAGTTAGGACATCATTTTTCTGTGAACAAAATTGCGGGATTCCCCCACCTTTTTCCTTCTGGCTCTTGGGCTCCTTGGCCAGCAGGGCTCCTTGCTCCTCCCGCTTGCGAAGCATCTCCTTCTGGAAGCGTGCCACGGAGCGTAGCAGCTCCTCACCGCCCATCTCGGAGGGTGGCAGAACGATGCTGCAGTCCAGGAAGCCGTTGATGGCGTTGAGCAGGTCCTGGCGGTCGTCCGCCAGGTAGGCCGACTCATGGAAGTGCTGCGCGGGAGAACAGGAAAAACACTGGAGTTATACTCATTGTCCTACAGTATGTGAGCCTTCATAGAACAAAACAGGTTCACTCTGTGTTTGGATTTTCTTTTTTGCATTCAGAGTTGTGTGCGAAATTAAATAACCATAATATGTAGTATGACCATAGTAACAAAAACATATAGAGATGGTTTCCAGGACACAGATTAAGCCTAGTCCTGGACTAAAAAGCATTTTCAATGCAGATTCTCATTG
This sequence comes from Oncorhynchus clarkii lewisi, assembly GCF_045791955.1. Taxonomy (NCBI): domain Eukaryota; kingdom Metazoa; phylum Chordata; class Actinopteri; order Salmoniformes; family Salmonidae; genus Oncorhynchus; species Oncorhynchus clarkii. The sequence goes on along the minus strand of NC_092157.1, from coordinate 36,656,902 downwards.
AAAGTGATTTTCACTCCAGGACTGGGCTTAATCTGTGGCCAGGAAACTCGGCCCACAGATGTTCTACTAAACCTCAATCAATTGACTCTTGCTCTCCTCTCGCCTTCACAGTACAGCGCACTGACCTTGTCAGACATGAGTGTGGAGATGGAGCGTCCGATTTGATGGTAGTCCATGTTGGTGCTGGGGGGACCCAGCAGGACAAAGATGAACCTGACTGGCACTGGGACCTCCAGGACAGAGTCTAGCTCCTCCGCCTCCTGCAGCCGCACAAAGGCCATGGTGGGCTGCTCCAGGAAGTCCACGCTGCCTGGAGGAGAGGAAGGGGGGACAGAGGGTTATAGGGCATGCTGTTACACTGCACAGAGTGGGAATGCTTGATATTAGACTACTGTTTCAGATGTTATTTGACCCTGGCCGTGACCCCACTCACCGAGTGTGTATCAGGGAGATTTGAGACATGCAAACCCCCCCCCCCAAAGAAAATAGAAGAAAAAAAATAACGTGTCAAATAGGACAAATATAAGTACCCGAAGAAGAAGAGGTAGTAGTGGTAGTAGGTTATTTGAAAAAGGTAACAGGATATGCTTTCTGGTACTTCTGGTTCTTAGATGAATTAAAAAAAGACCACTCACCCACAAGGACAACAGTGGCCTCAGCATTCTCTGGAATCTTCTCCAGCAGCTTGAGCTCATGCTTGGACTTCGACCTGTGTATGCCGATATTTGGAGTAGACTCCTTCTGCTGCAATACCAATCAGGACAGACTTAACCCAGGCCATGGTAACTCAATGTGACTGCCCCCTCCACAAAAAAATATCCAATGAAGATACTTTTTACATGATAGCTCAATATCCCTGTGTACACAATTTGCGCACACACACACACACACACACACTTACCTACACTCTTTAGCAGTAGAATAATCTGCCTAATACATTCCTCACTACTTATACACAGCACTGTTGAATACTTGTTTCTGATTGGCTAGAAGGGCATTTTAAAATGGACATTAAAAACCAAATAACGGGACAGTTGGAAAAGCTATCGGGACACATTGCAAACATGATGAAATATGCACCCAAAGATGCAGACCACACTTGTTACAAATTACAGAAAGCTAAACCGACAACCACACAAACAGAAATGGGATACATTGTAAACGCAGGTCCAATGAGGAAAAACTTAGCTAGCTAGTATTGATTTGTTTTTACAGACATTATGGATGTATCCAAATGAATGTCAATAGAAAACAGCTTAAACAAAATGCTTTTATTCTGGATTCAAAGGTTGTGACCTTGTTAGCCGTAGCTAGTTGGGTAGCTAGCAAACAAGGGACAAGAACGTCGCCAGCGTGTATGGCAACTGAACATATAGAACGAACAACTGGGTTGTGTCCATAAATATCAACCAAAAGACTGGGGTGCTTCTCTAGCAACCAAAAGAGTAGAATTATTATTATTTTTTTACTGGTAAATGTGCGCTTTATTTTTAATTTTTTTGGTATACACGGGATACATGCCTCAGTTCTGTACATTACCTTGGAAAAATAAACGTCAGCATTTACTCCTTACATAAAATCAACACTATACTGTAGCTACCTGCAGGTTGTTCTTCTCCATGTCGATACGTGTCTCCTGCTCCCCTGTGCTGGCCGAGCCCATGAGGGGGTCTGTGACGGAGGGCTCTGGATGGTGGATGTGGTTGGAGCTGTGTTGCTGGGGCAGCAGGTTGCCCAGGCTGGCCGCCGAGATGTTCCTGGGGAAGGGGTTGTGGCTGTGCTCCTTCTCATCGCTTGGGTGACTGCAGGGCGAGGGAGGTAAAGGCACACAGAGGTTGAGCAGGAGATGCATATGTCGCACCTTGCCCTCTCGCACGCTATCAAGCAAGCAGGCGGCGGAACCAGGCAGAGACATCGCAAGGTTAACATTGTGTAAATTGACATGCTGAACTAATAACGCTATTTCATCTGAGATCAAAATGGTAGACAAACTACAGATAGTTTTTATTATACTTTTCCTGTTGAAAAACAATATCCAGAGTTTAAAGTGTCCACACACTTAATTTACACAAGTATTCCGTACTTCCATACTTAGGTTACTAGATACTCAATAAGTATTTTCCACTGAGCTGTCCTGGTTGGTGTTTAGGTGTAGTGGTGGTGGCGTACCTGTGTTTGAGCAGCAGGGCTCGGAGCACGTTTGCGCGGTCCTCAGCCTTGATCTGGTCTGAGATGATCATCTGCTCTACCACCTGGTGGGCAATGCCAGGCAAAGTCTTCTGGTCCAGGTCCAACAACACCGCCCCTGGTGGCAGAGGGCACACATGACACTGAGGTCACAGCAGGGTGGGCACACAGAGACACACTCACACAGACACACACTCCCACACACGTACACTGAGTGTTCAAAACATTAAGAACAGCTTCCTATTGAGTTGCACTCCCCCATTTTGTCCTCAGAACATCCTCAATTCATCGGGATATGGACTCTACAATTCCACAAGTATGCTGGCCCATGCTGACACCAATGCTTCCCACAGTTGTGCCAAGTTGGATGGATTTCCTTTGGGTGGTGGACTATTCTTGATAAACACACAGGAAACTGTTGAGCATGAAATACCCAGCAGCGGTGTAGTTCTTGACACAAACCGGTACACCTAGCACCTACTACCATACGCTGTTCAAAGGCACTTAAATACTTTGTCTCGCCCCAAAAAATACACTGCCTTTACAAAACATTACAGATTGGCCAGGTAAATCCAGGTGAAAGCTATGATCCCTTATTGATGTCACTTAAAATCAACTTCAATCAGTGTAGACGAAGGGGAGGAGACGGATTAAAGAAGGATTTTTAAGCCTGAAGACAATTGAGATATGGACTGTGCATGTGTGCCATTCAGAGGTGAATGGGAAAGACAAAATATTTAAGTGCCTTTGAACGGGGTATGGTAGTAGGTGCCAAGCGCACTGGTTTGAGTGTCAAGAATTGCAGCGCTGCTGTGTTTTTTATGCTCAACAGCTTCCTGTATCAAGAATAGTCCAGCACCCAAATGACATCCAGCCATCTTGGCACAGTTGTGGGAAGCATTGGAGTCAACATACATGTATACATACATAGTACCAGTCAAAAGTTTGGAGAATACCTACTCATTCAAGGGTTTTTCCTTATTTTTACTATGTTCTATATAGTAGAATAATAGTGAAGACATCAAAACTATGAAATAACACATGTGGAATCGCATAGTAACCAAAAAAAGACAAACAAATCAAAATATATTTTATATTTGAGATTCTTCAAAGTAGCCAACCTTTGCCTTGATGACAGCTTTGCACACTCTTGGCATTCTCTCAACCAGCTTCATGAGGAAGTCACCTGGAATGTATTTCAATCAAAGGTTGTGCCTTGCCAATTTGTGGAATGTCTTTCCTTCTTAATACATTTGAGCCAATGAGTTGTGTTGTGACAAGGTATAGTTGGCATACATAAGATAGCCCTATTTGGTAAAAGACCAAATCCTTATTATGGCAAGAACAGCTCAAATAAGCAAACAGAAATGACAGACCATTACTTTAAGACATGAAGGCCAGGCAATGCGGAAAATGTCAAGAACTTTGAAAGTTTCTTCAAGTGCAATTGCAAAAACCATCAAGCACTGAGTTGAAACTGGCTCTCATGAGGACCGCCACAGGAAAGGAAGACCCAGCGTTACCTCTGCTGCAGAGGATAAGTTCATTAGTTACCAGCCTCAGAAATTGCAGCCCAAATAAATGCTTCAGAGTCAAAGTAACAGACACATCTCAACATCAACTGTTCAAAGGAGACAGCATGCATCAGGCCTTCATGGTCGAATTGCTGCAAAGAAACCACTACTAGACTTGCTTGGGCCAAGAAGCACGAGCAATGGACATTAGAACGGTGGAAATTTGTCCTTTGGTCTGGAGTCCAAATTTGAGATTTTTGGTTCCAACTGCCGAGTAGGTAAACAGATAATCTCCTCATGTGTGGTTCCCAACGTGAGCATGGAGGTGGTGGTGTGGGGTGCTTTGCTGGTGACACGGTCAGTGATTTATTTAGTATTCAAGGCACACTTAACCAGCATGGCTACCATAGCATTCTGCAGCAATACGAGATCACATCTGGCTTGCACTTAGTGGGGCTATCATTTGTTTTTCAACAGGACAATGACCCAACACACCTCCAGGCTGTGTATGGGCTATTTGACCAAAGAGGAGAGTGACGAGTGCTGCATCAGATGACCTGGCCTCCACAATCACCTAACCTCAACACAATTGAGATGGTTTGGGATGAGTTGGACCGCAGATTGAAGGAAAAGCAGCCAACAAGTGCTCAGCATATGTGGGAACTCCTTCAAGACTGTTTGGAAAGCATTCCAGGTGAAGCTGGTTGAGAGAATGCCAAGAGTGTTCAAATCTGTCAAAGCAAAGCAAAGGGTGGCTGCTTTGAAGAATCTAAAATGTTGGTTACTACATGATTCCATGTGTTATTTCATAGTTTTGATGTCTTCACTAATATTCTATAATATAGAAAATAGTAAAAAATAAAGAAAAATCCTTGAATGAGTAGGTGTGCACAAACTTTTGACTGGTACTGTATACATTTAGGGGTGGCGGCAACGATTCATATAGGAGAAACACTGCACACAGTCTTCTCTCTCTAAACTCTCTCCTACCATGGGAGATGGTCTTGCGGAGCTCCAACAGGCTGCGGAAGGAGAGCGAGGCCACGTGGGGTTTGCCCCAGCGGTCCGTCTCCTCCTCCACGTCCTCCTCAAACTTGATCCAACGGGCCGTCTCCCGCCACTGCATCTCCTGGTTCTTATCTATGATAAGCTCGTTCAGCTCCACAAACACCTGAGGGGGACACAGGCTGAATTTAAAGGGATAGTGTACCCAAATAACATTGGTTTCTTCAACCCTCTTAATCACTCTATGGACAAGATAAGAGAGCAATCCATGCTTTATTTTTTAATATTTTTTTTATCTGGCCGGTGGCCACTTTCTCCAACGGCTAACTTTAAAAAAATCATGTTTGTCCAAAAACCAATGCAAGTCAATATTTTTCAGTGTATGCCCATGGACATCCAGGAGTCTGAATCGTAAATGTTCAAACCAGTATCTCCTTCCAACCAAGTTACCATTGAGCCAATCGGATTAGATTCAGTGAGGATCTGAATAACTGATCTTTCAGGGGAAATTGTTTTCAGTATGCTTAATGTGGCTGTATCTGCGTCGGATTGAATTCTTCTACAAATATTGCTTTAGAATTAACGCTAGCTCTTCTCAGGCTCATGCTGTTTCTTTAAAGACAGTCAAAAAGTATTCTAAGGATCAGAAAACACATCCAGAGAACTATATGTAATTGTATTCTAGTTTCACTTTCCAAAGTGTGAAGTGTGAAAGTAGTTCGCACTGGTCCTTGAACCTATTGACTTCTGAAAACCATGCAAGGTGCATCAGACCTGGATTCAAATGTTACTTGAAATCATTTAAAATACATGATCATCTGTGCTTGATTGAGCTTGCCTGGCTTAATGGACCAATAGAAAAGTCCCAAAACTGCAAACCCGTCCATCTGACATCAAACGCTCAAAGTATTTTAAATAGTACTTGTTCCCAAGTCTGCGCTGCATGTTGACGTCAAACAGAAACACACTCACCAGTGTTACTCGGTTATATTAAGAACAACTATGCAATGAAATGATCCACAATGCCTAAACACTTCTCAAATATAGGCAGTGGTAAATAGCCTAAGCAACAGGCGAATGCAACGTTTCAGTGAAAACCATTTTTCATGAGCTCAACAGATGCTCTGTTTAAATTTGTTTTTTTCTCACACATCACAAACTGTGATGAGTAAAAATACAGTATAAATACAGTAGATACTATCATCAATAGAAACACAGTATTACACCCTACAGCCTTATCACTTCCCAAAAGTCTGGTTAAAGAGAAACCAATCTAACGCCATGCTCATGAGTTAGTGATACCCAACCAACCATTACCTGTTTCAGTACCAAGCCAACACAACTAATGATTATCGAGTAACCTTACTGCACCTACTCTCATGTGGAGACACGTTGCTACATGCACACACTGCTGGAACATGCATTTGACCGACTGAGCCGCCTCACCTTGTGGGGCCGGGCCATTTGGCCGAAGTAGTCCAGTATGACCATGCCGTCTGGCTGGGAGGCAGAATGATAAGTTACAGAACCACTGGTGGTAACGACTGGAAGGAGCGAGAGGGTGGAGGTGGTGTGGGCTTAATACACTGACGACTAAACACAGACCCGTGCACAGAGCAGGGGACCCTTACATCTCCCCCCCACACACACAGTTTACCCTGAGAGGAACCTGTTGTTTACCTGCTGGGGACCTATGCGTGTGTGTTAATAGAACATGGCTCCCTCTCTCAGGGAGAACCCGGTGTCTCCTTACCTGAGCTCTTCTCTGCCCCTTTCTATTGGGTGTGTGAAAGGAAAGAACTCATTCATTAATTTTTTATTGTGTCCTGCCCAATCTCCCATCCACAAAATATACTGTAGCGGATTTTCCAGTTGGTGTTCCAATTTTAGTTTTATTTATTTAAATATGGACCAAGAAGCAATTAACCATATTTACATTCAAACCATCCTTGCCAAAAACATCAGCAAATCCATGAAAATCATCTGATGAATAAAACTCAATCATATCTGAAACAAGGGATGTGACAATGTGTCCCAACATCAGCAAAGGAGTGGATACTACAGGTTGTATTTTCCGTCGCTCACCTCATGTGGGGTCCGGTCCTTTTTTTGGCTGCGTGTGCAGGGCTCTTTGTGGTCCTTGCCGACATGCACCACTTGGCCTTTGGTGCTCTTTCTGACCAGGTGTCTCCGTACCCCAGGGACATCCTCAAAACGATGGCCTAAGGAGAGAGAGGAGAGGTGAGTGAAAAATCATAGCCAGAGATACAGAATGAGCAATAGTGAGAGAGGGTGTGGTGGTGATTGTGATCCCAAACACTAATAACAGTGTCAACATTACATTATCAAGTATTACAACATTGTAGTGTTGCAGCTTTTTCCCAAGACAGTGGTCTGCCCAACACTGAGCTCTTGGCTCTGCAATGACCTCCACCATCCCGCTACTAGATCACATCTCAGAGACCCACAGTCACAGAACAGGCCGTTGCTTTTGTTCACCTGGCAATGCTGTGGGGTTGGGTTTAGGCTTGAATATTTTTGCAATATTTTACAAAAATGTTCCACCCCAAGATTTGTTAAAATTTTTCTCCCAGGTAACCAAGTATTTCCCGCCAAAACCACAAGTGTCATTCTAAACCATACACAGCATATGGATTTGATTCGTGTTTTGAGAGGCATGAACATTCAAGCCTGATGCTGCCTGAGACCTACATTAAATAAATGTTATGAGCCCAATCCCAAAAAAAGGCCAAATTATTGTGCTGTTATCCAATACATAGGCTACCGTACATTACGCACGACAGAAAAACACAAAAGCCCATAGATGTATGCGGTCTAGGGTAAATAAATTAAACAAGCTCCACTAATCTTTGAGTGTGTACTGTAAACATGTATTGTATTATAATGTATCATATGGACTGGAATTTCTGGGTTAGATTTTTTTTCTCCTGACTACCTCATCTCATCTCTGTACCCCACACATACAATCATCTTCAAGGTCCCTCAGTCGAGCAGTGAATTTCAAAACAGAGTCAACCACAAAGACCAGGGAGGTTTCCCAATGCCTCGCAAAAGGAGGGCACCTATTGGTACAGTGCCTTCAGAAAGTATACATACCTCTTGACTGAAAAACCCAGTCCTTAACGATTACAAGCACACCCATAACATGATGCAGCCACCACTACGCTTAAAAAAAAAAATATGGAGAGCGGTACTCAGTAATGTGTTGTTCTGGATTTGCTCCAAACATAAGACTCAGGACAAAAAGTTTGTTTTATTCATGAACAAAAGTGTAATTAATAACTTCACAATGCTCAAAAGGCATATTCAAAGTCTAGTAAAACAGCAAAACAATCTCCAAATACGTGCACTTCTTCGCAAGACATTGGAGAACCTCCCAGGGTTATGATATTACTTCGCAAAGGCACAGAATATACAGTTTTATATTTTTTGGGTGACCGGACCAAATTCACTTAGAAATGGGTAATAGATCTGTCATTCTCATTGAAAGAAAGTCTAAGAAGCGGTAGGATCTGTTGTATGTGCGCTATTTCTATGCTTCCTGTTTTTTTATTTTTTTTATTTTCAGTTTTGCACAACAGCTTCAAACAGTAGAAAAAAAACAATATTTTGGGTTATGGAAAATATATTTCACAGCTGTTTAGATGGTATAACGATTCTATACTTGCTTGCTTTGTCACAAATTAAGCAAACTAATAGAATTTTAGCAACCAGGAAATGGTGAAGCAATTTCTACATAGTCCATCTTTAAAGAATTCCCTATTTCATTAAAAAAAAAAAAAAAAAAAAAAAAAAGTGTTCTCCATACCGTGCTATTGGATTGTCATCAACGCAGAAATACTAATTTAATTTTTGTAAACTTAAGTTTACAATATTATTTTGAAAATAAAGACACGGTTACACAGCCTTTGGCCAAGTTAACTGCAGACAAACACTTCTTGGAGCCATCAATGAGCTTGCTGCAACATTCTACTGGCAATTTGGCTCACTTTTCAGCAGCAAACTGCTCTAATTCTTTAATGTTTGCCCTCCAACTGCTGTTTTCACCTCTTGCCATAGGTTATAAATGTGATTCAGATCTGGACTCTTCGGTGGCAACTCCAGAACAGTCCAGTGTTTCTTCTTGAACAATTTCAGGGTGCTTTGATGTGTGTTTGGGGTTGTCCTGATGGATGATCCACAACCTTCATTAGACAAACGGTTGTTGGACTGATGCACTCCAAAAACACAGAAACCTTTTATATTTTATCCAACTCATTTGTTGGCTGTTATATTGGCCAAAGGCGGTGTAACCAAGTACCTGCTCCGGTGTGCCAATAATTTTGTCCATGCCAGTTGTCTTTATTTGCTAAATAAAAATTGTTAACTTAAGTTCACAAAAATAAAATGGGTTCTGCAATGGTCAAAACCCAATAAGGTGTGAATTTCAACGTATTTGTCTTTTTTTATTTCACCTTTATTTAACCAGGTAGGCTAGTTGAAAACAAGTTCTCATTTACAACTGTGACCTGACCAAGATAAAGCAAAGCAGTGCGACAAAAACAACAGAGTTACAAGTCAACAAACGTACAGTCAATAACTGTAAAGAACAGAAATAATAGATTTTTCTATGTACAGTGTGTGCAAATGTAGAAGAGTAGGGAGCTAGGCAATAAATAGGCCCTAGAGGCGAAAATAATTACAATTTAGCATGAATTGGAGTGATAGATGTGCAGATGATGTGCAAGTAGAGATTCTGGGGTGTAAAAGAGCAAGAGGGTAAGTAATTATATGGGGATGAGGTAATCGGGTGTGCTATTTACAGATTGGCTGTGTACAGGTACAGGGTAAGCTGCTCTGACAGCTGATGCTTAAAGTTAGAGAGGGAGATATAAGACTCTAGCTTCAGAGATTTATGCAATTCATTCCAGTCATTGGCAGCAGAGCTTTAAGGAAAGGCGGCCAAAGGAAGTGTTGGCTTTGGGGATGACCAGTGCAATATACCTGCTGGAGCGATATTCGAGTGATAGGCTGTTTTAAAACTCTGCAGTAGCAATTTTTAAATAGGATCTTAATAAAAATATAAGGTGACCCCTGAAAGCCAGACAGAGATGTGTACATGACATGCATATTCAGATATTAGTCCTAATATTACTGTAGCATAGGCTATGCTACAGTAAATGTACCCGTCACAAGAAAAAAGTTACCTGCTGATGAGATGATACATGCATTGTGAACTGCACTCCATATGAGATGCGCTGTCTGTCCCCACCCTGAGTGTTGATGATTGATCATGCAGATAGCAGAGCAGAGGAAGTCGTAAAGACAGATTTGGACATTGCATATAATTTAACAGTTCTATTTCACTTCAAGCTGTTCATATAAATAATTTATTATAATTTACCGGTTTCTCACAGTTATTTATCCCGGGAAACGGGAGTGGGTTTGGGCCGGAAACCTCAGTTACCTGGTTCCCGCTATTAAACCCTAGTTGGGTTACCAGGCTTGCCGCAAACCAAGGACAGTTTAGATAACAAGGCTGGATGAAAGCGAGCTGGTTGGATACATCTCAGAGGGAATGCGGCAACGGGTGTGGATGATCCTCTGAGGTAGGAACCAACCTTACCTTTGTCAGTGGGCTCCTTCCCTGTTTGAGAAACACCCTGGTCGTTGAGCACCTTCATCAATTCATCACCTAAAACTGGGGTGGGTGTATAAAAATGACAGCATTTCTCCTGAAGAACAAGTTGTCCTGTACGTCCTTCGAAAACTCGGCGAGTGAAACTGGAGAGGAACGAAGTATCATCTTCTGTCATTTGAGCCTCTTGTTCATTATCTGGGTTTCACTGTAAGGTGTCGCTGTACCTTGTCAGACCTTGGGGCTATGTCTACTGGAACCGTTCGTCCGCCTTAGAGGCTTCACAATGTGCCGGACTCCAGTTGTGCGTGTGTGGTTGTCTGGGAAGTCCTGGAGTGGGACTTGGCCCAGGCAAGGCTGGCACTCTTGAAGGAGAGGCGCTTGGTGGTGGGCATAGTGCTGGCATGGGAATGAGGAACCGTGACCTCTCCAATCTCAAGCACAAGTCTTTGCGTGTCCAGGAATGTAGTTAGGGGAAAAAAAGCATTCCTTGACCCTCACCTGACCTGGTTAGGGTAGAAAGTGTCCAAGCGCATTAACTAGCAGAGGTGCTAACAGGAGGGTTGAACAAAAGAGGAATGAGACAGTGATCTAATAATTCTGATCGTTGAGCAGCGGCCAGCCGCAGAGGCACTTTCCCAGGCTGCTTTGCAGTGCTGGGAAGCAGATAAAAGAGGATCCACCCGAGGAGACTCCTGATGCGGTCAGGGACCCTGACAAAGGCCACACCCTCTATGTCACGTAGCCCAATGTTGGCACTGGACCCACATCAAATCATCTCCATGCAATTCAGCTTCTCTCATGTTTTTTCCCCCAGACGACTTAGCTCTTCCACATTGTTTTATTGGCACTTATGACCCAGGGGTTGTGAACCAGAGGGGCAGCTTTCTCAATTAGCCACCGGGTTGACTCGGGCCTGGTTCCAGCGGGAACAGGCTAATTTAATTAGAGGACTTCGCTCCTATTTTGTCAGTGTCCACCACACTCTCTGATAAGCTGCCGCTGTCCGCTGAGGGGTCGACCCCCTGATGTAAATCACCCCGGTTGCCACTGGAGCTAGGGACGTCACAGGACTTTAATGTACCCCAGTGTGTTCCCTTCTTTCTCTCTGTTTAGGGCATTCTGACCTTCAGTGGAGCCATAGACTCTTCTCTTCACACAAGCACACACACAAACAGGCGCAGATACACAAAGAGCAAGATATTAAGCACTTGAAGAAGTAAAATGTAAAAATACATCTTTAAAAGTTAATCTGGCACAGTAGTCTGAGTGAACACGAAGGTCAGGGAGAGTTTAGATTCTTAGGTCAGGGAGAGGTTAGTTCAGAGTACCGGGGTTCTGAATAAATCTCCCAAATGACAAAACAGCCCTTAAAAATGTACAAGTACAAGAACTTTAAATATAACATGCTGTCTAAACAAAGAGAGAACCCGCATGTCGTCTTGGCTCTGAATTAAATTATACAAACAACCGTGGAATTACAGTAAGCACTAAAACATTGCTTCAGTGAGAACAAAAGCTCAACATGAAGTGACCGAGGTTGGCAATATTCCTCAAGACTCACTTTTGATCCCATCCAGGTCGGCGGAGGCCAGTGTCTGCGCCTCGCTCTCGTCCGTGGGGATGCGCTCGTACTTAGCCTGCTCGGTGCCAGTCATGTTGCCGGTGCACCGGCGCTCCTGCAGGTCGTAGCTGCGGCTGGCCACGCGGATAAGAGGGGTGGGGTCGGATGGGTCACTGCTGGACGAGGCCGGACAGGGCTTTCTGGGAGAGGAGAGAAAGAAATTAGAGTTAACATTAAGGTGAACAAAATATTAGACGTGAACCTGGAGTGAGCTACACAACATAACTTTTATATCTAGGAGACTGGGCCAGAAAATGACAAAAATGCACATTTTCTAAGATACAAAAGGAGAATGGTTTGTCGGTCTCCCTCTACACTCCGTGGAACAAGCACATCAAACATACAGAAAAGCTCAATTCACAGGAGAAGAAAAAATACTTAATCAAATGAAACCCAAGTCTGAATGTCGCTATCGATAAACTAAAAGATTGAAAACTCCTACTAAGAATTCATCAGTCCAGGCGGATCCTTCCGAAACCTGAAAAACACTCAAGGTCTCCAAAAAGCTGTTAGTTTCAGAAAGCAACTATATTCCAAAGATCCCTCTGCAGTCAGAATATTTCACTTGGGTGACACCTCTACCTTCCAATGTGTAGTGTGCAGTTTTAGAAGTAGTAGTAGAAAGTCCACAGAGTGATATTACAGCAGACTTGAGAAAGGAGATGAAAGGAGAGCCCACAAAGCTATATCCCAGACAAGACAAAGCACTAATGTGTCCTGAGACTAAATGCCATAGGTGGAGGGTCGAGAGGAGAGGTGTGTTAGTAGGAAGGGTCGGAATTCTCTATGGAAACAGTCAGACAGGTGAAATATGGCTCTTTGTTCTTGCTGGAGGAATCAGGCCCTATTAGATCAGAACCCTGCAGGCTGCCTGGATGCCTGGGACATGGTAACGTAAAGTGGGCGACACACACACACAAATCTCTCTCATCCAATCAGCGAAGGAGAACGCCTCAAAGCGAGCAGTATCAGGCTACGTGCTATAAAACAGTCCTTCCTGTGTTGTGCCGCAAAGGAGGATGAGACACTTCAACTGCCAAAGATTCTCACCCGATCACATCATTATGGTAATAATGGAATGAAAATGGGGGTGTACTTAGAGAGGTGTACTCACTCTGTGGAGGTGGCATCTTCAGGGTCAGTGCTCACGGCAGACTGGGGAACAACCTCCAGCCCTCGGGCAGGGCAGGGTATGTCTGTGGTAGGTGTGGCCAGCTGATCTTCATCTGACAGAAAAAACTATGAAGGAGAGAGGGGGCACACATGAGACCTTGGTGCAACTCAATCTTCTAAATTCCGGTAGTGTCTGAGTGGAGTAATATAGAGTGTGCAAAGCTGTCATCAAGGCAAAGGGTGGCTATATGAAGAATCTCAAATATAAATTATATTTTGATTTGTTTAACACTTTTTTGGTTACTAAACTCTAAAAAAGAAGTGTCCTCTCAATGTCAACTGCGTTTATTTTCAGAAAACATTTGTAAATATTTGTATGAACATAACAAGATTCAATAACTGGGACAAACTGAACAAGTTCCAAAGACACGTGACGTGACTAACAAATGGAATAATGTGTCCCTGAACAAAGGGGGGGGGGTCATAATCAAAAGTAACAGCCAGTATCTTGTGTGACCACCAGCTGTATTAACTACTGCAGTGCAGCTCCTCCTCAAGGACTGCACCATATTTGCCAGTTTTTGCTGTGAGAAGTTACCCCACTCTTCCACCAAGGCACCTGCAAGTTCCCGGACATTTCTGAGGGGAATGGCCGTAGCCCTCACCCGGCCGATTCAACAGGTCTCAGACGTGCTCAATGGGATTGAGATCCGGGCTCTTCAGCTGGCCATGGTAGAACACTGACATTCCTGTCTTGCAGGAAATCACGCACAGAACAAGCAGTATGGCTGGTGGCATTGTCATGCTGGAGGGTCATGTCAGGATGAGTCTGCAGGAAGGGTACCACATGAGGGAGGAAGATGTCTTCCCTGTAACGCACAGCATTGAGATTGCCTGCAATGACAACAAGCTAAGTCTGATGATGCTGTGACACACCGCCCCAGACCATGATGGACCCTCCACCTCCAAATCGATCCTGCTCCAGAGTACAGGCCTCAGTGTAATGCTCATTCCTTCGACAATAAACGCAAATCCTACCATCACCCCTGGTGAGACAAAACCGCGACTTGTCAGTGAAGAGCACTTTGGTCCAGCGACAGTGGGTTTGTGCCCATTGGCGACGTTGTTTCCGGTGATGTCTGGTGAGGACCTGCGTTACAACAGGCCTGCAAGCCCTTAGTCCAGCCTCTCTCAGCCTATTGCGGACAGTCTGAGCGCTGATGAAGGGATTGTGCATTCCTGGTGTAACTCAGGCTGTTGTTGCCATCCTGTACCTGTCCTGCAGGTGTGATGTTCGGATGTACCGATCCTGTGCAGGTGTTGTTTCATATTGTTGGTCACTAAGGACGATCAGCTGTCCGTCCTGTCTCCCTGTAGCACTGTCCTCAGCGTCTCACAGTACGGACATTGCTATTTATTGCCCTGGCCACATCTACAGTCCTCACGTCTCCTTGCAGCACGCCTAAGGCACGTTCACGCAGATGAGCAGGGACCCTGGGCATCTTTCTTTTGGTGTTTTTCAGAGTCAGTAAGAAAGGCCTCTTTAGTGTCCTACGTTTTCAAAATTGTGACCTTAATTGCCTACCGTCTGTAAGCTGTGTCTTAACGACCGTTCCACAGGTGCATGTTCATTAATTGTTCATGGTTCATTGAACAAGCATGGGAAACAGTGTTTAAACCCTTTGATCTGAGAAATTATTTGAATTTTTACTAATTATCTTTGAAAGACAGGGTCCTGAAAAAGAGACGTTTACATGTTTACATGATTCCATGTGTGTTATTTTATAGTTTTGATGTCTTCACTATTATTCTCCAATGTAGAAAATAGTAACACCGGAGTAGGTGTTCTTAAAAACTTCTGACTTGTAGTGTATAGAAGGCTCTTTCTAGAGCTCCGACCTGAAGATCACCGACGTCATGATTCAACCTTGTTTTTTTTAATAGTTTCCAGTTGTCTTGAAAGCACCATAAATCCAGAGAATGCCAGACTTTGATGACAATTTGCCCAGAATGAGCGCCACGCCATTTTCCTGAACAAGTGAGCATAGCACAACAACGTGAGTCCAGACATGTCTTGTATGCTGCTGCATAAATGATGTAATATGCCAGGGAGATATGTATACTGTAGCTAAGAAAGTAATACTAAGTCTATGTAGTGTAGTAAGCTGTTAGTAGCCCATGTGCCTCACCCTAATCATTTGGTCCCTTTCCCCCCTCATAACTTAGCTTGGCGGTGCACGTGAAGACGATAACGTGTTTTAGAGAAACGTCATTGAATATTTTAAGGGTGTTCATTGTCTGCTTGTATGCCCCCTTTAGATATCCTATGGTTCTGACGGTGTACAGGGGGAATACTGTAACGGCCAATGTTGCGAATTCTGTCACTGTACATTTCAAAAAGGCTGAACAAATAGTTATATTGAGTACATCAGTCTTAGCTCGCTCATTAATGTAGTCATCGAAATTACGGCTTGCCTGTTAAGCGCTCATCGTTCCCTTCTGCCATCAGTTGTCAGTAGAAACCACATTTGTTTAAGCAAGTAGTCATATCAGCTATGTTTTATAAAAAGGAAGTAAATGAGGCTGAATTAACTGTTTCGCTGCCAGACAAGGCTCCGCTAATAGCCAGGTGTAGCGTTGGTAAGGATTCACTCCATGGTGCTGAAAAGAAAGCTGCTGTTGGGACAGCTTTATGTAGGCCCTAACGGTTTGTGGGCATTGTTTAGTATTGTGTAGTGGCTTTGCTAGCATGCATAAAGAAATCAACATTTAGAGTTTGCCCCACCATGACTTACGTGTTAAAATTGACACTGCCTACAATACAATCCTCAAATGTGAATTGCCATTACATCTGGAGAGAAACATAACTGGGGCATGTATTCCAATGTGCTACAAATTTGCATGTTGGGAACGTTGTGGTAATATTAGGTAAAAGTTATCTAAATGTTCTTGAAATAAGATCTCCAAAGGTAAAATGTTTATTGCATGAACTTCAACAGAATATTTTGTTAAACCTAAAACAAATATGCTATGAACGTCATAAAAACTGACTCATTACATTCTTACAACATTGAGGGAATGTCCTGTGCAACCAAACTTAAACATTGTATGAATGTCATCGCAACTGAGCATATTTTGTTTTTTGGGATCCTCTCTTCTAATGTACCCTCCCTCTTTCCACAACCGACACTGAACAAAAATATAGACAACATGTAAAGTGTTAGTCCCATGTTTCATGAGCTGAAATAAAAGATCCCAGAAATGTTCCATATACACAAATTTGTTTCCATCTGTTAGTGAGCATTTCTCCTTTGTCAAGATAATCCATCCACCAGACAGGCGTGGCATATTTCACTCACCAGACATGTCACCCATTGAGCATGTGGGACGCTCTAGATCACCAGTTACCGCCAATATCCAGCAACTTCGCACAGCCATTGAAGAGGAGTGGGACAAGATTCCACAGGCCACAATCAACATACTGACCAACTATGTAAAGGAGCTGCGGTGAGCTGCATGAGTCAAATAGTGTTCACACCCGATACAGACTGGTTTTCTGATCCATGGCCGTACTTTTTTATTAAAAAGGTATCAGATGCATATCTGTATTCCCAGTCGTGGAATCCACAGATTAGGGCCTAATGAATTGATTTCAATTTCCTTATATGAACTATAACTCAGTAAAGTCTTTGAAATTGTTGAATGTTACGTTTATGTGCACCCTGATACAAACAGTAGCCGAATGTCAACAACTGGACAGTTTTAGTGTTTTGGGAACCTATATGTTGTCATATCACCCACAATGTTCCCACAACCTAAATAAATGTTTTAGGAAATTTGATAACATAACACATGTGTTCTGGGCCTGTTCTTGCAACAGGCAAATGGTTTTGCACCCTAATATAAACATTGAAATAATCAGCACAACTGGGCAGTTTGTGTGTTTCGGGAACATACTGTATCTCTTGTCATGTCTACACAATGTTCCCACAATCAAATTAAACATTCTGGGAGCCTTTAAAGAACCGACCAAATGTGTTCTGGGAACATTCTCACAACATCATGTGAATGTTTTTTGCACCCTAAAATTAACATTGTAGAATCAACTGAAGTTTTTGTGCTTTGGGAACATGTGTTTTGTGATGTCTCCACAATGTTCTCACCAGACTGCTCCCACTACCTTATGAAACATTACGGGAAGAAAATATGAAATGTGTTCTGAGCACGTTCTTGCAACATCAGGCAAATGTTTTATACAAACATTCTAGAATCAACACCACTGGACAGTTTTTGTGTTAAAAGAACATTTGCCATGACCTGACGAATGTTATGAAAACTTTGACAGAACCAGTTTTGATTTGCATAGGTGTCACTAATTACCTGCACATCTTCTTTGACGGTGTCACAATATGTCTCAGAGAGATGGGTGTGGCTCTCTCCACCCTCTTCCTCATTATCTTCCTCATCCTCTCCTTCCTCAATAGAGGTGCTGCTGGTGGGGCCTGAATTGTCCTTGCGGTCGCTTTCCTTTTTCTTCTTGCCGCTCTTCTTCCTCCTCCCTTCGAAGTGCAGCTTGGACAGGGGATGGTGCATGTGGTGTGAGGAGTGACGGTGGTCTGCAGGAAGATTCAGTGGTTATAAAGAGTGTGGTTTATGGAGTTAAAATAATTTGTGGTTTTCAGAGGGACTAATTTAAATCAAAGAATCAATTGTTTTAAATCTACGATTCACAATAATTATGGTATCATCGTCACAATTTCTGAAAAAGTGCACTATATGACCATAAGTATGTGGACACCTGCTCGTTGAACATCTCGTTCCAAAATCAATGGCATTAATATTTAGTTGGTCCACCCTTTGCTGCTATAACAGCCTCCACTCTTCTTGGAAGGCTTTCCACTAGATGTTGGAACATTGCTGCGGGGACTTATTTCCTTTCAGCCACAAGAACATTAGTGAGGTCGGACACGGATATTGGGCGATTAGGCCTGGTTCGCAGTCTGCGTTCCAATTAATCCCAAAGGTGTTCGATGGGGTTGAGGTCAGGGCTCTGTGCCGGTCAGTCAAGTTCTTCCACACCAATCTTGACAAATAATTTCTGTATGGACCTCGCTTTGTGCATGCTGAAACAGGAAAGGGCCTTCCCCAAAATGTTGCCACAAAGTTGGAAGCACAGAATCATCTAGAATGTCATTGTATGCTGTAGCGTTAAGATTTCCCTTCACTGGAACTAAGGGGCCTAGACCAAACCATTAAAAAAACAGCCCTCCTCCAACCAACTTTACAGTTGGCACTATGCATTGGGGCAGGCAGAGTTCTCCTGGCATTCACCAAACCCAGATTCATCCGTCAAACTGCCAGATGGTGAAACAGGATTCATCACTCCAGAGAATGCGCTTCCACTGCTCCAGATTCCAATGGCGATGAGCTTTACACCACTCTAGCCAATGCTTGGCATTGCGCCTGGTGATCTTTGGCTTGTGTGCAGCTGCTCTGCCATGGAAACCCAGTTCATGAAGATCCCGACGAACAGTTCTTGTGCTGAAGTTGCTTCCACAGGCAATTCGGTAGTGAATGTTGCAACCAAGGACAGAACATTTTTACGTGCTGTGTTCTCCAGGACTCGGCGGTCCTGTTCTGTGAGCATGTGTGGCTTACCACTTCGCTGCTGAGCCGTTGTTGCTCCTAGATGTTTGCACTTAACAATAACAGCACTTATAGTTGACCAGGGCAACACTAGCAGGGCAGAAATTTGACAAAATTACTTGATGGAAAGGTGGCATCCTATGACAGTGCCACGTTGAAAGACACGGAGCTCTTCATTAAGGCCATTTTACTGCCAATGGTTGTCTATGGAGATTGCAAGGCTGGCTGTATGCTCAATTTTATACACCTGTCAGTAACGAGTGAGGCTGAAATAGCGCAATCCACTAATTTGAAGAGGTGTCCACGTACTTTTGTATATAAAGTGTATATGAACCACCTAAGCGTGCGAATGTCCTGTGTGTACAAGTGTGTGCGTGTTTACACTCAAAGTCCTCCTCGCTGTAGGTGCGGTGCTGCTCGTCAGGGATCCTGGGGGCAGGGCTGATGATCTGCTGAAACCTCTGGACTCCCAGGGCTTTGTTCAGGTCCCCTTCATCCTCCTCATCCGCCTGCTGCGCCCCTTGCTGGGTTGAGGCTGGCGGCGCCTCCGGCTGAGAGAGGTAGAAAGGGAGGAGAGGGTCAGATTAGTCATAGGAGACATAGGGAATAAGATACTGGCTCCCTCTCGAGTCCTGTGATTTCTCGCATCCCATCTTCTAGTCTCTTTTCAATTGGAGAATATCAAAAGGTTCCTCCCATCTTCTCCAATGGATTTTGAAAAGGTGAAAAGAGACAAATGAGAGGAATCAAGGAAAACATTTAATTGAGAAAGAGCCATGATATTATAGGCCCCATTCAGAAACAACACCTAGCCACTTGTGTAAATCTGGAAGGTTTGGATAGAGGTAACCAGCATGGCAAAAATTCCATCTAGTCTACCCCGTTAAGTTAAAGCTACTGCTAAATTGCTAATACATATCAAATTCTTTCAGATCAACATGATGTGCGAAGGTTTTTTATGGACAGGAGAATTATCAATTTTAGTCTACCATGTTATTCAGGTTTGCTATATGGAGGCTGTTTGCTGACACCATTCATGCTTATGTCAAATCCATGTAACCTCACATCCCAACTGACACTAGAGGGAGTTCTAGTCATTCCAAATGTGTTAAAATCCACAAAAAAGACATGATTGTGGTCTTCTTGGGTTCCAAACAGTACCGTAGCTTTAAACTCAACATAGTGATTACCCTACAAGCTCTGTCCAATGACTTGGACAGGTTGGGGTCTATGGATGGTCGAGAGTAGTTAGTGGTATGATGGACAACCCGGGGAGTTAAGTCAGTACTTCCCAGCCCTCTCCTATGAGACCACCAGATGTTTCACACATTTGTTGTAGCCCTGCACTGACACACCGGTTTCGATTAGTTAACTAATAATCAAGCCCTTCACTAATTGAATAATGTGTGCCAGTTCTGGGCAACAACAGATATGTAAAACTTCTGGTAGTCTCCGAGGAGAAGGCTGGGGGGGGGGGGGGGGTTGTGATAAGGACGGGATGCAGTGGAGCAGGTGTACTCAATCCCGACAAAAGAGGGGGATCCTCCAGCTTTAAGGCAAAGCAGATGTTGCCATGGCTACAGTAGAGATTGTGCAGCTCCTGACAGAGCGGAGTACGCTCCCTCCTGTGACACTAGACAAACAGTCGCGGCCCCATGCCTCATTTGACGCCCCTTCAAACCCTTTCTCAGGCCATTTAACACGTCATCGGTAGATCAAATTCTCTCCGGCACTCGAGGGGGACAGAATAAATTCCACCTCATGCTCCTCATCCTCATGCTCCCTGTCGGTCTATATGACTGGAGTCTGGAAAATGGGGTTTTGCCTACACATCCATCCTAGACCAAAAGACACCTAGAAAAATATCACTCCATGGAGTGATAATGGCCATTTTCTACCTTTCATTAAAAAATGGTTAGCAATGGGGCTGCTGCATGTGTTAAATATAGGAATGAAAGAAATTCAATTTACAGCACTGGCTACTTTTTCACAGCACTGGCTACTATACTATGGAGTTACTGTGTGAACTACCTACAGTAGTAAATGCACACATACCACAAAAGGGTGTAAAAAAACAGACTCTCTTTGACAAATCTCTGACAGTGTCTGTGATAGAGTGTGAGGGGCCCCTTCACAAACATTCAATGTTGACCCAAGGTGACACTCCTCAACTGTCAGAAGGTCCATTCAGACCGTTCCACAAGAATTTGCTCAGGTAGGCTGCATTGGCCTCACCCTTACCTTAGTCACCTCTGTCAAACACAGATCACCAGAGTCCTATTGTTCTTTAATGGAGTTCAAGTGCCGGTTTGAGAGCTGTTTTCTGTCAGTCTCCAGTTTTTGGACCTGAAAGATACAAATCTAAAATCTTGCAGTTTTTTCCAGTCTGTAGTCCTATCGAATGCATTCAATACCTGAATGCCAGTTGATGGGCAGTTCATCCAAGAATAAACAAAGTGCTGCCGATCTCATCCACGTGTTAAAATAAAGCATCCTCAGTTAGTTATATTTTACCCCTTTTTTCTCCTCAATTTCGTGGTATCCAATTGTTAGTAGTTACGGTCTTGTCTCATCGCTACAACTCCCGTACGGGCTCGAGAGAGACGAAGGTCGAGAATCATGCGTCCTCCGAAACACAACCCAACCAAGCCGCACTGCTTCTTAACACAGCGCGCATCCAACCCAGAAGCCAGTCGCACCAATGTGTCGGAGGAAACACCGTACACCTAGCGACCTGGTCAGAGTGCACTGTACCCGGCCCGCCACAGGAGTCGCTAGTGTGCGATGAAACAAGGATATCCCTACCGGCCAAACCCTCCCTAACCCGGACGACGCTAGGCCAAATTGTGCGTCGCCCCATGGACCTCCCGGTCGCGGCCGGCCGCGACAGAGCCTGGGCTCGAACCCAGAGTCTCTGGTGGCACTGCGATGCACCCGGGAGGCCCATCATTCAGTGATATTTTTAACAATCAATAGATCCCCCACGCACTAGGAACTCCAGGAGAAGTGAAGACAGATTTCACCCATTGCTGTACACTCTCACATCACTTCACAGTCAATCTCTAAAGCTGTAGAGGATGTGTGAGGGATTTCCAGAAGGGTGAAACTATTTTCCACAACCAAAAACCTGTGCATCAACAAACCCTGGACGGTCGGGCTAAACCACTGCAACACTGAGGAAAGGTGAGCCCAGCCAAGGCAAACCGAAATAAATAAAATCGTAAGAAAAAACTCCTATGACAGCAAAAAAACAAACAACCCAGCAATAGAAAGACTAAAACAAAATTCTCTCTTTCATCAGTTATTTGAGGGACTTACCTCACTCATGGTGCAATAGGAAGAGTTGAGGTATGAATAGAGTCAGGATTGGCGTTTCACAGACAAGTGGCAATGCCCTCGTCTATGGCAACACTGATGCCCTCTGAATCTCTAAACCTCCATAAAACACATGTATGAGCAGAGAGCCGTCTCCCGTGCCCACCTTGGCCGCGTGATGCCCTAATCGTACGTACCCATATCTCCCAGCCTGGCACTAACCTATCTCCTATGATTGTGGCATAGTAGAATAAACAAGACTCTGCGTTCATGCTCTCTGAGAACAAACCAAATGCACTTAAAGGGCAAGCAGTGTTTGAATGGCACTCAGGTATACACTATATGACCAAAAGTATGTGGACACCTGCTCATCGAACATCCCATTCCAAAATCATGGACATTAATACAGAGTTGGTCCCCCCTTTGCTGCTATAACAGCCTGCACTCTTCTGGGAAGTCTTTCCACTAGATGTTGGAACATTGCTGCGGGTACTTGCTTCCTCTGCGCAGGCCAGTCAAGTTCTTCCACACCGATCGACAAACCATTTCTAAATGGACCTTGATTTGTGCACGGGGCATTGTCGTGCTAAAACAGTTGCCACAAAGTGGGAAACAGAATCGTCTAGAACGTCATTGTATGTTGTAGCGTTAAGTTTCCTTCACTGGAAACAAGGGGCCTAGCCCAAACCATGAAAAATGCCCCAGACCATTATTCCAGACCACCAAACTTTACAGTTGGCACTATGCATTGGGGCGTTCTCCTGGCATCTGCCAAACCCAGATTTGTCCGTCTGACTTCGATGATGAAGCTGATTCATCACTCCAGAGGAAACGCTTCCAATGCTCCAGAGTCCAATGGCGGCGAGCTTTACACCAGCCGACGCTTGGCATTGTGCATGGTTATTTTAGAATTGTGTGTGGCTGCTCGGCCATGGAAAACCATTTCATGAAGCTCCCGAAAAAGTTATTGTGCTGACGTTGCTTCCAGAGGCAGTTTGGGACTCAGTAGCGAGTTTTGCAACCGAGGACAGAACATTTTTACGCTCTACGTGCTTCAGCACTCTGCGGTCCCATTCTGTGAGCTTGTATAGCCTACCACTTCATGGCTGAGACGTTGTTTTTTTCTAGACGTTTCCACTTCACAGTAACAGCACTTATAGTTGACCGGGGCAACACTAGCAGGGCAGAAATTTGACAAACTGACTTGTTGTAAAGGTTGCGTCCTATGACGGTGCCACGTTGAAAGTCACTGAGCTCTTCAGTAAGGCCTTCGACTGCCAATGTTTGTCTATGGAGATTGCATGGCTGCATGCTCAAATCTACACACCGGTCAGCAACAGGTGTGGCTGAAATAGCCTAATCCACTCATTTGAATGGGTGTCCACATACTTTTGGTGATGTACTGTGTGTGTAAATATTGACCAATGTGCTTTAGAGCCTAAATCTCTGTCAGAGAGGCATTGGAGTGGGCGGGGGTTGCTAGGGCACGACAGTATGTGAACATCTAGAACATTGCAAATAAAATAGACTCCAACCGCAAGAGAAAGACAATTACAGAGAAGCAAGGAAACCATGTACATTTAGGAGTGAAATGTTTGAACTTTTTTTACACAAACTTCCTAGTACTGTAGAAAGAGAGGGCATGCATTGAACATGTGCCACATAGGCAATTGAATAAGCAATGTTTTTCCCCCACATGATTTACAGTCACATATTTACATGAAGCAACTACATTTGTCCACAAATAGATCAGATAGAACACCTGAATGTCCTGAACTGGTGGCTTCCTGTAGGAGTTGTGGTACAACTAATAACTCATTACTCAGTGCTAATGTTTTGGGGTTAAACATTGGACATGTTCGGACCACATGGATTGTTAGAGGACAACATCACACAATGGCTCTGTGACATTGGAAGACTTGAAAGCGTCAAATTAAAGTGCATTGGCATGTGCATCTGCACTAAGCAAGGACTGCATCTCATGAGTCATCGCATTTGAAGGTACTGAGTGCTCAGATAGGAGGAAAACAGTCCTAATGTTGGAAACAAGCAGCGTTATGTTGTCATCCAGAATCACATGTTTCTTTTCCAAGCTATAGCACACAATATTTGATAAACATGAGTTTTTTTTTTAAAGATCAAAAAGTTTAGTCTGCTGTGTGTTTTCCTTTTTGCCATGTTTAATCAGATATTGTAGTATCGCGATACTGGTATCGTGACAATCCTACGATCGTAAGAGTGACCTCCACAAGTAAGGAACAAATAGAGGTTGGTGATACTGTAGATACCATGTACACTCACTGGCCTGTGGTTCTCATAGCGTTATTATGGCTGTACTTGAGGTTTGGGGTAGCCTGCCTTGGTCGTCATAAAAATGTCATCAAAATAAACATTGAAACACACACACACACACACACACACACACACACACACACACACACACACACACACACACACACACACACACACACACACGTAAGAAGAGAAATCAAATCTGCCATGGTGGAAAATGTAAAAGATATATAGAGGAAGTGTTCTAATATCTAATTATGTGGTTACACCTTTACATTGCAGAAAACCGGGCCCTTGCAGAAAACCGGGCATGGGCCCTTAAGTCCTCAAAATGTTATACATCTGCACCATTGACTTGCTGCATCACTGCTTGGCATGGCAACAGCACAGCCCTCAATCGCATGGCGCTACAGGGGGTGGTGCGGACAGCCCAGTACTTCCCCG
This sequence comes from Oncorhynchus clarkii lewisi, assembly GCF_045791955.1. Lineage (NCBI taxonomy): Eukaryota > Metazoa > Chordata > Actinopteri > Salmoniformes > Salmonidae > Oncorhynchus > Oncorhynchus clarkii. Next base: position 36,632,124 of record NC_092157.1, on the reverse strand, counting down.
GGGCCTAGCGCCCTGCCATCCAGGACCTCTATATAAGAGGGTGTGAAAGGAAAGCCCAGAAAAATCACTCCAGCCACTAGGGTTGCACATTTTGGGGAATATTCAGGTGGAAACCTTCCGTGGGAATTAACGGGAATATATGGGAATTAATATTAATACCATTTAAATGTAGATGTTTTTTGCATTGGATATATTTACCATATCATATGGAGACAGAAACATAAACCTTTTACCTTATCATAAGTAGACATAATTGCAAATTATTAAATCCTTCCAATAGACATTTTAAAAAACAATTTGGTTACGAATTTAACTTTAAATGAGTTGACTCTTCACATGGGATGATTTCACTGTACAACAAAAGGGAATATTGAATGATCACCAATGATCCATCGAATCTCCCCCAAAAAGTTTTCAACATACATCTGTAAACCTAAAGCTTTGGTTGTCTTCCTCTCAGGCTTACATGTCTTCTCCCTGGACCTCCTCAATGTCCACCTCTTGAACATCAGACTTTGGCCTCATCTTCACTGTCACTTTCCAACTTTGCTGAGGATGGCTCGTTGTCAGGCTCAAAAAGCATAACATTTGCCTGGATGGCCACCAAATTTTCAACCCTTGTATTGGTCAGCCTGTTGCGTGTGTGTTCCCAAACAAGGACCAGTTGCGCTCTGAGGCGGCTGATGTTTGTGGGATTTGGAGGATGATGGGCTCTTTCCCTTGTTGCCTCTCAGATACACAAAGTCCCTTCCACGTGGTGGCTGATGAGATATGTTGAAACGCCTGCAACATTGCATCTCCATTCCAAAGACATTGCTTGGAAGTGTACTTCGCCAGACTGCCAAGAACCTTGCCCTCATCCAGGCCAAGGTGGCGAGACACGGTAGTGATTACACCATAGACCCTGTTGATCTCTGCACCAGAAAGGATGCTCTTGCCAGCATACTTGGGGTCCAACATGTTCGCTGCGGTGTGTATGGGCTTCCGGCAGAAGTCTTCACTACAGTTTCCTCTGCTTGGAGCAACAGTGAAGTGGGCAGGGCAGCACGGATTTCTTCTGAACATCAGACAGGATGCCATTGTCTCCCTCAATCCGTGCAATGGCTACTGCTATAGGTTTCAGGAGTTTTAGGCGGCTTACCACTCTCCCAAAATACATCATCCAGGAGGATCCTCTTGATGGGGCTCTCCATATCTGCAGACTGTGATACGGCCATTTCTTGGAGACCCCTGCCCCCCCAGGAGACTGTCAAACATGATGACAACATCACCCCAACGGGTGTGGCTGGGCAGCTTCAATGTGATGCTCTTATTCCTCACTTTGCTACTATAACTTGATGACCCTTCACATAGCGAACCCTTTCCTTCGGCCTCTTGTAGAGTGTATCCATTGTTTTCAGTGCCATGATGTCCTTGAGGAGCAGATTCAATGCATGAGCAGCACAGCCAATGGGTGTGATGTTGAAGGTAGGACTCCACTTTAGACCAAGCAGCCTTCATGTTCGCAGCATTGTCTGTCACCAGTGCAAAAACCTTATGTGGTCCAAGGTCATTGATAACTGCCTTCAGCGCATCTGCAATGTAGAGACCTGTGTGTCTGTTGTCCCTTGTGTCTGTGCTCTTGTAGAATACTGGTTGAGGGGTGGAGATTTAGTTAATTATTTCTTGTCCACGAACATTCAACCACCCATCAGAGATGATTGCAATACAGTCTGCTTTCTCTATAATTTGCTTGACCTTCACTTGAACTCTGTTGATCTCTGCATCCAGCAAATGAGTAGATAAAATATGTCTGGTTGGAGGGGTGTATGCTAGGCAAAGAACATCCAGAAATCTCTTCCAATACACATTGCCTGTGAGCATCAGAGGTTAACCAGTTGCATACACAGCTCGAGCAAGACATTCATCAGCATTTCTCTGACTGCGTCCCTCCATTGAGTCAAAACAACTGCCGAATCCAGGAGGACCATGAGGTGCTATCGATAAGGTGTCTCATTTTCACCTTGAATAGAAGTAGAGGGACTTTTGTCAGAAGTTGCTTGTTGTGAGCGCTGAGGAAACATTATGCACTTGCCCAGATGATTCTGCATCTTTGTTGCATTCCTTACAGTATTTGCAAATGTACACAGCTTTAACTTCTACATTAGCTGCAGTGAAATGTCTTGAAACATCTGATAGTGCCTGTGGCATGTTCCTGTAAAGATTAGAATGTTTAAAAAAAGAAAACAATTTAAAATAAAAAAAATACAATTCCATGTACAGATAAATAGTTAAGCAGTTAAAATGAAACATGTATGGAAACAGGTGAATTAACACTCCTCAGTTAGCAGGGTCAGGCAAGCTAAAAACCCACATGGTAGCAAAAACTAACTAGCAGAAATTGTTAACAAGTTAGAAAGGATTTAAACACACTTTGCTGTAGGCTACTATTTATTAGTTAACAAAAAATAATGTTGTATAAAATATATTCACCCCACCCAGTATTGTAATCAAAACTTACCAGAAAGCATGTAGACCTTGGCTCAGACAGTGTAGTAGTGTGGGCTCAATAGCATCTCACTCGTGTGCAAGATCTTGAGATTCAGCTGTACATGTGATGGAAGAGTATACTGCACGTGATGGAAGAATGCACTGTGCATGCAGAGGGTTGCAATTCCATTGAATTGGGGATAGTTTAACCAAAATATGCCACACGACCTAGAATTGCCTTGTGTAACCCGCATAAAAAGTTCACTGTTATAAGCTAACATTTTTGATGAATTTAAGCAAAATTCCCCAAATTCCTGGGGTTAACTTCGCATGGAAAATGTCGACCCTTTTCAGCCCTGTCAGCCACCCAAGCCATAGACTGTTCGCTCTGCTTCCGCACTGCAAGTCTTACACAAAGTCTGACACCGACAGGCTCATTAACAGCTTCTATCCCCAAGCCATAAGACTGCTAAATAGCTAACACAACGGCTACACGGACTGGAGTTGACCCTTGTATGTTATTTTTGCACTTTGTATGCACACTTACAGGAATGTCCAAACTCGCGCACTCTGACACTCCAACACACACGTATACTGACTCCACACACACACACACACAGCTGCTACTCTGTTTATCATATATCCTGATGCCTAGCGACCTCAACCCCTATACACAGAGGTAGCTATCACTCCAGGATCCCTGCACATTGGAAAAATGGGATTGAAACTGACCCTGTATATACAGACTGTAGCTTCTCACTTTTATTTCTCGTGGGTTTTGTTCTAGATTATCTTATTTATAGTGATAAATCGATATTGCATTGCATACATCGATAACTGCATTGTTGGGAGCTTGCAAGAAAGGTATTTGAAGGTGCTTGTGCACATGCCACAAAAATGTGAAAATCAATCATTCAAAAAGTAAAGATCAATTTTACCAGAGGGAAAAAATATATATGTCTAACGCAGATTTGCGGGACACTCTTAAGGGGGTACCACACAAATTAAATCACCATGAGTAAGTAACTGAAATAAACCCCATTTCGTCTATGAAAACATTTGTCATGGAAAATGAATGCTATGCAGTATGTATCAGAAAAGAGGTCATTAACACTAAATAAATTCATAGGGACATGTTTGGTGTGCAGCATAATGGCACAGGTTGGGAACCACTGCAGTAAACCAAAATAATACAAATAGTTTAGGCAAGCTGAAATATTAATCTCAGTAATGCAATATACTATCTACAGTCTGTTAAATGTACACAGGTTTGTTACATGCAAAGTGTGCAGGCTAAATCAGTATTCAGCTGGCCACCTACACATAGGCTACAGAGAGGATTATAGGAGTCGAGAGGTGGCCCAAATCCCACACAGCCAGCAACACTCAGGCCTGTTGATTATTGAGTAATTTCATTCCTGTAGCAACAGGCCTGACGAGGATATCTAGGGAAGCTATGGAAGAGTAATGCCCTGAGTGTAAATATACAGTTGAAGTCGGAATTCACATACACCTTAGCCAAATACATTTAAATTCAGTTTCACAATT